>NC_081423.1:75484609-75813258 GCF_949786415.1 Peromyscus eremicus
CAGCCAGGCATCTAGGGTTAGCAAGCAAAAAAATTTATTCCTGAATTTTTTCTTCTTCCCTTGTGATCCTTCTCTAATACTTAAGAACTGCAATTTAATTTTTCTAGGTGAAAACTTATAAAGGTATATTGCTAAAAGGTTTAGACACTGACTATAATTAAATCTTGTTTATAAATTTCTCTACACATAGCATATCCCAACTAGTTCAATTCTGTCTTTGCAAATATCTCATTAAGAAGTACTACATGGTCCAAGTATTTCATTAACTGCAAAGATTTCTATAAATGCACAATCCTGTTACTATTAAATATAACATAAGTTCCTAGAAGGTAGAGTGTCTATTTACTTTTGTATACCAACATTTCTAAAAGCCCTACACAATTATTTTATTTATTTTTATTAACATTTCATTGATTAAAATTACCACAAAATAAGGTCAAACAAGAATTATGAAAAGTTGACTTTCCACAATTAAATTGCAGTGGAACAGCCACAGGATCCTGTAGAAACTTTATTCAATATAAAAGAAACATAACACAAAGTTGTATTTTTTTGTCAGAAACCCCATTCTTTTATTTTTCTCTCATTATAAATTGATATCCAAGTTCAAGCAGCTTCCCTTCCCTGTCCTCAAGTCCTCAGCCTAGGGAGTGACCACGGGTACCAGATCTTGGCTTGGTGATAGTACAGGTCACAGAAACTCTCCTCCAGCCCTGGTGTTCCAGCTGTTTGTGTCAGTAAATCAGCAACCCTCCAAGAGCAGAGGCCTAATTTAGTTCTGAGTGGCAAGAATCTTGAGACAAGTGATGGCCTTAACTTGGCTTGAGAAGACTCACCACAGCAAAGGTCATCTGTGTCTTTACAGAGATGCTGAGGCTAAGCCAGCTCAGTTATCTGGAGAAAGCAGAACACAAACCTTCACTGGGAAGGAAACCACCCGAAGGGATCATGTCACACACCTCAAGGCAACACTCCATCTTCATACCCCATGTGGTTGCAGTCAGCCTCAGACACAGACAGGCTCCTAGGTGGAGAAATGGAGATGGAAGGAACTCAGACACATGACCTTATCTTGCAGGAGACTTGAAGGAGGGGAGCTCATTCTCAAGGTCAGCTGACCATGACTTCACCCAGGGCTGCCAACACCTTCAGCTTGTAGTCCTCAATGTCATCATTGATCTGGCTGGCACTCCACTCCTCCACCATCCACAGCTGGCATCTGTTTTCTGTGAAGTCATAGCAAGGAATCAATAGAGGTCAGGAAAATAAAATATAACCCTTGAACATAATGAAAAAAACTTTAAAAAATTCAATACTTGACATTGCTTGTCATTGCAATGACTAAGGATGATGATGAGGAGGAAGCTGAGGAGAAGGGAGTTGAAAAGGAGAAGAATGCAATAATGGCTACTGCATTATATACGCTAAACTAAATCTTTCTGTTCAATAGTTTATTTATCCATAGTTATCCCTGTCCTTAAAATATGAATGACCCACTCATTTAAACATTCGAGTCAGAAATGCTTGGAGTTATATTCTATTTCTGTTCTGGTCCTGCTAAGTGACTGTCCATAGGTTATGTGATTTCTCTGAGATACTTCCTTCCTCAGAAACCTGTGGAATTTAAATAAGGCCAAGTAAATATTGTAAAATGCCCTGCCTATCATAGACATCCAAATAATGTGAGTTTCATTCTTTCATTTCTTTTGACTATGTGGCTACATGCACCTCAAGAAAAATACTGTGTTTTGTTTAAAGATATGTCAGGAATTTTTGTAAAAGCAAAGAGTAGAACGTAATATCAATCTACTTTCTATAACATTCCTACTGCAGTGCTTCATGTACCTTTGTCCTCTGGACTGCCTCTGTTTTCTGCTCTGTTTTTTTTTTTTTTTTTCTTCCTGATTGCTACTTCTCACCTGTCTGAGGAACAGAGGGAGGTTTGTGAATTGAAGCGAAGCTGAACTCCACCTTGTTCATTTAATATTTCCGTGGTCAGGGCATAGCCATTATCACCTGCTATTTCCTAGTAAGTAACTGTAGAAAGCTTTAATCCCCTTATCCCTTCCCAGAATATTGTATTTGAATAAGCACAGCAATTCAGAGTCAAGTAATTCCCCATTTATATTTTATCAACAACCCTTTTGACCTTCTCAACAGCATTAGTGCTCTGGAAGAAATAATTTCCCCTTGCTTTGATGTGTAGTACAAGTTGTCTCAAACAATTTGTCATGAAGGTCTTTTGGCAGGAACAAAGCCAACACCAAAAAATGCCGTTTTCCATTATCACGGTGGAGCAACGGGCACAGCAGATGAGAAGGTGATTTATATAAATGAAAGGACATACCTTGGCCACAGAGGAAAAATAAATAAATAAATAAAGCAAACAGCGCCCCTCTGGACTGATCATTAGGAGATCCATATATCTGTTTGCTATTCCAGAAGGAATAAAAACTAAACTGTTCTTAGCATTGTTTTGAATATGAACTACAAAGATTTCATTGTCCTTTGAAATAAATAAAAGCGTTTTCACTTCATTCTAAATTTCTCCTTTTGATCACTATTAGCTGGACTTGTAATTACAACACAGAAGAAAGAAATTTAGAGTGGGGATGAGAATCAGCCTTTTAATTTGTTCTATTTTATGAGCAGGTCACTGAACACCTTGTCTATGTGGTTTCATGTATATGGAACTACATGTCTATATGATTTTAAACAGATCTTCTATACTTTAACTGAAATCAGTAAGATTCAATGCTACTGGATCATTTCCTTGATTCAGCGTTATGATCTGGAAGTTCATCAACCACTGATAATCATTTTGATATCTCACAACATGTGAAAACTCAACCTCCAAGGTGTTAAATTATATATCTATAGTTTTGTCCTGATTAAGGTTATTGCAGTGATGAAACACCATGACCAAAGCAATTTGGGGAGGAAAGGGTTTGCTTCAGCTTATACTTCTTGATAAGAATACATCACTTGATGGGTGATGGTGCTCTGCATGCTGTGAATGTGTTGTTCCCATTGGTTGATGAATAAAATGCTGATTGGCCAGTAGCCAGGCAGGAAGTATAGGCGGGATAAACAGACAAGGAGATTTCTGGGAAGAAGAAGGCTGAGTCAGGAGTCGCCAACCAGACACAGAGGAAGCAAGATGTGAAGGCAGAACTAAGAAAAGGTACCAAGCCACATGGCTAAACATAAATAAGAATTATGGGTTAATTTAAGTGTAAGAGCTAGTCAATAATAAGCCTGAGTTAATGGCCAAGAAATTTTAATTAATATAAGCTTCTGAGTGATTATTTTATAAATGGCTGTGGGGTCTGTGGGGCTGGGCAGGACTAGAGAAAACTTCAGCTACAATCACTGAGGGAAGTCATGGCAGGAACTCAAACAGAGCAGAAAACTGGAGGCAGGAGCTATATACTTTAAAGATGTGCTGACCTCAGAATAGAAACCAGGATACATGTTATGTTGGGGACAAGTTTTTCCTTTTGTTTCCACAGGAGAAGAATAGCTATGGATACCATCAAAATCAATAAAGGATTGATTTGAACAAGAGAGACCTCTTAATTAGAACAGGTGATAATTCATCAACCAGTGTGACCATTCAATTTAAACTAACTTATAGGACTAATAAATGCTTTTCATTTGCTCAGATACAACTTGCCAAAAGGGAACCTCCCTAAAATTAGGGTTGGGAAAGGGTTTTGTTTTTGTCTTTCAGGAGAATGAAGGCTAAGGAATTTGAAGACCACTGGACAAATAAGATATCTGAAGAAAAAGAAAAAATCATCCAGAAAAAAATGTCTCAAGAAAAAGAGTAAATTGACCTATTGGTATATCACATATCTAACAGAATAAAATTTTATAAACCTTTCTAAATGTTTGTTTCTGCTGTTCTCTACAGACACATAATACAAATGGTCTTTATGTAGTCCCAGTTCAATTAAAAATTAAAGCTGGCTTTGGAGTTGGAGTGTGGCTCTCTCCCTCTCTAAACCCAAGCATGCTTTTTAAAGAAAAATCCAAAATCTCTGTATTATGTCAGAAGAGCAATCTGATATGGGACAGAAGAAAAACAAAAACTAAGGGACTATTCTATTGCTACTAATGTCATAATCCTTTGGTTTTATTTTGACTCTTTAAAATTTCTTTAAGGTATGAACTTTATATCAAAATTTATAAGATTAATATATATATATATATTTTAAACTTTTGTCATGATATTAATGGTCATATAGAGTACTAACTAATTCTAGAAAAAAGGCTTCATGTAGCTTCCTGTACATGATTTCAGGTTTGAAATATCAGTTTTCTGCACTGAACCATGACTATGCCTAACAGCAACCATTGAAGTCTCCAAAAGAGTGGATGATGGGGCCCCAGAATGATAATTCCATCAGCACAATGATAATGCCACTAAGCTAAAGAATGACCTAAAAAGTTCAAAACTTGCTAATCATTCCTATACCTGTAACAAGGAAACAAATGTGGATGTTCACAAAGTGTTAGGTTACTTCTAATTAGAAATTATTCTTATCTCACCCTTTCTCTGAATGTATATAGGAGGGATTGTTTTTTCCCTTAAAAGAAATACTTGTATCTTCATTTTGGTTGTAGTTACATAATTCTATTTAAAACCATTGAATTGTACACTAAAAAAACACATTTCTATATATTATACATCAATAAGCATGGCATTTCTAAAGTCTAGTTTAAAATAAATATGCAATTAAATTAGTATATTGATATTAAATAACGTATTTTAAAATTAGCTCATTAGGAAAATCATGTTTCACAAAGCCTAATGATCTGAGTTCAGTACTAAGTCCAACATTGTAGAACACATACTAAATATTTTTAAGTCAGTCTTCCTAAATTATTTGCAACTAAGAAACAAAATGTGAGATGGCAAAGAGCATTCAGTAAAATGTTTCTTTATTTGTGTCTCCAACAACTTCTAAGAACTAGAATTCTCCCTCAGAGACAATTCTAGTTCATTAACATCATCTTAGCGAAAGTCTTCCCTGTGTAGGATGGTTTATATAAACCATTTCCACACATGAACATGTGTGTATGTGCTGCATAAACATGGCAGGGGCACAGTCTACTCTTGTATTTCTCAACTTATACATTTGGGAAATTATTTCATAGAACCATGTGCAAAGCTTACAGTTCTTTTAATGGCTATTAAGTATTTTATTTTACTAATGTACTAGAAAACATTCTATATTTTCATTTTTCTTTGGTATTTAATATTTGGTTTTAGTCCTTTGTCATTGCTAATATTGTGAAGAAACCCAAAGTGCTTATAATTAGATACACTCTATCTATCTATCTATCTATCTGTCTGTCTGTCTGTCTGTCTATCTATCTATCTATCTATTATCTCTCTCCTTCTCTCTCTCTGTGCATATGTAGAGTAAATTTCTGGTAGAGAAGTCAATAACCATGTACTACACATTTAATATTAATTTTAACATTGCATCTCACTTATAAGATTCATGCTGTTTTTCACCACTACTTATGGTTTCAATAATCTCTTTAACCATTTTCTTGATAGTAACAGAATGTTATAAATTCTTTCTTCTTTCATGTGGTAGGTAAGAAGTTCACAGCATTAGCTGGGTATGATCGTACAAGAACTTCGTAGACAGAGAAAGAAGAATCTGATTCCAAGCCATCTTCAGATACACAGGGAGTTCACAGAAAGCAAGGGCCATATGAGATCTTGTCTCAAAACAAACAAATGTCATAGCATGAGAATTATACTTCATATTTCTCAAGTAGTTTGCATATCATAAGTAAAAATGAGTACATGTTCATGCTTTTGAAAACATGTAGACTGTCAAAGAACTAATTGAAGTTTCTTTCTTTCTTTCTTTCTTTTTTGTTTTGTTTTGTATTGTTTTGGTGAGACAAGGTTTCTCTGTGTATCCTTAGCTGTCCTGGAACTTACTCTGTAGACCAGGCTGGCCTGAAACTCACAGAGATTGAACTGCCTCTGCCTCCTGAGTGCTGGGAGTAAAGGTGTACACCACCACCACCCAGCTAAAGTTTCATTCCCACTAATCAGAATTTGGACATTTATTCTTTAATGTATTTTTCATAGTTAATAATTTCTAAAATTATATTTAGGCTGCAACTGCATACATGAGACCTGCAGAAGATCAAATCAACCAAAATAAGAGCATGGATAGGGGAGGAGAATGAAGTCCCTCCCCTAGCTGAGGAGCTACTGGCAATTGATGGCTACTAGGGGAGGGAGAGTCAGTTTTCTTCAGGGATGTGGGCCCTAAAAGGCTACACATGCTCCGGTAGATGGTCTCACACCCATGTACATAAAACCAGTATGAAGTGGAGTTAGTGGATTAGGAAAATATAGTACATAAAGTGAGGAGGGGAAAGTGGGTGGTGGAGCAGACAGGAGAAGAACTAAAGAGGAGGAAAAGAGGGGTGAGTTTGGTCCAAGCACATTCCATGCATGCCTGAGGTCTTCAAACAATAAAATACTGTTTTTTTTAAAGATGTAATAATTTACTTTTTATGTGTATGTGTGGGGAGGGCATATATTTGTACACCACATGTATGCAGGAGCTTGAAGAGATTAAGAAAAACAAGTCAAATCCATGGAACAGGAGTTAAAGGCACTCCCATGTGGGTGTTTGAGCAACCCAGATGTCTGTAAGAGCATGAGACTGTTTTAACCACTGAACAATGTCTCTCCTCCAACCATCCCACTAATTATTTAAAAAAAAAACATACATGTTTTAACCTCACTGTCACCTCAGGCACCTGGTAGAATTTTATTTTATTTATTTTGAAAATAGATTCTTCTCTCATACAAAATATTTCATTCAGTCAAATATGTTTTAACACAATAGTTTGAAGACAGGAATTAAGAAGAGGTAGTGTTCCTGGTGTGAAATATAATTATAAAAACATTGATTTTTTTTTGAGTCAGTTTATAATGGACCCAATAATCATCCATGTGCTTTACAAGGAGGAAATAGAGAGTTGATAGGTTGAGGACTCCTATAGGTGCACTATAACAGTCGTTCTCAACATGTGGGTCGTAAACACTTTGGGAGTCAACAAACCCATTCAGGTAGGTTACCAAAGATCATGGAACTTTGTTGACTCCCCAAGGGAGGTCTTACCCTCTCTGAGGAGTGGATGGGTGGTGAAACTGGGGGAGGTGAAGGGAGGGTGGGCAAAGGGAATGGAGGGGGAACTAGGATTGGTCTATAAAATGAAAAATAAATAAATAAAATTTTTAAGAAGACCCTTGAAAACAAAGATATTTACATTATGGTTCATAATAGTAGCAAAATTAGTTATAAAGTAGCAAAGATAATAATTTTATGGTTGGAGTCACCACAATATGAGGAACTGTATTAATGGCTTGCAGGATTAGGAAGCTTGAGAACCACTGCACTAATAACATTAGAGCAAGTAATCACAAGCAGACATACACAGAGAGGGATGTAGGGGGAATAGTTTTACACGTGTAATAACAGTGCATATCCTATATTGAATTCTCTCTCTTTCACTCCCTCTCCCTCTGTGTGTGTATTTGTGTGTGTGTGTGTGTGTGTGTGTGTGTGTGTGTGAGAGAGAGAGAGAGAGAGAGAGAGAGAGAGAGAGAGAGAGAGAGAGAGAGAGAGAGAGTTATCTCAGAATAAGATATTTTCAGGATTCTTGTGCTAAGGGAATATGATGTCAAGCTCTGGAGAATTTTCTAGAGTGCTAGATGCAGTTACCGAGGCACAGGCAAACAGCCTCCTACAAATATGGCATGACTCATAAATGATTTAACTGAAAAGCATTCCAGCAGGAATTGAAAACAGCTAAACTCTGCTATTGCAAGGGAAGCACTGCTAATTTTAGCTTGTGGGATACATCCCAACTAAGACCATTATAAGGCTGGAATCTAGGAATCTCACCTGTAGGCACACTCTTCTTCCTCTCCTGGTTTCCATGATGCTATTCCCAGGAGAAGAAAGTAGCACCAACTCATTGTGCATCTTATTAGCCTGGATTTTATCACCTTTCACCACCATTGGTCATTTGGTTCTAAACACTTGAAGCACCTGGAATAAATTTATTTTATGATAATAGGTTAGTAAAGTGATGCAGATATATTTAATTTTAGCTCTAGAATTCATAAAAAAAAAACACCCTAAAACTTTTCTTGTAGCATTTTGATGTTGGTTGAGTTAACTTAACTTTATTTTCCTCTTTCAAAAACAGCACCAAGGAGCTCAATATACAAAATTCTTCGGGCTGAGAAATACTATCTTTCTCTTCTTTGTGTCACTCTTCTTCTTTCCACATAGCTTTGATTTTTTTTTCCCAAGATAAGGTCTCACTGTGTAGATCCAGCTGTCCTGAAAAATCAGGAAGTAAACCAGTCTGGGATTGGACTGTGGCAATCCTTTTGCCTATGCCTCCTGGGTATTGGCCACCCACTAGAAGATGAAGCCCACTTTGAGAGCAGGTCTTTCTCTGTCAGTTTAGCCTCTATCGAAACACTCACCCAGATCTACTAGATGATGCTAGCACTGGTTAAGTTGTCATTGTAAAAGAAGCATCAGAGGGGAATGGGAAAAAAATGACATTGCAGATATAAATACTCATCCCAAGATACAAAATATCAATCAGGACAGTTCAAGGAAATTGTGTATTGCATGGCATTGGCTGTATTTTATTGTACTTCAGTGTATTGTATTATACTGTATTATTTTCTACTGTATCATTGTAACCAATTAAAATTACAAAAGAATATTAAACTACTTTTGGTAGAACTCAAATCACATGTTGATTCTACGGATCTCTCTTTTGTGTGTATGTTTGCTCTCTCTCTCTCTCTCTCTCTCTCTCTCTCTCTGTGTGTGTGTGTGTGTGTGTGTGTGTGTGTGTGTGTGTGTGTGTGAGTGACAGCAGACAAGTGGAAATTAGTGTACAACCTTGGGTGTCAACCCTGACCAGAGTCTATAATACCTACAAACAGTTTTGTCCTTCCTCAGAAGTAGTATTGGCTTTATCCTAGTATCTGTATCACGAGGCTTTATAAAGGATGCACGGAAGAACCAGCATATGGTTCATTATGCTACCATAGATGTTGAACTACTGTCCGCTTTTGAGTACTCAGTGAGAAGATAAAGGGTTTTGAAAGCACATGCTACCCCATTCTGCAACAAAAGACTTTCACTTCCTTGAGTCTGTTGGCCATAGTCCAAGGAAACAGAGCTCTGAGAGCAGCTGAACAAACGAACCCATTCCTCTTGCTGCAGGGGAGGAGGGAGCCAAGCACCGATTTGAAGTATTTCTTCCTTGGGTTACTTAAATTCAGAGCATAAAATTCAGTCAAAAATGTCAGAAGCAATTGATTGTTTATTTTACTTCCTGTGTGCCATTTGAGGAGTGGAATCAGGCGCTTTGTGCATTATCAAAGTGGCGAGATGTACTTGCTCACATTACTGATTTGAGAAACAAGAATTTCTGAAAGAAAATCAATTTCCGACATGGAATGATGCTAAGTCTTGCCATAAAACAACAACTCCTCAACCAAACACTTTAAACATCATCTTCTCTGCTATTAATTCACACCACACTGCGTACCACACTGCGTACAGCAGTCGGTTACGTTCACTTACCACCCATTCCCACAGAAATGGTCACTTAAAATGTAGTCCAAAAGAGTAGCTCATAGACAGGTGTGTTGGCGTTTAACTTTCATCCATGGTAATCTGGTAGGAGGCTGTAAAATAATAGGCATTAACACAGAACCCATGGAAGTATTTATTTTTCTTGACTTGTGTTACTTGTGCATATTAACAGGAGTGAGTGGATCTTGAAAGCTCTATCTAATCAATGAGTTAATCTGTTGATGGATTCCTGATGTTATAGCATTATTGCAAGGCAGTGAAAAATAGGAGGAGGAACCTCACTGGAGGAAATAGGTCATTGGGAATGTTGTTTGAGACCTGCATCTTTCCATCTTGTGTCTCCTTTCTCTGCTTCCAGCTTCCTGGAAGCCATGATTTCAGTTCCTCTTCTCTGTCATGCCTCCATGGCTGCAGAGGAGCAACAACTCTATAAAGTTTAAATAAATCTTTCCTCTCCTTGATTTTTTTTAACATCAAGTATTTCCTCATAATGACAGGAGAATTAACTAATGAAACTCTCCCACCACTTTCTTAATTTCTCAAGTCTGGTATAGAGTTCATTTGCCATCATTTTATGTGACTTTCCTTGTGCATACCTAAGAAGGAACTGCACAGGGGAGCTCTGTGCATGGCACATTATATAAGATTTAACAGGCACCCAACATGTCTCTATTTTTAAGCTTTAACTATTGGTGTACTTTAGTGTGAGAATGGCTGTGAGAAAGTCAGCTTCTCCAAAGTTAGAAAGCACAGTGTTTCTCTTCCATTCTTTAACAGTCAGCTAGTGCAACAGAGAGGAAGCTCAGTCTACTTCCAGTATTCACAGAGAGATTCCCTGTGACTGAAGATCCAATAAAATATACAAAAGCTTCTCTCCTGGGTTCTGAAATGGTAATGGAAAGCTGTGTTTGGGGATTATGGTTTTTCCTGCTCTAGCATTACACAGTCCTCTTTATACCCATCAGGAGTTCACTGTGTGCTCAATTATTTTGAAGCTAAATATATACTTGTATTTGCTTAAAGACTGTCCCCTTTAAAACACAGAAGATTTGCTCTGACAATAATCTGTGCAGTTCAGAAAGTTGCTTTCAGGAAATTATCATCAAGAATCAAGGAGTGAATATAAAAACTCTAACAAACTCAAATAGCAGACTCCAATAATTCTATTAGGGTTTGGCATGTCTTCATGACTTAGCACTTATAGGATCCTTCTAATGAAGACAATATATAAAAAGCAAAGATGAGAATGAAGTAAGCTTTCTAAGAACCTTCACTGAGTAGCATAGTTAGGGCTAGAAGCCCTGTATTTACTGAATACTTTGGTAAGGTTAAGACAAAGAGGC
Organism: Peromyscus eremicus; assembly: GCF_949786415.1. Classification (NCBI taxonomy): domain Eukaryota; kingdom Metazoa; phylum Chordata; class Mammalia; order Rodentia; family Cricetidae; genus Peromyscus; species Peromyscus eremicus. The sequence continues at coordinate 75,495,633 of NC_081423.1, forward strand.
CCAGAGCAAATGACCAGCCTAACTTAATTCTGTATTAAAGAATAGGGCCATTTTCCATATTATCTTTATTTTAGCTTTTCTGAGAGATGTTTTAAAGGTGGGACTAGTGAACGGGAGCTTGGAATCTTATTAATTCTGGAGGAAAATGATGCCACATGTGCTTTTATTAAACTAGTTCTCCTGGCAAATGGAACAAGTCAGAGATAAGTATTCACTGTTTAAAAATACATACCTTGAAAGAAGCACAGTACATAATCTTTGTATAGCAATCTCCTCAGAATTGAAACATTCCATCCTCTCTAACACAAGGCTATAGCTGGAAACTTTCCTGTGTCCCCTCCACCCCCAGACTGCAGCAGTTTATAAAATAATCACTCAAGGCTTATTATTAATTACAAACTGCTTGGTCTATGGCTCAGGCTTCTTGCTAGCTAGCTCTTTCATCTTAAATTAACTGATTTCTATTAATCTATGTATTGCCACCTGGCTGTGGCGTTACTGGTCTGCTAGCATGTTGCTCCTTGGGCAGCAGGCTAGCATCTCCCCGACTCCACCTTTCTTCTCCCTGTATCTCTCTTGGATTTCCCACCTGGCTATATCCTGTGTTACCATAGGCCAAAACAGCTCCTTTATTAACCAATAGTAGCAACACATATTCACAGCACACAGGAAGACCATCCCCCAGCACAAGGCTCTTTAAGAGCCCACTCACTATTTATGTGAGAACACCTTGAACAGCCTTGAAGCTGAGGGAGGGTCTTGGACCTTCCTTTACTGAATGTACCAGGTTCTGCTTACTCCCCATGGAAGGCCTTACCTCTTGTAAGGGGGGATGGGGGATGGACGGTGGGGAAAAGCTGGAGGAGTAAGAGGAAGGAAGAGCGGGTTCTGCGATTGATATGTAATATGAATAAAATTTTTCTTAATTAAAAAAAAAGATTCAGGAAATACCGATTAGGAAGATGATCAGCTAGAAAGACCCAACACTGCTCTTACAGAGAACCCAGGTTCAAATCCCAGCACCCATGGCAGACAGCTTACAACCACCTGTTATTCCAGCTCCAGGAGACCAGATACCCTCTTTTGGAATCTGCAGGTATCTTCACTTCATGTGCACATACCCACCTGTGGTAGAATATTATTTTAAGATATCTTACTTTTGTTTATGCTCTGGAACATTTTTGTTTAATGATGCAAAGATGTGTTTGATTTAATAAAAGTCACCTGTGGTCAGGAGGCTGAGTCAGAAACTAGCTGACAGGAAGTGGTAGGGAGGAGCCAGGTGGAGAATGGTCTTTAAGGAGGGGCGAGGAGAAGCATGAGGGCTTTTTGGAGGACATGAGCAAGGAGAAGAGGTGAGCTACTTGCTATTCAGCCTATCTGAAGAGCAGCATTCTATCTTAGTCTTTAAATATTGAGTTCTTTAGAGGGAGAGAGATTTAGTCAAGTTCCCTTTGTAGTTTTGAAAGAGTCAGTGCCTAAGGAAACAGAATTCCTTCCAGCTATGGCCCTTGCGGCCTAACTGCTACTGGTAGCAGCAGAATTACAGTAGCTATTTCAGACAGCTGTGGCTTAAAAGACAGCAACAATTTTTTTTAAAAAGGGCAACAATTGGTGCCCCACACTGGGTGCCAAAATGTAGTTGTTTGTTTTTGGTCTGGGGGGGGGGGGGTCTGCCACCCAGCTCCCAAATAAATTACACACAGAGGCTTGTTCTTACTTATGAATGCCCAGCCTTGGCTTGGCTTGTTTCTTGCCAGCTTTCCTTAACTTAAGTCATCCCATCTTCTTTTTGCCTCAGGACTTTTCCCATCCTTTCACTTCTGTAAATCTTACTCTTTCTCCATGGCTGGTTGTATAACTGGGTGGCTGGCCCCTGGAGCCCTCCTCCTTCTCTGGGTCCTTCCTTTCCCCCCAGATTTCTTCTTCTATATATTCTTTCTGCCTGCCAGCCTCACCTGTTTCTCTCCCCTGCCTCAATATTGGCCGTTCAATTCTTTATTAGATCATCGGGTGTTTTACACAGGCACAGTAACACAGCTTCACAAAGTTAAACAAATGCAACATAAACAAAAGTAACACACCTTAATATAATATTCTGCAACAGCCACCCATCCACACATACATACCCATCATTAGAAATAATAAAATGCACCTTTTAAAAGAAGAGACACAAGAAGTAACAACTCACTACACTCAGGAAGTTCCTGAAAGTTATAAACCATAAAGACCACTGAGGAAAGGAGACTCTCCAACCCTTCCAGCAACCTGCAAGTCATGCATAGAACTCCAGGGTCTTAACTTTATGAGCCTTTACCTAGTCTTTGGTGGTCTTTTGGTGATAGACTGCTGTTGAGTTAGCCATGCTCCTGTAAGTAATCTTTCACCAATACTCTTGCTAGTCACCTCCAAGATACTCGTTGATTCACCGAGCTCTACTTTAGTGATATTGTTAATTTGGTCTGAGTGGATGAGTAAATATTTTGGTGACCAAATATTCGTTCACATATCCCCAGAAATAGTGTCACATAACACCAATACAGATTCATATAGGTTGAAGAGCAGACATTTATTTTCTTTTTTTTCATTTTTATTTATTTATTTACTTTTCTATTATCAGCTTGATACAGTATAAATTCTCATCCTAATAGTGAAATGTTTCATTAAGGCTTGCCCAGTAATTGAATAAAACCAAGACTTATTATAAGCCACAGTCATCCTAACCCCCCCCCCCGGCTATATATCCTCTCTGGTTCTGTGGGTTGCAATCTGATTGTTCTTTGCTTTATATCAAGTATCCACTTATGAATGAGTACATACCACTCTTGGTGGGAATGCAAACTTGTACAACCACTGTAGAAATCAGTATGGCGGTTTCTCAGAAAACTGGGAATCGATCTACCTCAAGACCCAGCCATACCACTCTTAGGTATATACCCAAGGAATGCTCAATCATACCACAAAGATACATGCTCAGCTATGTTCACAGCAGCACTATTCATAATAGCCAGAACCTGGAAACAACCTAGATGCCCATCAACTCAAGAATGGATTAAGAAAATGAGGTATATATACACAATGCAGTACTACACAGCAGAGAAAAACAATGACAGCATGAAATTTGCAGGCAAATGGATGGAACTAGAAAATATCATCCTGAGTGAGGTAACCCAAATCCAGAAGGACAGACATTTCTTTTTCTTATGGTCTTTTCTCTATGGCTTTGGGGGTTAGAGGCATGAGCCATACAAATCAAAGACATACATCCATTTTTACCTGTTAAATTATTCTGCAAGAAGCCAGTAAAAACAGAAATCATGTTTCACATCTAAGAGTAAGGCATCCTCCAAGGAAAGATTACTTTTAATCAACATTTCTTATCATACCCATAAACATATTCCTTGCTATATAATATGACCTTGAAGTTAAAACTTCTCTCATTCTCTCTTTGAGGCAACTAATTTCCCCAAATAAATATTCTAAATCAAGGTAAAAGATAATACCGTTTATTTCATAGCTAGTCCCCTGGGAACTGGAGCTTACTGCCTTGTGCTGATGAAGCTCAAAGACATGAGATAGAGATCAATGATAACTAGGAAATTGTTGTAAGGTTCTACAAACTAAAAGGCAAGTTTTCTTCCTTAAGTCACAGTTCCAAAACCAGGAGGGAAAAATGAAAGTATCTCATATTGAACACAAGAAAAAAATGGTAACTCATACATGAGGAATTATTTTCTCTCCCTCCAATCAAATGGTGATGACGAAAGATGTGGATGAAGAGAAAGAAATGGAAAGATGATCACCACTCATAAGAACTCTAAGCTGCTGGACTGAATATGCTCTTATAAATGAAAAATCTCCAAACCTTACTATCAAATGTTATAAAAGTTTCTTTCCCCTCACACAAATTCTTGATGGACATTTTTAACAGGCTGCCAATTTTGCTGTAATGTAGAGCTCAGGGACATAGATGCTTTCCATCCTATGGCTACTTGTATCGGTCAGATTGCTCTGCAATAATAAAGCACTAAAGACTTTTTTAAAATGTAGAAATAGAGTTATAGAGACAGGAGCTAGAGACTGTGGGCATTGTTCTTACATATTGGAGAAAGGAGTTTCTGAGTGTCACTTAAGAATATTAATTTTATTGCCTTAGGGCATCATCATGGCCTTAACAGGTCTCACTTAACTTCAACTGCCTCCTAAATGCCCTCTTCCCTAAAACAAAGCACTGAGGATAAGAGCTTCAATATATTTCAATTTGGACGAAGGGCAAGAAAATTCTGTCCTTTATGCTCCTCAAAATTATGATGAAATGAAGAAAATAAAACTACACATAAATGGCATTAGGGATCATCCCTGGACATGCTGCCATTACCTTCATCATACTTCATTATTAGTTCTTGGGTGCATGCAGTAATACAGAAATATAATTTATGCTCTCCCAGAAAAGCAAGTCAACTTTGCTTGGAGATATCTAGTTTGTCTTTATCAAAAAAATATCAAAATGAAATAGGCTAATGATAACAGAGTACTTAAGAAAAAAGTTATAAAAACAGTGAAGGAATAGGAGAAAAGAGCAATCCATAGGGAAAAAATAAGCTGGATTAAATTCTGAATGGCCCTGAGGCTGGTAACATAAGGAGAGTGGGATCAACAAATGTGAGGCTGAGTGGAAAAGAGAACAGCAAGACAAGATTTACATCTATAGGAATGGGACTCCCTTCCATTTAACTTCATGCCTCAGAGTCGACTGACTATTTTCAACTCTAGAAAAGTGATCATCATTCTTTTTTCTCATAGAATTTTGTATATAACAGAGATCAGAAAAGTGGTACTGTATAAATAAACGACATAATGTTTAAAATGGTCATGGCCCCTTCCTGTTTCTTCAGTGTGTGGAACACTAACATGGTGTGTTTGCCTCCCATGAGGCTACATGAAGGTTGTCCGCTGGGCATCAGGTTAAACACCTATGGATGTTGAACTATGGGCACTTCCTCCAGAAAATATTGTTGTTCAATCACCATCTAAATAAGATGAGGACCTTCCTTATCACTGTGTGCTCCTGTGAAATTTTCAATCAGCTTTCAGCATAATTACATATAAAGTTCACCTGATGACCAACAAATGTTAGAGGATAGGCATTAATGCTAACGCTATGCTCCAAAACTAAGAGGAGACATAAGAACTTTGGAAACAAAAAAAGACACTGAAGAGACATAAGGAATAAAACATTTAAAAAACAGTTTTAGGCAGGCATGGTAGCACACTCAGCCCACTGGAAACACAGGAGGGGAATCTTTGTGGCTTTGAGGAAAGTCTAAATGGCAAGGTCCGGGCCAGTCAAGGCTACATGGTGAGGCCCTGCCACCCTATAAAATCACAAAATAATAAATACATAAACAAATGTATTTCAGAAATCTGAAGGCAACAAAAGATAATGAGCATCAAAAGGAAAGGATATGTATACCTCTCATAAAGTTAGAAATAATGATTGACAAGGGAAGTGCACAGCAAGTTGACTAGAAGTGAATGTTCTAGTGTCACTTCTCCACCCTGCTTTTAACATCAGATCTACAAACATGGCCAGCAATCCTCTGTTGAGAGTCCTGGCCATTATTATGAAATTAGTTATAGAAGCAGGTCATGTGCCAAACTGAAACCTTTTATATCAAGACTTCTGTTTTCTGTTTAGTCCTGGCCATGGTAAATATATTTCTGTCCTTTTCCCTAAGATCCTAAATTGTAGTTTAATGTAGCCAAAGGGCATGAGTTTAATAGTTGGACAGATGTTTGGAGTCTCTCTCTGTGTTGATATCCCATAATCACTTACTAAAGAAATGCTTTTTACCCCCCAATTACCAAGGATTCAATGGCTCACGTTTTCCATCTGACCAACAGGACTAAAGATGCTTATATCACCCAGATGTTAGAGAATTAAATGAGATAAAATATGTTTCTCTGTCTGGTTTTATGGAAAGCATGGTGATAAGCAACTAAAAACTGTCTTATCTTTCTTCTTGATAAGAAAGTGTGTGGAAATTTATGCCACTGTCAACTGAACAGGAGAACTAGTGTCATTTAGATTATAACAGACAGACCTGTGGAAGTCTGACATTTCTTTCACTCAGCTAGTTTTTGTCACCACAGAAAATAAGCAAGTGATGTGACTGCTTCATTTTTAAGCAATTAAATTGTTTACTTGGTTTGTATTGTGAAATTGTAATCTAAATCAATTAGTAGTTAAGTGAATTGAATGTCTTTCTTTGAGCCTTTATGGTTAAAAGAGTTAACAATGAGATTTGATAATTAAAAAAAAAAAAACCTTTTATTGACTAAGATAAGGGAATTAGGTTTCCAAGGACAAATCCAGTGTTGCCTTGGTATAAGTTAGCTTTCTGTGTGGCATGTCTTCCTCATGCATACAGTGAAGACAAACTGAATCACACCCCTTTCATTTGTGACTAAAATTGAATGGGTAAGCAATAACTTTATGAACTCCATGTCTAAGAAATGAAGTTCTCCTTAGCATATGTAAGAAAAGAAGTATAGTGTGTGAGCAGAGTTGTGTTCCTGCCTTCATCTTGAATGAATGGAGTCCTATTATTCATGGAATCTCACCCTATACACTTTGTGGCATTGAACAAATTGCTACAATTTCGGAGAAAGCCAAAATGCAATTTTCTTTTCACTTCTAATGCTTGTCTGAGAAACTCATTAAAAAAGACTGTGAGGTTGCTAGTCCAAGCCCACAGGTCACATGGCAGACAAGGTCTGGTAACTACAGAAACTACCATTTCTTCTCTACTTGACAATCACACAGTACTCAAGTTAGAGGAAGGAGTTCCCTTTCTGTAGCAGCTGAATATATAGTCAGAGATGACGTATGTATAGCAGAGGCCTGGGTTTTAGCCCAAACTCACAATCCTGAAAAAAAAGGAAGAAGCTTTAACTAGGAACTCCTTCTGTGGCCAAGGCTGTTCTGTGAGTTGCAGGGTAAAAGGTCCAGCCATAGAAACACACCCTGGCCATAAAACCAGAGCCAAAGAAACGCATCATGACCCAGAAACCAGGGCCAAAATATTAAAAAGGGCCAATGAAAGAAACACACTTTGACCCTGATAACAGAGGCAAAAAACACACTCTGCCCCTGACCATCTCAGCATGAAAACCAACCAATCCCTGAGCACAATATCCAGCCAATCTCTGAGCTTGTTCAAGCTCAGGGATTGAAATCTGACCAATTCCTACCCTGAAAAATATTCACCCTGGAAAAAGTCCACCCCTAAAAAAACACTATATAAGCCCTGTACCTGTCCAGACCCTGGCAGAGGCAGCCACTCTTCTGGATTCCTCTCTCCAAATAAATCTTTTGAATGAGATTTGGGTGACAAACTTCTTTTTCCAGAGTGAAGCCATCGTGGAAAAGTAACAACTTTCACCAGAGCAGAAACAGAACTATTACATTTCTGCAGGGAAACTCTCTTAGCAGAGCAGAGCGGATTTGAGCTTTAAGGGCTCTCTTGGAGAGGAGCAGAACTGCTACATTCCTGTAGGGAAACCATCCCCCACCACAGCAGAGCTGTAAGTATCGCCTGGCTTCCAATGGCCAGGATACCTTTACCTTCAGAGCTGTGGGTATAGCCTAGCTTCTGATGGCCAGGATACCTTTCCCTCCAGAGCTGTAACACTTATATGAGTGACCAAGTGTAGGGAAGAATCTTGGAACTAGGCTTCATAAAGATCACAACCCTTCATTATAAACAATACATACAGCTGGCAAATGAAAACACCCAATTTTAATTAGATCCTCCTCAGCTATATGTCCTTGGTCTATTTCAATAAATTGTCATGGTCTGTGTTTTTGTTGTTTTCCCATCCACTGATGTGTGGGCTAAACTTCTATGACATATTTGATTGACAGAAAAACAGGTTGAAAATGAAGATGGTAGATTGACCCAAAGAGATTCTTTGTTAAATAAACCAATGGATTTAGGAATTTGATATATACATTATTTTCTTTTTTTATTGCAAATAGCTTTTTCTCTCATACAATATATCCCAAGCACTCATTTCCTTCTGTCCACTCCTCCCAACTGCCTCCTTACCACCACTCTACCCCAGATCCACTCACCCTTTGTTTCTTCTATAGAAAAGAATGGGCCACCAAGAGTTGATAGCCAAACACAACAAAACAAGATACAATAAGACAAAGAAGGAGCCCTCATATTTAAGCTGGACAAGACACCCCAATAGAAGGAAAAGAGTCCCAAGTGCAGGCAAAAAAGTCAGATATATACCTGCTCCCATTGTTCGGAGTCCCACAAAAAAAAAAAAAAAATCAAGCTAACAGTCACAACATATACACAGAGGATATAGAGCAGACCCATGCAAGCCATGTATTTGCTGCTTCAGTCTCAATGAGCCTATATGAACTCTGCTTAGGTTGATTTAGTGGATTATGTTCTCCTGGTGTCCTCCATCCCCTATGATTCTTAGAATCTTTCCTCCTCCTCTTCCATGGTTCTCCAATCTCCCAGGGGAAGTACCAATGGAAACTTCCAATTTAGACTCTCTCTTTGCATATTAACTTGAGGTCCATGAAACAAGCCAAGGGAGTCCATGTCTGACATTGTGTGGATGATCAAGAAGCAAAGACTGGGTAACCCAGAGAACTAGGGTAGACGCAAACGTGACCGGAAAAAAAATCACTGAAACGATTCCTAATTATATTCTTCTATACTCATAAATGGGTGCCTTGTCCAGTAATCAGAGAGGCTTCCTTCAGCAGCAGACAGGAGCAGGTACTGAGACCCACAGCCAGATATTATCCGGAAAGAGAGTATAAATTGGATATTTATATTCTAAGGCTTAGATTATTCTGTCTATAATGCTGTTATAAAAACATTCCATTGACTTTTCAGTAGAAAATTCTAGACATTATTTTCTTCTCTGTATTTGGAACTATTTCAAGTCATTATGTATGAAATAAACTCAAATTTATGAGACCTTTATTTTTTTTCAGTTTTGCAAGATAGTGTTTCTCTGTGTAGTTCTGGTGTTCTGGAAATCACTCTGTAGACCAGGCTGGGCTCGAACTCAGAGATCCACCTGCCTCTGCCTCCCAAGTGCAGGGATTAAAGGGTGTGCTACCACTGCCTGGTTTTATAATTATTCTTAAAAATGTAATCATCTTGGGGCTGAGATGACTGCTCAATGGATAACATACTTTGAGGACCTGATTTCAGACCCCTCATGTCTTGGAAAATCTGTGTGTGGCAGTGCATGCCTGTAACACCAGTGCTGAGGAGGAGTGGACATGGAAACTGGAAGACTCCTGTGGCTAACTGGACAGCTAGTTTAAATGAAGAGTCAAGCTCTAATTTTAATGAGACCGAATTTCAAAAAATAAGATGGAGTATAATAGAGGCATATACTCCAAGATGACTTCTGGCATGTGCACAGACACACACACACACACACACACACACACACACATACACACACACAGCATATACACACAATGCATATAATAAATGAATAAATCAACCAAATTTTAATTAAGCAAAACACCATATTATTTTCTATCATATATTTAGCTCTAATCTATTATATCCTCTGTTATTGAGAAACTGGGTTATTTAATTTTTTATAAATATATGTGTGGTGATATTTGTATGTTAATAACTAAAGTTTGCCTGTAAATCAGAGGAAATAGCAAGCTATTTTAGGTAAACACAAAAGTCAGGCAGTGGTAGCACACGCCCTTAATCCTATCACTTAGCAGGCAGGGTCTCTGTGTGTTCAAGACCATACTAGGGAACAGAGCCACACATGGTGACTCACACCTTTAATCCCAGTACCAACCACAGAGACATGGAGGTCGAGACAGACAGGCAGTGACAAGGAAGTGATGTAGCTGGTTTAAGAGCCAATGAGAGGGCAGAAGAGCAAGGCAACAAAAGCCTGGGTAGACAGGAAGTTGTGACACTTTGGAAGCTGCGGTGTGGTAAGGTAAGGTTAGCTGGTAGCTATTCATTCCCATTTCCCTGATCTCTAATGCTTTCACCCCTATATTTGGCTCTGTGTTTTTTTCTTTAATAAGACTGTTTAGAAATTCATCAACATATATGCCAAGCAACCATGGATTCTTTATAAATGATTATTTCATAAGATAGATTAGAGCAGCAATCTAGAGTTGATATTTCAAAGTGGTGAATCCACAGTATCTCCTAAGGAGAAGGAGATGAACTGATTGGTTCTTTGCAATAAAAATGTTTCTGAACTAGGAGAGTGACAGATGACAACTGTTTTCTAGATGTATCTCAGGTCTATTGGTTTAAACAAACTTATTAAGACATTTGACCACACTGCCTACATTGCCACCAAGAGGAGAAAAAGCACAAATTTAACACCAACACCGAGAATGACATGGCCACACGTGTTCCTTAGCTGCCACCACTGTCTCAGGTTTCAGGTTAGAGAATGATTGAATTTGCCTGCCTTTCCACATAAGGCCAGAATACCGACATGTGATATCTGGAATATCATTGTAGAAAAGCTAAATATAATAAAAGTAATAAGGTCATTAAATCAGGAACAACAAAGACGTGAGATAAAGTTATTTTTATAGTTGATCATGCCCATTACTTTTAATGGTTAAAACCAACTAAAATATGTTCCAAATGAAGAAGCATTTCTGTCTTCCACAAGCATTTCCCTAGTACATTAATTCAAAATGGGTGTAGAGGTAACAAAGTACCAACATATTATACAGCCAGTTTCTTAGAAGTCAGCATTTGAAAATCATATTAACACATAAAATGTTTAAATGGGCTATAAAATTTCACAGAGTATAATTACTTATACACAAAGTACCACATAACACGATACCACCTTGTCTTTGTTGATAATTATTGCAAAATCTTTTATCTGGGAAAACTTTCATGTCACAGACTAGTAGGAAGAAGAATTGATAGGCTAAGGAGGATCAACGAATTTTGATGGTATATAAGGCCAGATTGCTTTATTTTATGTTTACCAAAGATGAATAGTGAGTGTAAGGATTCTATATTTGATGAAACTTTAAAAGTAGGTGTAGGAAGTATCATGAAGTACATGTCCAACTTTAAAACTCTAGAAGACTTCAATATCTTGCATTTCCCAAATACCTACCAGGCAGTGTCAGACATTTATTAGATACTTCAGTGTGTAATGTTCAGAATTCCCAAACTTTACACTGCATTTGCTTCACAGAGTAGGAAACAGATGGGCAAATTTATGTCCTTGTTTTGTTCTGTGTTAATATGTATGTATTAACAACCTAGAGATTGGACTTCTAGATATCTGACATTGGTGTTCATTACTTACAGGAGTGAGTTTTCTACCTCTGCTTGGTGCACAGATCATCCAGGACTTAGTGGCAAAGGCCTTAAGCCAGTGAGTCAACTCATTGACCTGCTTTTCTTCTTTAAACCACAATAATGACTTCTTAAAATTGTTGCATTTTTGGATAAAATGAATCTATTATTACCAATAACAATAAAAAACACTGACTTGATATGCATCATGCTGTATATTCTACAGGAATGAACAGCATGCATTTTTATTGAGTAGTTACAACAAATACCATTGGACAATTTAACCCACAGCATTTATGTAGCTATAAAGGGGCCATACTATATTTTTATATCCCATAGTAGTACTTAAAGAAATAAAAAATGTAAATAGTAAAAAGATATGCTGATTTTTAAAGTATCCTCTGATGCTCTACCACTACTTAATCAGTTTGTAAAACTGGCTAAAATTAGAAATAGGATGACACAGAATATAGCATGAAAATTATATCAACAATTTAAATCTGCACCATTTATTTTATTATATATTTTAAATGTGTTATAATTTCATTAAAGGTGTTGATTGATGGTGTCAAACATGTATATAGTGCACTCTGATATAATGAAGCTAATGAAGTGTGCTGCTTTCACTCCCCCATATTCTGCTATTCCTTCATACCCCTATCATTATTCTCCCTTTCCTAAAAGTCCCCTTCTCACATCCACGTATTTTGGTTTGGTTTTGTGACATACTGAATTTAAGACCTTCACATTTCAGTCTTCATTATGGTTTTGAAAATTCAAAGTCTTTCAAGGTAAACTGTGCAGCATATTCGAGTATCATTTTTTAGTTGTATCATTGGAAAAACAGGGCCTGCAGCATTTGCAATCATACACCCCAGTCATTTTAGGCTCAATGGTTTTATTATCATTACTGCCATTTTTCCAGTGGTTTATCTTCAACTACCAAAACACAAATGGGATGCAAAGAGTGGAACATTTCTCTATTATGTTGCCTTCTACTGTTAAGCAATCTTCTCTTTTAAAGCAATGAGAAATGTAACAAGATAGCTACTGTATGGTTTCTATTTACAGATTTGTCTATTTCATCTAATGGCCACAAATGTGCCTTTATTTTATGTGCTTGAGGCCTGCAATTTTATAATAACTTGAAACAATTTTCTACAGCAATGTGTGTTTTATAGCTAAGGATCAATTTAATTCAATAAATATTTCTGTGATTCTTTCGCCATGCATTTTCTTCAAGTCAGGGCACTCTGAGGAAAAGCAAAACCTGCACCCATCTTCAAGGAAGTTGGGGTGAACTCTACAATAAAGATAAGTACTGTGATAGGAACACTGTGCATATAGCTGTAAGGGACCACAAAGTACATTGGCCACAAAATACAGGAAATGGGAAAGCTGTGTTTGGAATTTAATATTTCCCACAAGCCTTAAGGAGTAAACAGGGGTGGAGAAAGGTAATTCCATGGAGGGTATTCTATACAGACTATGATTAAGTGCAAACATAGTCATCTATGAATGTTCACAGTGCATGTATGGCACAGTCAGAGAAATGCACGTGGTGGTTCTGACTAGACATATATACCAACTAAGAAAGCAGCAATGGCTGAGCAAAATGTTTATTTATGAGGACTTACTTTTTTAAACCTCACCGCTGAGTGTCACCTTGTGCATAGACTATGAGCATGGAAGTACAGTATAGACAAACTTGCCTCAAAATACCAGAAATTTAATCCTAGAATACTCTGAATTAGGCTTCCCTTAATTAAACCCAGTTAAGTAATGTGTTGCATATCTGTAGACAGAAGATGATCACTCAAAGGTGGGGATTAGGCTCCTTGATGACTTGCCTTTCTTTTCCTTGAAAACATTAGTGACTTTTAATTTTATCTCTTATCATTTTCTAAGTCAGAAGTATGTGTGTTGCTGGACAGTAGTGGTGCACACCTTTAATCCGAGCACTCAGGAGGCAGAGGCAGGTGAATCTCTGAGTTTGAGGCCAGCCTGGTCTACAGAGTAAATTCTAGGACAGTCAGGGTGACACAGAGAAACGTTGTCTGGAACTGAAAAACCAACGTGTGTGTGTGTGTGTGTGTGTGTGTGTGTGTGTGTGTGTGTGTGTCTACCAACCACAACAATGATCAACCAGCAAGATATTCCCAAAGGATTTTCAACTTGTGTGTAACCAACAGCTATCCCATTCAGTAGGGAATTCATGCTTGATACTGTAAACCTAGCCTACTACCCATGGCTAGTGAGGTAATGGACCCTAGAAAGGAACCTGTCACCACCACTTTCCTAAACAAATATAATTTCTATCTGCACTCTAAATACTTATCATATACACAGGAGAGTCTAACTCTCATTTCTCAACAAAGAAACTTCTTTTTGCAGATGATAGAGACCATTACAGAAATCTACAAACGGTCAAAATGCAGATATCAACAGAATTTGGGGTACCCAACCCCAGTTGATACAACCACAATACAACACCTATAGCTAAGACTCAGGGAATCTCCTACAAAAGGGAACAGAAAGATGAGAAGACTTGGAAGACGATGACATCGCCTATGAGGGTGGCTTCTATATTTGAAAGAGAATAGAATCTCAACAACATGGATGCCTAACAAGACCTATATAATGACAATACTAACTGACAAGCTACTGCTCATCGGGGAGATATCACAGGGTTCCACTGATAAATGAAGAGCTACACACAATTAATAAATGCTTAGTGTGGAAGCATCAGTCTTCTCCAGGGACAAGACTCCTGATAACTTTCGCTACCAAGTGGTCAGCCCTAAACATGTGTACTTAGTGGCAATACTAAATGAAGTTAGCAGAATGTATATATTTTTTAGAGGAGTCAGTAATTTGAGGAGAGATCATATAGGAGTTGCAAGGATAAGAGGGTGGGATGGAATTGATGTAAGTGTCTGAAATTGTCTATCTGAAATTTAAAAAAAAATAATTACGTTGTTTATTATTGAGAATTTCTTTTTTTTGCTTTATCAAAATGCATAACATTTATTTTTTAACATTTTGATTTTATAATTAATTTAATTTTACATTATCAGCCACGGATTCCCCTGTCCTCCCTCTTCCCACCGCCCAGCTTTCCACCCCAATTCACCCCCCCATTCCCACCTCCTCCAGGGCAAGATCTCTCCTGGGGATTCAGCCCAGCCTGGTAGATTCAGTATTCAGTTGAGGCAGGTCCAGTCCCCTCCTCCCTGCACAAAGGCTGAGCAAGGTGTCCCTGCATAGGCCCTAGGTTTGAAAAAGCTAGCTCATGCACCAAGGACAGGTCCCACTCCCACTGCCTGGGGGTCTCCTAAACAGTTCAAGCTAATCAACTGTCTCACTTATCCAGAGGGCCTGGTCCAGTTCCATGGGGGCTCCTCAGCTATTGGTTCATAGTTCATGTGTTTCCACTAGTTTGGCTATTTGTCCCTGTGCTTTTTCCAATCATGGTCTCAATATCTCTTGCTCATATAATCCCTCCTCTCTCTTGACAATTGGGCACCTGGGGCTTGGCCGTGGATCTCTGCATCTGCTTCCATCAGTCACTGGATGAGAGTTCTATCATGACAGTTAGGGTGTTTGGCCATCTGATCACCAGAGTAGGTCAGCTCAGGCAATCTTTCGACCATTGCCAGTAGTCTTATAGTGGAGGTATCTTTGTGGATTTCTGGGGACCTCTCTAGCACTCTGCTCCTTCCTATTCCCATGGGGTCTTCATTTATCATGTTATATCTTTCTTTGTTCTCCCACTCTGTTCCTGGTCCAGCTGGGACCTCCTGCTCCCCTAAGTTCTCTTTCCCTCGACCCGTGCCTTCTATTACCACCCCCTCACCTCCAGTTTGCTCATGTAGATCTCATCCATTTCTCTGTCATTGGGAGATCCCTGTGTCTTTCTTAGGGTATTTTTTACTAGGTAGCCTCCCTGGAGTTGTGAGTTGCAGTCTGGTTATCCTTTGCTTTACATCTAGTATCCACTTATGAGTGAGTACATACCATGTTTGTCTTTCTGAATCTGGGTTACCTCACTCAGGATAATATTTTCTAGTTCCATCCATTTGCCTACAAACCTCATGATGTCATTGTTTTTCTCTGCTGAGTAGTACTCCATTGTGTATATGTACCACATTTTATTTATCCATTCTTCAGTTGAAGGCATCTAGGTTGTTTCTACATTCTGGCTATTACAAATTATGCTGCTATGAACATAGTTGAACACGTGTCCTTGTGGTATGATTGAGCATTTCTTGGGTATATGCCCAAGAGTGGTATAGGTGGGTCTTGAGGGAGATTGATTCCCAATTTTCTAAGAAAGTGCCATATTGATTTCTAAAGTGGCTGTACAAGTTTGTATTCCCAACAACAGTGGAGGAGTGTTCCTCTTGCTCCATATCCTGTCCAACATAAACTGTCTTCAGTGTTTTTGATCTTAGCCATTCTGACAGGGTTAAGATGGTATCTCAGAGTTGTTTTGATTTGCATTTACCTGATGACAAAGGATGTTGAGCAATTCCTTAAATGTCTTTCAGCCATTTGAGCTTCTTCTGTTGAGAATTCTTTGTTTAGCTCTATAGCCCATTTTTTAATTGGACTGTTGGGTATTTTGATGTCTAATTTCTTGAGTTCTTTATATGTTCTGGATATCAGCCCTCTGTCAGATGTTGGGTGGATGAAGATCTTTTCCCATTCTGTAGGCTGTTGTTTTGTCTTGTTGACCATGTCCTTTGCCTTACAAAAGCTTCTCAGTTTCAAGAGGTCCCATTGATTGATTGTTTCTCTCAGTGTCTGTGCTACTGGTGTTATATTTAGGAATTGACCTCCTGTGCCAATGTATTCAAGACTAATTCCTAATTTCTCTTCCATCAGGTTCAGAGTAACTGGATTTATGTTGAGGTCTCTGATCCACTTGGACTTAAGTTTTGTGCATGGTGACAGATATGGATCTATTTGTAGTCTTGGAGAATGTCTTACTAGTGGATGTGATGCCCTCTGTTGATCTCAACACATACCTGCACTTGTGTGTACATACTCATAGTCACAGAAATATGTAATTAAAAATAAAATATATCTTTAAGAGGTAAAAAAAAATTGTTGAAATATTTGAACAACATTGGACCAGAGGCAACAACATATCCAGAAAACTCACACACAGATTTTATAAGGCATGGGGGATCTGAACTCAGGTCTTCAAAGTATGTTATCTATTGAGCAATCATCTCAGTCCCAAGATGACTACATTTTTTTTTTTTTTTTTTTTTTTTTGGAGACAGGGTTTCTCTGTGTAGCTTTGCGCCTTTCCTGGAACTCACTTGGTAGCCCAGGCTGGCCTTGAACTCACAGAGATCCGCCTGGCTCTGCCTCCCGAGTGCTGGGATTAAAGGCGTGCGCCACCACCACCCGGCTTTTTTTTTTTTTAAATTGGTCTCTGGGGCTATTTTTATTTATTTATTTATTTTAAGATTTATTTATTTATTATGTACACAGAAGAAGGTACCAGATCTCATTATAGATGGTTGTGAGCCACCATGTGGGTGCTGGGAATTGAACTCAGGACCTCTGGAAGAATAGTCGGTGCTCTTAACCTCTGAGCCATCTCTCCAGCCCCCAGATGACTACATTTTTAAAGAATAATTATAGATGTTTAAGGCTTTTGTTTTATTGATTAATTGCCTTTTTGACAATTCCAGATATTTAGGTAGCATATTCCAATTTCTCTCTCCTCCACGCCCTTTCTTATTGCACTCACATGCCTGTCAATGTCCCCCATCCCTGCCCGTCCCTTTCACAGTCATTGCTTTTGTGATTTATTTAGCTTAAATGGGGCCATTTGTGCTACCACTGGATTGGAACTACCTATCAGGGTCTGGTGGAGTTATCAGTTTGTGTGCCAATAAAGGCACTGATTCTCTTTCAATCAGAAATAGAAGCAGCACAAATAAACAATCTAATGGTAAACTTTAAGAGTTAAAAAAAAAGCCTGGCATGGTGGCACAGGCCTTTAATCTGAGCACCTGGGAGGCTGAGGCAGGAGGATTTCTGTGAGTTCAAGGCCAGCCTGTTTTACAAAGATAGTTCCAGGACAGCTAAGGCTGTTGTTAAACAGAGAAACCCTGAAAGTCTCAAAAAAAAACCCCAAAATATTGGGAAAAAAAAGAATTTGAAAAACAAAAATCAACTTACAAATGAAACTCAAAAGCAGTAGACAGGAAAAAGGGGAAAAATAATGACTACTAAGGCAGAAACTAGTGAAAACAAAAATATTAAATAGGAAACTATTCAAGGAATCAAAAAGTTGGTTCTTTGAAAAGATAAATAAGATTAACAAGTTCTAAGCTGAATTAATTAAAAGAGGAACAAACCAAACTAACAAAACTTGGAGTTAAACAGAGAGACATCACAACAACACAACAAATACTAAAGAAATTGAGAAAATTATAAGGACATATTTAAAATAAGATTTCATGGGCTGGAAAAATGGCTCAGTAGTTAAGAACACTGGCTGCTCTTTAGAGGACCCCAGTTTGAATCCTAGCATCTGTGTCATGGCTCACAGTCATCTATAACTCCAGTTTCAGGGAATCTGACCCCTGCATGAAGACAAAACACTCATATACATAAAATTAATTTAAGTGAAAGAAAAAATATTGCACAAATTTGGAAAAATCTAAGAAAAGTGGATGAATTTCTAGATACATCTGACTCACTTTAGTTCAATCAAGATAAAAAAAAAATTATGGAGGACTATCACAAGCAATGTTATGAAAGTGGTGAAAAAAATCTCTGAATTAAATTTTTTAAGAAGTCTAGAGCCATATGTATTCACAGCAGAATTCTATTAGACCAGAAACTACAACTAATGCTTCCCAAATTATTTCATGAAGTAGAAATAGAAGAAAGGCTTCAAAATACATCCCCCAAACCAGTGTTGTTTTAATACCAAAGCAGGCAAAGATACAACAAAACAGACAACTATAGATCAATATCCCTTATGAACATAGATGTGAAAATTCCTAACAAAATATCTGCAACATCAAAAGGATCGCTCATCATGGTCAAGCTGGGAAATAAAATTTCATTCATCAGGGAAATATAAATTTCTAATTTTTTGGTTAAAATAAATATTTGTTTCTACTTTAATTTTTTTATTATTTATTTGTGTGAGTAGGATGTATGTACACATGTATGTGTGTAATCACCTATATTATGTAAGTGTGGAAACCAGAGGTTGACACTGAGTGTCTTCCATTATTGCTCTACACCTTATTCGTTTGAGACAACATCTCTCACTGAACATGGAGCTCACCTTTTAGGTTGGACAGGCTGAGCCTATAAGCCCCATAGATTTGTCTGCTTCTGCTGAAGTTACAGATGCAGGCCATTGTGTCTAGCTTTGTAGTCCCTGCTGGAGATGCACACTCAGGTGCTATGCTCCTTTAGCAAGCACTCTACCTGCTGAGCCATCTCCCCATATCCAGCACATTTTTATTTCATTTAGTTATATTAAACAATCCCAGTCACATCCATACATTACTTACACCTTGCAGCAAATTACTCTCAAGATGCTAGGGAAAGACAAGGAGCCTAAAATTAGGACTAAATATATAATATTATATTTGTATTATATTTTACATGATTGCAAAAGATTAAGATTAACATGGGGTAACATTAAAATTCACACAATATATAATTACTGTAATAATACTCAGTAATACAAAATTTTATGTAATAGTTATCACTGATCATGTGAAAGTTTTAATTCATGGAGATCATTTTCAATGACTAGGCATAAATATGTTAAAATACCAGGAGACTGCTGCGTGTCCACAGCTTGCTATATCATAAAATTAAGATAATATTTAAAGTATGATTATTATAATGTACACAAAGCAAAGCTACCTGTTTTAAAATGGGCAAAAGTTCTGAATTGCTTTTCACTTAGATTTGTAGATGGCTTTGAATACATGACAAGATGCTCCCTAATGACACATTAGTTACTAGAGAAGGGCTAATCAAACCACTGTGATTTCCAGGTCACAATGACTACCACAGCTGTAATAAAAATGAGATGACTGTGAGTTTTGATAGAAATTATGTATATTACCAGTGAAGAAGTGAAATGGTATCTTGAAAAAAAAGTCTGGTCATTTTTCAAAAGGTTCTCAATATTTTTTTTTAAATAGAGCACTACCACATAACCCATTCTCTTCTATGCTCAGGAGAAGCAAAATCATTTACTTACATAAAAATACAAACATGAATATTTATTGCAGTGTTACTCATAATATTTAAAATGGAAACAAACCAAAAGCCCATCAAATAATAAGTGAATCAATAAAATACACATCCACACAATGAAGCATTATTTGGCAACAAAACAAGATGTTAATGCTGTTACATGTTGCAACAAGGCTACAACTTGAAAACATTGTCCAATTAAAGAAAGCAAACACAACAGACAAGATATTGCATGACATAATGAACATAGAATATTCAAAATAGGAAAAATCTACACCAAGAAGCTGAGTTTGTGATAACGTAGCATTGAGGGATGGCAGGATAACAAGAGCTCTCAGGAATGGTGAAAATGTTCTGAAATGAGGTTGTGATGCATTATAAAATGGTGGACTTCATGTTTGCATATGTATTAACATCCCACCACTAAATTATATACATGTTCATCTAATGCCATGAGATTTCTATAACTTATCTGGAGGGTAGGTAATTTATTAAATGAGATTAGGCATTGGTTGATAATTGTCAAAGCTATTTGAGACTATCTTAATCTAATATTATTCTTTCTCATTATGTTTATAATCAAATTTTTTTCAATGAAAAAAATTTTTCAATGAAACCAATTTAAAAAATAATTTCCCTAGTCATTGCTTGAAGAGCATGCCCACATGCTTAGAAAAATTGATTTGATGGCACTAAGAAAATAATGCTTATATCTTGTGGAATATACCTTTGATCATTTCAAATTAACAATTAGCAAATAGTAAGTTTGACATATTAAACAAAAGTCCAAGAGAAGTAAAGAGAGAAAATCATATTCTCTTGACAGCAGGATGGCTATTAGGCAGTCAGTTTGATAATCAAATATTTTGATATCAGAATGCAATGCTGAGATGCTAATATTAAGTGATAATTTTTTAACTGTAATATATATGAAATAAATGAGTCTTTCAACAAATTATAATTTTAAAAAAAAAAAAAACTCTATCTTCCCTCCTAAAGAATGCTTATATGCTGGTTAAGTGTTTATTATCAACTTGACACAATCTAGAGTCATCTGGAAAAAGAGCATCCACTGAAGAATTGTCTCCATCATACTGACCTGTGGGGAAGTCTCTGCTATATAGTCTTTACTGATGATTCATTTGAGAGGGCTAGTCTGTTGTGGGTGGTGGTATCTCTGGAAGAGTGGCCCTGCATTATATAAAAAAATAGGGTGAAGAAGACATCTGAAGCAAGTTGCTTCATGGACTCTATTTAAGTTTCTGCCTTGAGGTTCCTGCCTTGATTTCTTGCCTTGACTTGTCTCAGTGATGTATTGTGACCTGGAAGTTTCAAGATGAAATATATGCACCTTCCAAGTTGATATTGGTCAGTGCTTTATCACAGCAACAAATAAACAAAGAATCATTGTCAATCTCTGGAGGAAAACTTAGTATTAAGTAGGTAACTGAAGTTCTTTTTATTGGAACACAGAACAGAACAGAGAGCTAAGCCAACAGCTGGACAATGGTTATTATTAAAAGAGAGATGGCAAGTACTTGGCATGCATGCCACCATCCCATATTCCTGTATCAGAACAGACATTGCTATTTCATCTCTGAACTGCTTCTCACTGAGACTTAGAATATTACTTTAAAGAAGTTACGTTAAGAAATGTTACTGCCAAGTTTATATGTGAGCTAAAATTTATTTCTCCTTTACATTCTATGATTATAATGCTTAGAAGGATAAATTAAGGTAAGATTTAGCAGTAGTACAAAACTATAATTTTATCCCCAGCATTGGAGAGATGGCTCAGTTGTTAAGAGCACTTGGAGATAACTCCAGGTCAGATACCAGCATCTAAATGGCAGCTCACAACTGTCTATATATAACTCTAGTTCCAAGGATCTGATGCCCTTTGAGACTAACTCAGACACCAAGGAAGCACGTGGTATACAAATATACATGCATGCAAATACTCACACACATAAAAATAACAGTAAAAAGAAAATTATGCTCAAGTGATTGATTGAATTTACTAAATTTAACATTAGCATAGGGTTTTGATTGGTAGTAGAATTAAAATTATTCTTAGATGGCATGATTATAATTTCAGAATAGGATTATGTCTTTAAAAGTTTTCCTTCATTGGGAGGCAGAGGCAAGCGGATCTCTGTGAGTTCGAGGCCAGCCTGGTCTACAACACAAGTTCCAGGAAAGGCAATACACAGAGAAACCCTGTCTTGAAAAACCAAAAAAAAAAAAAAAAAGTTTTTCTTGAAGGAAATAGACAAGATCTCCCAGGGGAGGGGAGAGAGGAGTGGGAATGATGAGAACATGAAGGAACCTGATGGTCCAGTTGGGGAAAGGAAGGACAGGGAGCCATTATGGGATTAGGGAGAAATCTGGTGCTAGGGGAATTCCCAGGAATCCAAAGGATGACCCCAGCTAAGACTCCTAGCAATAGTGGAGAGGGTCCCTGAACTAGCCTTCTCCTGTAATCAAATTGGTGACTAACCTAATTGTCATCATAGAACCTTCATCCAGTAACTGATGGAAGCAAATGTAAAGCACTGGACCAAGCTCCTGGAATCCAGTTGAAGAGAGAAAGGAGGGATTATATGAGCAAGGTGGGTAAAAATCATGATGGGGAAAACTACAGAGACAGCTGACCTGAGCTAGTGAAGGCTCAGGGACTCTAGACTGACAGCTGGAGAGCCTGCATGGGACCAAACTAGGCCGTCTGAATGTGGGTGACAGTTGTGTAGCTTGGTCTGTTTGTGAGGCCTCTGGCAGTGGGACTAGGATTTACCCTGATGTGTGAACTGGATTTTTGGAGTCCATTCCCTATGGTGGGATACCTTGCTTGATGCGGGGGGAGGGGCTTGGTCCTGCCTCAACTTGATATGCCAAGCTTTGTTGACTCCTCATGGGAGGCCTTACCTTCTCTGAGGAGTGGATGGGGGGTGGGAGGAGGTGAGTGGGTGAAGTGGGAGGAGGAGAGGGAGGGGAAACTGTGGTTGATACATAAAATAAAAAACAAAATAAAAATAATTACAGAAAAAAATGTTTTCCTTGATACTTGAAAAGGTAATGTCAGAATTTGTTGTGATTTCCTATGAAATCAGAGCCAGATGACTCCTTGAAAACATAATTAGACATTAGACAATTTATATGCTTATGCTGAATGTGTATTTTGAGCAATAGCCAAAGAAGAGCTAAAAAAAAACCCAAAACCTTAGAAGATAATAATGTCTAAACTTTTAAACTGACAGTTTTACTTTGTAGATATCATGTATGATTCATAAATTTTGTAATTAATTTTAATGCGTTGATTAACAATTTTTTAGTGAGTTATTGAGAGGGTTTGGGTATTCGCACAAATGGTTAAGCATTCTTGCTGCCCAAATGTGAGCATCTAAGTTTAAACTCCTCATCATCCAAGTGAAAGTCTGTCATGTCTGTACAGACCCCTTAACCCTGGTGCTTTGGGGGTTGGGAAAGTTGAAATAATAGATCATTGGCTGGTTGCCAGCCTAGTTCTAGGGTCAGTGGGAAGCAATGTCTCAAGGGAGTTAGGCAGAGAGGGATAGAGTCCTACTCTGGCTCCACATGTGAGTACACAGTCATGAACCCCAAACATGCGCATATCCCCATACACCACATACACACATAACACTCACATAAAGCAAATAATTGAAAAATTTCTCAAATATCTATGTCAAGCACCTCAAAACACTTCTGGGTGATCAAAAGCCACTAACGAGACAGCATGCACCAAGACACATAAGCATCCACAGCAAAATAAGGAGTCAAACTCAACAGACACACCTGCATCGCCACAGATGAGTTATTTTCAACCAGAATGTGAGATTTACGACCCAAGAACGTATTTGAGGACATGACAGCGACACATCACACACGCACTGCCGCTCAGTTCTTCCAACCTTATCCAATTTATCATTCTTGTTCCAAAATAGAAAGCAGGAAATGCTTTGTAGGTATTAGGAACCATGCCAAACAGGATGAAAATTTTAATCCTTTTGAGACATTCCTCAGTTTAAACTGAAGAAAACAAAAACTTGATTGACACAGTGCTGCTGAGAAAATAGAGCTTTCTTCTCATTAACTAGTGACTTGACTATTTTTCTTCATTTTCTGAAATGACTCGAAAGATGGTAAAATAAGCATAATTGATTATCGACTGGAAAGAATCCTTACGGTCAGACCTAGCATCTGATTTCCAGTTCTGGCTTTATCTCTAACTAGCCCATTTCTTTAACTCTTTTATCTCATCATTCCCATCAGCACAAGATGCCAGTGATCTCTAAATTCACATACCAGATCTACCTTCCAGTAATTATATATTTTCATAAAAGTTTCATAACTTTGTAGATCTTATCTGTAAAGGGATCCAATCCAAATATACTGCAGTACTTTCAGAAGGAGTGCATAAGCTGTCACATCAAAAAGTATGCTTGATTGTTCAACCCATAACATGGACCTCATTATTGATATTTTTATATCTCTTCATGTTTGCATTTTTCTTTTCCTTTAAATTTTCTGGAGTTCTAAAATATCTCTTTATATTAAGAAACAAGACATGAGAATGAATGCCTCATGGTGATACCTCACTGTACTATGCATGTTAAACTATACCATGAGCCCATTAGTGTATTTATTTTTCCTAAATTTAGAGGCCTCAGACTTGACATAAGACTATAACATCTCAGGAAATGAATTTGGTCCTAGTTTCTCAAAGATGGGAAGGTATGAGGAAACAAGAGAACTGACTTACAGAAACATTTATGATTTCATTTGCTGTGTGTGTGTGTGTTAACACCCTTATAACAACTCATATTTGTGATATGAAGCCTCAAGTCTATTGCCTTCTCCCAGCCTAGCAGAGGAACCCATGACTCATTCTCTTTCTCTCTCTCTCTCTCTCTCTCTCTCTCTCTCTCTCTCTCTCTCTCTTTCTGTGTGTGTATGTGTGTATGTGTGTGTGTGTGTGTGTGTGTGTGTTTGTGTATTGGAAAGAAAATTTCTCCTCCCCAGTGTAAAACTCAGCAATAAGTATGTCTATACTTTGGTGTTAGCATTATATTTATTTATATCAAAGTGCATCTTATTTTAAAAGTTGTGCTCATATACTTACAGCAGTGTTTCTAAGAGATGATAAAAAGCACCAGAGAAGTAGAGATTGAGGAAGAAGAGAATTCTCTTTGACTTCCTTTGAAATGAAGACTCACTCTCTATCCTCTTACTATTAGAGTAGTCTGGATCTAAACAACATACCCTTAAGGCTGAGGCCTATACCCTCACCACTGCTAGCAAAAATGTATAAGAGTGTGAGGTGGGAGAGAGAATGCAAATTTATTATTATTTTTCTTCATGATCTGCAAACTACCAGAAGTTATGCCAGAATTATCTAATGCCAGAAGCCAGGCACAACCAGCCTGACTATCTTTCACATTTATATGGGAAAAATGAAAAAAAATACGTCTGCTTCAGTTCCTTGACTCCCACAAGAAAATCCCAAAAGTTTTGTTGACTTTGATGTGCATGTCTGGTAAATTCTTAGCTTTAGCATTTTGTTATAGACACAGACAGAAATCAGAGTTGAGGTCAAGAAGTGCTATCTGATGATGACCATAACAGCCTAGACCCAAAGGGGCTTCTTTCATATCAATGATGCTCACCAAAAGTATTTTTCTTCCATCTGCCTCCCCTTGGCTTCCCTTCCTATGTCCAATTCTGCGTCAGTGTTCCCATTTCAGAAGCCCGCCCTTGGAGAAGAGGAACTTTTGGTTCTAATGAGTGTACTGAAATTGTTTTTTCCAAGAATGATTAAGACATTCAGACTTTATATGGTAGCAGTAATTGCTCCCCACACTGCCTTAGCAAGGAACAGAGCTGCTGGGAACAGCAAGTGCTGTGCTGTTATGTAAGGACTCATTACTCTGATACTCCACCTGCTGGTTCCCAAAGCTGTAATGGGCTACCATATGCACATATGAAAGACTCCCAATGCCATTTAAGGTTATGCTATGAGATAAGAGCCAGAAAAGAAATAAAACGTGGCCTAGAAGAACAGACAGAAATAAAAGTAATTCTTAAAGATACCGTAGGTACAGGTGTGGTATCCATCCACAGACATTGCCCCATGTATAAAAAACTATCCTATCAAGACAAAGCAACTGGTCAACTGATTTATATTCCAACAGAATTTAATTGAGCTACAAAATTCATTTTACTATCATTTCACCTTGAGGTTCTGCTTATCAATTCTCTACCTTTACAGATCTGTAACACTACGAATGAAAAGAGAGACATCTTGTTTTAGAAAATAGAAGATTATAGTGGAAACATACTCCCACCATCTGTACTCAGATACTGTCCACAAAACACAGGTTTCCGTGACACAGTGTCAGAGATTCCACAGCAACAGTGAGAAGAAACTTAGATGCTGACATATCCCCAACATCAAAACATAGGGCATGCAAAAAAAAAAAAAAAAAAAAAAAAAAGCGAACAACAGTGCAGGCTTTTGGGAAAAATAACCAAAATTTACTCTTGAGTTTGACTGAAAGATCTGCCCACTGTGGTCATGTAAGGGGTTTAGAAGGTAGCTGGTATGGTTATTCCAACACTCCTTTATTATTTGAAACTCTAGGGATATTTTGCATTCAGATGAAGCAACAATAGAATGAGTTTTATAACTTATCATGTGTTGGGTACTTTCAATTGGCAGCCCGATTTGTCCAGTCCTTTGAAATGTTTATGAATCTGCCAGTGAAAGGGATGAATAACTTAAAGTTTCAAGATGTGACTCATTTACCCAATATCAAACAAGCTAAAGCAAAAGAAGTTTTGGAACTCTGTGCTGCCCCCAGAATACCTGTGACTGCCTTCATAAGAACACCCTAATTGTCGTGCTAGAAACCTCATCCAACTACTGAAGGATCTGGATGCAGAGATCCATGGCTAGGCCCCGGGTGGATCTCTGGGAGTCCAATTAGCGAGAAAGAGGAGGGTTTATATGAGCGAGAATTGTTGAGACCAAGGTTGGATAAAGCACAGGGACAAATAGCCAAACGAATGGAAACACATGAACTATGAACCAATGGCTGAGGGGTCACCAACTGGATCAGGCCCTCTGAATGGGTGAGACAGTTGATTGGCTTGATCTGTTTGGGAGGCATCCAGGCAGTGGGACCGGGTCCTGTGTTCATTGCATGAGTTGGCTGTTTGAAACCTGGGGCCTATGCAGGATCGCTTGGCTTGGCCTGGGAGAAGGGGACTGGACCTGCCTGGACTGAGTCTACCAGGATGATCTCAGTCTGCAGGGGAGGCTTTGCCCTGGAGGAGGTGGGAATGGGGGGTGGGCCGGGGGGAAGGTGAGGGGGGCGGGAGGGGGGAGAACAAGGGAATCCGTGGCTGATATGTAGAACTGAGTTGTATTGCAAAATAAAAATAAAAAATAAATAAATGCTGCTGCCTCCCCCCATCGAGACCACGCAAAAAGTGAAGTCTTTGGCTTACAGCATTTGCCATCTGCATCATCTATTCGGCATTTAGAACTCAGAGTTTGCATCTACCTGGGGTTTAAAACTCCTTTTTGTTTGAGTTACTGGCTCAAGAGTAGCTGAGTTCAGCATCTAATGCTGCTATAAAATCATTTTATAATTTGTGTAATTTGCATCTTAAATGTCCCTAAAACCTATGTAGTGTGTAGTAAAGAGTGGTGAGATTTTTAAGATTCGAGAATTTTAAAGATCTTTAGGCAAGATATTTCCTCATAGAGTACAAGACTCCATCCCATGTTTTTCCCTCTTCTTTCCCAGCTATGAAGTGAGCAGGTCAGTTTTGCTACACCCTCCCTTCATGATGTTGCCATGGCAGACCCAAAGCAATGAAGCCAGCTAGTCATTAAAGAAATTGTCTAAAAAGGAGCCCCAAATAACCTTTTCCTTTTGACCAGTGGTTCTCAACCTTCCTAATACTGAAACCCTTTAATGTAGTTCCTCATGTTGTGGTGACCCCCAACATAAAATCATTTCACTGCTATTTCATAACTGTGATTTTGCTACTGATAAAATCACAATGCAAATATGTGATATGCAACTCCCAAGGGGGTCACAACCCATAGGTTGAGAACCACTGCTTTAGACACTGATTCTCTCTGATACTCGTTACAGTGAGATAAAGCTGAAGTCAATGGCATTACCTTTCTATGGTTGAACTTGCAGTACCTATTTCAAATAAACATCAATGGGCTCCTGCACACGATTAACAGTACTGGGCACAGATTTAACTCTCCGTAAGTTAAGTTTACCTAATGTACACCTTTATGTTTTGTCCCCCAATAACACTAAATACAAAATAGCATGTAGTCCCTGAAAACTGCAAATCATAACAACAATACTATTTAAGTAAAAAAACAAAAACAAAAAAACAAAAAACAAAAAACAACTTTGCGTTCTTACATGTGACCATGGAAAGTCACACAATTTTTCTGAATTTTAGCTTTCAGATATGATGGCACTCATTATCCCCACCTTGTTTAGTTAGGTATGAAGCTTGCCTGAGTAAATTCACAGGAAGAAAACAAAGCTCACTGGAAAGACCGTATGTACAATAGCTCAGTGATTCTGTTCTTTCCTTTGACCTCTTAAGAGGCTCTACACTTTAAAGGACTTGTGTTTGATATGCCATGTTCTCACAGTATCTTGCAGTACACCTATTTTCACACCTAATACATAAGGCAAAGGTGTTTGTTATTGTTGTTTGCTTTTGTCTACCTGCCTCATAAAACTCATGGTGCCCTGAGGATAAGAACTGTAGCTTATTGATTTTGCCTTACTGGTGTTCAGTAGAATGATGAAATGTAGTGAGGATAGGGGGTAAAGAAGTAAAAAGGCCAGAATGCTTCCAAATTCATGGAGATGAACAAAAAACCCCGAAAGATTTAAAAATGAGAATAGGAAGTTAGAAGAGAAGGAAGAGGAAGACAAAAGAGGAAGGGAGAGCGGGGAGAAAGGGGGTAGGGAAGCAGGAGGAGTGGCAAGCACGGAGAGAAGGCAGTGCTGAGAAGAAAGGAGAAGAAGTGGGGAGAAGGAAAGGACCAGGGACACAGGAAGGGAAACAAGGGACGGAGGGAAGAGGGGAATAAGAAGGGGAAGGGGAGGGAGGGAAAAAAGAGAAGGAAACAAGAAAATACACATAGAAGAGAGAGAAAAGGGTTACATCATTCACAGAACTGTTAATCTATATTTCTAATAGTACTTTTAGGAGCAAAATTTTAACTTACTTCCTAAAGTCTTATGTAAAAGATTAAATGCTAAATAAAAATTTTGAAACAGTGTGGGTTACAAAATGGAGAGAAAATCTTGAAGCATTTGCTCAATTCTTTGAATTGTTTGAAATTTCTCCTGGTCATTGTTTAAACAAACTGTATAGTTCTTATAAAGAAAACGTGTACACTTATATCCAGTGTTTACTTATCTTCCTCTTCTTGTACCTAAGAGTGAGAGAACGGGGCTAACTTTATCTTGTCTCTTTTCATGGTATTATTCATCTTTCTGGATACTTCTTATTAAAGTGAAAGAAGAGAGCATCAGTGGATTAAATGTAAACAAAAACCCTCCCATTTTTGCAACACACACATTTTCTCACATAGGATAGGAAGTTAAGGTAGGAGAAGGAGCCAGTATGTTGAATGATGTATTTTTAATAAGAAAGATTTTGTAAAAGGTAATTTAACTCATTTCACAAACAGTTATTGATTGCCTACTGTGCATCTTCCCTCCAACACATGAATATATACATGAAGCTCTTTATCTTCCTATCTTTATGAAATACACCCTAATACTATATTAAGATACAAAAGTAATTAAATAATATTATCAGTAGACATGGATGATTCTCAAACTACACAAAATTTAAAGCTACTAAAGGAAGATGAATTAGATATAATATCATGAAATTTTCTAAGAAAAGGATGTCTGGGTGATGGAATCTTTGTAACAAGAGGATGGGATGACAAAGGGCATGAGCATTGGGGAAAAGCATGAATGCATAGCATATAGAGTGAGGCTGAATATCTATCACAGCTTAGAATTACTGGAATATAAACCCTTAGGAAGAAGCTGTTAGGGAACCAGGGTGAACTTCATCCTCTATGCCACGAATGAACCAGGGACATGAAGGAAGTGGGTTGCACGTATGACTTTGATTCAGACAGCAATCACTGCATGCCAGCTACCATAAATGTTATTTCCAAGTGTGTGAAAGAAGATTTAAACTACAATGTCATGTTTCTCAGTAAAATGAGTAACTTTTTAAAAAGTACTTATGCAGTTAAGCAACAGATAACATATAGAATCAGAAACCATGTAGTGGGCTTGTTCCTCAGTTGTTTATTATTTTTCAAACAGAGCTAACCAGCCTTGAACAGCACTATAGTAAGCCCATAATGACTGGTCTCCTTCAGGATAAAGGTTTAGTGTGTTGAATACTATGGTGGAGTGAATAAGAATGGTCCCTATAAGCTCATATATTTGAATAATTAATAATCATGGAATGGCAGTATTTAAGAAGGATTAGAAACACTAAAAGGTCTGAGTTTCTTGGAGTAGATGTTGCCTTGCTGGAGGAAGTGTGTCTCTGAGGGTGGACTTTGAGATTGCAAAAGCACTTAACAAGCACAGTCTGTCTGTCTGTCTCTCTGTCTGTCTGATTCTGCCTATCTCTGCTTGTGTCTCTGTCTCTGTCTGTCTCTCTCTCTGCTGCTGAAGATCAAGATGTAGTTCTCTGCTCTTTCTTCAACACCATGCTGCCATGCCTGCCACCATGCTCCCCACAGTGATGATAATGGACTAAGACTCTAAAACTGCAAGCAAGCCTCCAATTAAATTCTTTCCTTGATAAGGGTTGCTTTAGTTATGGTGTCTCTTCATGGCAATAGAACAATGACTAAGACAGGGAACAAGCAACGCTTTGTTAGCATCAGAACTGCTGTCTTTACTATGAGTAGAGATAATGAGAGAAATAGAAATTGATAATACTTCCTCAGAAGGTCAGACTGGATTTTAACACATAGAAAGATTCTATTTAACAGGCTCACATGATCATTAGTAGGAAAAATTATGAAAATATTAACTAAACAGAAGAGATGGCATATGGGGATATGCTATGGCTGCATTACAGTTAACAGAGCTCAAATGTAGCAGAAAATGAATGAATAGCTGAGCATTGCAGTGCAGTCCTACAAACCCAGGTCTATAGGAGGCAGAGATAGGAGGATAGGGAGTTCAAGGTCATCTTTTCATTTGTTATATAGTGAGTTTGAGTCCAGACTGGACTATAAGGTATGCTGTCTCAAAAATAAAATAAAAAAATAGAGAGCTGGAAAGATGGCTCAGTAGTTATACTCTTATAGAAGGCCAAGTTTTGTTCTCAGTACCCACAAGGTTGGCTCACAAATGCCTGTAAATATACCTCCATGGGTAAACCAACACTTCTGTCATCCAAGGACACCTGTATTTAGGTACACACACACACACACACACACACACACACACACACACACACTTAAAAATAATGAAACTAAATACCCGAAATTAAAGAAGTTGTGGTTAGAGAATTGACTCTGTGCTTAATAATACTAGTTGTTCTTGCAGAGGACCTGGGTTCAGTTTCCAGCATCTACATGACAGTTCACAACTATTCTTCATTCCAGTTCCCAGGGAACTGGCACCCTCTTCTACCACCTCCACAAGCAGGAGGTATGCATTTGGTACACATACATCCGTGCACTCAAAACACTCATACACAAAATAAATCAAAAAATATAATATTAATTAATTTAAAACCAGTAAGAAGAAACTATGAGCTCCCAGTCTAAGCATACAGAAGTCAGACCGGTGCCAAATGTGGTTTCTCCTATATCTGACTCCTGTTCCGCTCCTTCCAGCACCTGCCTGTGAACTTTCTTCAGCGGAATTTACTACCTTACAATTGGCAGCAACTGAATTGTCTCGGCTCACAGACCTATTCTCCTACATGTGTAACATTCCCCATAAGTCCTGTGACTCCCCCACAAAAAAATCAACCCTGAATACAATTTATTAAATTTCTACACAAAGTTTCCCACTATTCAAAAGCACTTAAGTTAATAATACTGTTAGCTTGCTGTCACTACGACAAATGTCTGAATTAATCAGGAGCAATGCTTCTTTTAGTTTAACTCACAGTTTTCAGACCCTAATCCATTCTTTACCTTGTTATTTTGTGGTCAAAATAAAGTGTCATAGTACTCCAGGAGCACGTGGAAAATCAATACTGCTCCCTCAAGGACAGGGAGAAAAGAGAGGAACAGGGACCCACAATCCTCTTCAAGATCACACTCGATGCCCTAAGGATGTCCTTCCAGGCTGCACATCTGAAATGCTCTATTATTTCTCAATACTGCTACTGTGAGAACGAAGCTTCTAATACATGGACACTTGGGAGAGACCCATAGACTAAAATTTTAGGAGCAGAAACAAGAACATCGTTGATGATATGCCAGATTATTGGCTTCTGAATTCTCCTGTGTCTGGTGCTCATACTTAGACATATATTCTAAGACATAAAACAAAGAAAATATACAAACCATTAGAAGTTGTGAATTAAGAATATATTCATTCCTTCAGCCATTAAATATTGAGAGATACTGCACATTTTCCATGCAGCACTGCTTAAAAGAATTTATAATTATCAGGATGATGATAACAATGCAATTAAGTCTAAATAAAGCATCACAATGTGGGAACAGTAGTTAAATTGAAATGTCACAGCAAAGATAACCATTTACATGTTTTAGAACAGTAGCAGTTGCAGAAAGCACCAAGATGTGAGGCTAAAATACTGGTTATGCCAGTAAAAAAAAGTTTAAAGGCAAGAATTCACTGTGTGACAATCATATTAATTTCCTTTAAGTCACTCACTAACAGGAAATCTTCAACAATATCTATATAAAATATTATACAAAGAATAGGAAAATATGTATCAGCACCAGATAAACTATGGGTGAAATACATCCTGTCCTATCAACTCTTCTATTTCCTTTTGTACATAGATATTTTAAAACATTTTAGCAATGTCATCCACAAAAATAATCCCAGAAAAATGCACTTTTTATCATAACATAAACTATTCTTATATGTATTTTTATATATGTTCATACAGCTCAAGTGTGAGTGTAGTTTGATAGTTATCCATGGCCACATAAAAGTTGTCTCAGAAGCATGGAGCATAAAATTGCAGTGAGCATTTATTCCTCAGGTTTTGTAGATCAGGAACTTGGGAGCAGCTTTGATGGATGCCTCTGGATTCATCTTCTGCAAAGTTTTCAAGAATACAGAGGCAGATCTTTGATTGTGCAAAGGCAAACAAGAAAGAATCTGCTTCTAAGGTAACCCATCAAATAGCCATCAAGTTAGTGATAGGTTTGGGTGGTAAGGTCCACTGAACTCACATTGATTTTTATACTCAGATTCTTGTGCATCCTCACACTATGGCACATATCCCTGCAAAGAAGTAACAATCCAAAGTCAAAACAGTTCCTGAAAGCCCTTCATGGTCTAGTCTCAGAAATCATTTACTGTCATTCCTGAAATGTCCTGTTGATAAGACAAATCAGTTGTAACTTGGCATGATAATAAACTGCATGGAAATAATATACAAGAAGGAAATGAAGATTTTTGCATAACATTTTGGAATTTGATCTACCTACCATTCACCTACTATCTATAGCTACTCCTATGCATACATGCATATTGTACACACATAGTGCTAAACAAAACTTTCTCCAAGAAATATGCATCTTTGTGTGAAGTATATTAGGTATTCTTTATTTCAATCTGGCTTTAAAGTGGTGCTTGGAAAGTACTAAATAAATTTCATTACCTGAAAACTGATTGCTGTCCTTATCTGAAACATAATTATATGAGTTCTATAGATCGTGCTAAGGTGTTGTCTTCATCGGAACCACTCATAAGGGATGATTATTGTTTTTACAAGGGAAATATTATGAAAATAATACAAAAGGTAATGCCTTCTAGTATAGATTTTGATAAAACCATGAATTCCAAGAATACAATCAGTGGGGGAAAGACCTCAACTATTTTCCTGTGTCTCATTCTATTTCAGGCACGTTAGTGCTCCTGAGATTGACAAAATAGAGAAGATGTTGGTATGACTGAGTGTATAGGAGAAATGATCAAGGACATAACTAAACTCAGGTTCTCAGACAGAAGGACCCAACCTGGTTCATAACATAGTTGAGCCTAATGCACATCTTGTAGCTGGAGAACTGTCAAACCACAATACTAATTGTACTGAGATACAAGAACTATCTCAGGCAAACTTGGATGTGTAGCAGCATCCTGTAACCATTTTAACTGAGCAGTTTTGAGAGACAAAAGATGAGGACACTAAACAGTCTGCAAACAGCAATTGTAATGAGCAATTTCAAGGAAGAAAATTCCTCATTGTCCATGTGTAGAAAGGAAATGAAAAATTAAGTAAAAACCATTTTCAAATTGCCCCTTATGCGGTGAGCATTATCTAAGTTCAAGGTTGTCTGTGCTTGGATATTGTCTTCTATGAAAAAAACAAAGGATCACTTACACTTTGCAGGCAGCAATTCCCAGAATCAAGGATAACAGACTTCTATTAGAATCTTAATAGAGACCAATCAGCAATTCCTGTAAGAAAGATTTAGAAAACAGTTTGAAATCCCAATAGACATTTCACAGGGTTAACAGCTTCATATTTTCATTATAAAACTAAAGTTTTAATTACATCTAAGTCAATATAATTTGTTTTTTCTTCAAATAAATGTGTATACAGCCTATATGCAAGAATGAAGGATTCATTGTTGAAAAAAAAATCTACCAGATGATATGCTGCACATAATTTGCTTTAATGCAGCTTATTTTCTGTGCTTTTTGAACTGTGAGCATTGTCAGTTAACACAATTCCTTGAACAATTTAGAAGTCTAAATGAAGCTTTGGGTATCTTCCTGACCAATCAGCATAATTACAGAAACAAAATTAACATATACCAACTCACATAAAGAATGAAAAGTTCTCAGAGGTAGGTCAACGCAAAAGTGACTATAATATTATCTATTGAGAATCATCTTTGTGAAAGACATTTCGCTAAGCTATGTACCTCTCATCTACTTTTAAATGCGTTCACCTCAATTGCCGCCTACACGGAAAGACAGCAGGCTGCAAAAGAGGTGAAATAATTTCAATCGTATGTGATAATAGTGTGACCAAACCCCTGATTTCCTGGCTGTGATGCCTACATTCCGTCCCCTTCTCTAGTGCTTCAGTAAAATTCACTCTAGTTTGTTTCTATCCAGAGAATGTGGCTTCTAGGTTATTGCTCATCCTTTTCCAGTTGGAGTTTAATACTTCTACTCCAAGTGCTTGTGCTTAAGCAGCAATAGAGACAGGGCAAGTATGATCGAGCTACAGTGTAAGTGTGGGGACAGTGTCCTCCTCATGGTATCAGGTTACAGCCCTCTAAAATATATAAATGTATAAGGGATATTCTTGTAATCAACATTTGCTAAGCCTAAATATAGCTACTTGGCACAAAATTGAAGTAAAAATTGTATCTTGTGTTGTCTGCATATAAAAATGCCCAAAGGGTACATATCCCCCTCTTTACCTTCTTTCTGCATATGAGATACTAAAGGATGGAAATAGATGAGTGGGTAAGTTTTTTGTTTTTTTTTTTTTAATTCACAAGCCACCTCTGGTAGTGTAATGGGTGGAGGTGTGAGTAGAAAATGTTGTCTTTTGTTGTTTCCCCTCACCATGGTACATTCTAAATTCTGTACTTGTAGATGTTTGCTAGTTACGTATGTACTCAATGCTCAGAGTCTCTATATCCCACCAATACTTGTGATTCATTTGTATTGTTTTACACCATTTGTAAATGCAAGTTGCTTTTCTGAGTGTTAATAGTATGGCCCAGCAATTCTTAGAGAAATGAACAAACCAGACCTCCCACAAATTATAGGTTGAAATTTGGAATCTCTAGGTCTATTCTGGAAAATGTTGCCTAAATGAAACAACAAGAGGAATCCCATTTACATCTTGCAATAAGCGGTTCTCTTGTTTCCATACTACTGAAAAGGTTAGGTGAACATCATGCAGTGATCATAAAATTTTTATCAAGAAGCTGAATATGTTTAATAATTCATCCTTTTACCTTCTTGCAAGATCACTGTATGCTTTTAAAATGTTTTCATTATCCTGCAAGAATTGGCTTTTAAAAAATAATCTGTCTCTAACATGGTGTCACATCTATTATCAAGAGGTCATGGTTAGTATACACTAATTTTATTCCTTTTCTTTAAATATCTTCCAATCAATTGGAGTAACAAATGTCTTCCCTTTCCTTCCTGGGTCAACTTAACTGAAATATAAAATTGCATATTGAAATCACTCTGTGGGCCTTAAAGAAATTATAATGTGTCCTATGATTAAGCACTAAGAACTATGAATCTTTAAAGTGATATCAATATAGTAGCAAAGTAAATTTTATAAATTGATAAATATATAAATACTAAATATATAATTGACTAAGAATTAAGAAAAAACCTCAGAAAATATGCAGTTTAAGGCATAGGAAAAATGCACAGGATCACATTGATCCAGATGAGTGCATGACCTCCTTTTGAGCACACAGATGAATAATAAAACATAGACAAAGTTGCGCAGTCATTCTTGGATGTAGGGAAGCTACTAGTCTTTTGTCAGATATAATTTAATTGCATGTCACATCCTCCTAGCTGTCATGCTGGCTTCAATGTATCTTGTCAGATTATACTTTAAAGCATTATGTGGTGACTGAATTAGTTGGTGCCACAACATGAAAATACAGCTTACAGTAAGGAAAAAGAAAAATCTAACAATTTATGGAAGTAAAAAATCCCTAACTGAAAGTTTGACTCCATAATAAAATGTGCTGGCCTCATCTTTGCATTCTGAAATTAAACAAATGTGTTTGTAAAATGTGCTGCAAGATTCCAGCATGTGTGCCACAGTTTGACAATTCCCAAATTCTGGATTGTAAAACTTAATTAACCTGAGGAATAACAAAACAAAATACACACACAACAACAATAACAACAAAAACAGGCTCCTTACTTCTAAGATTAGTGATATCCATAATTATCTTTTAAATTGCTGTATATAATCAACTGATGAGGGTTAAGAGAATAAGGGTCAAGACAGTGTTCCATTACAAATATTACAATGGTATCATAGAGGTTTAGAGACCATTGCCAAAGAAGGGGCCAAAATGATTGACAGAGCTAGAGGTCAAGGAGGACCAGAGGAAAACATTGTCTCCTTGGTTTGAAATGAACATTATACTCATGAACTCACAATAGGCATGCTTGCTTTCAGAAGACACATACAAGATCAAGCCAATCAACATTCTAGCATGGACAGTGGAGGGTTTTATGAGTGTACAACCTAACTGAGGAACTATTGACTGTTGATGGCTCCTGGGGGAGGAAGAAAGGGGTTTGTCATTTCCTTTGTTTTTGTTTTGTTTTGCTTTGTTTTTAAGATATGGCTCTAGTAGGTCAACTGAACTCCAGGGAATAGACCCACATGCATGGTATATAGGCAGCACAAATTAGACTTTGCTGGTTATCACAAACAAACAAAAGAACCTGAAGTTGAGAAGGGATGGGGAAAAATTGAGTGGGATCTCAAAGGACTTAACGGGAGGAGTAGGGAGTCAATATAGGAAAACATTCTGTATAAAACCCTCAAAACTTAATAAAATATTATATATATAAATGATATGTACATGAATAATTCTGAGTGCTATTTTTATTACATTTATTTCTCATTGTATGGGATGCATGGCATGTGCTATGTGGATGTGTGAAAGTCAGAAGCCAAGTAATTGGTTCTTACCTTGCACCATGTGGGTCCTCGATATGGAACTTAAGTTGTCAGGCTTGGAAACGAGACCTTTTTCCTGCTGAACAATGTTGGCCTGAGTGATAGAATTTATGATTAGAATACATTTTGTGTGCCGAAAATCCATAGAAATCATGTTTTTTACTTTCATACAACATCATTAATTCAGATAGATTATTTACAAAACACAAATGGGGCACCCTATTCCACCAACTTTACTATGAGGCATATTGCTTGTGATTTGACGATTTAGTGGAAAATCACAAAAGATAAATAGTAAAGCTGAGAACATTTACTCACAGGGCCTGAGGAGTGAAAAGAAATCATGAGATAAGTGTCCAAAGAGAGCTTGCTTGTTTTTTTTTTTTTTAAATAAGTATGCTTGGTGCTAAAGAGAAAAACAGAAGCTATTTGTACCTTCCTTCATATACTTTTATCAGCCACTCCTCCACACCACTATGGAACTAAGATAAAAGTAAGAGGAGGAAGTTAACTTTCCATAGGCATGCTATAATCCATATAAAAGTTAATTAAGGGAGTTAACTAAGGGGAAATAGAATATATAGTTATAGAAAGATGGGAGCGATTGGAACAAGAAGATTGAACAGGGAAAAGATGGGAGATGGGGTAAAGGATAGAAATAGTGAGTGAAAACTAATACTACAGGCCGTTTGTGGGGTCCTATGGAAATCCAGTACTATAGAAGCTCTTTAAAATATATACATAGAGGAAAGAAGTCTAAATGGACTCACCAAATATTAGGGGAGATAATGTCCCAACTAGACAGCTTTTGCCACTAAGTGAAACTTTCAGTGTCAGAAATGGGTTACATCTAGTGGAGTCATTGGCCAAAGAGGTCCCTCAGAAACACCCTAACATCTCAGACTATTGCCAAGGCTATTGTTTGCTCTCCAAAAACTAATGCTAAGGCCCTATTGCTGATGACAATACTTGTATATCTCATTGAACACAGAGAAGTTGATCTGGTGACTAACTAGAGCCTTCATGCCCTAGATTAGTGTTCATGGTGCTCAAAGGTACTCTGCATGTTACCAGAAGAGAAAGGTAACCACCAACCTAGCCACAAATCCTGCAAGCTACAACAGTAAGCTTCCTCCATGATATGCTGGTACAATAATGGTGGAAACATTATGGGAATAACCAACTACTTTCTGATTGGATTTAAGGTCCACTCTATGTGATGGAAACCATGTTCAACACTTGGGTGGCCAGAAACATGAAACTGGATAGAATATAGCCCTAGGGGAAAACCAAATATTACTGTTCTGCTAAAGGAACATGATAATAAAATGACTCCTAATGACATCCTGTATCACTCAGCCATCATAAGAGATGTTTCCTTTTGTAGTATATATGAACTAACATAGAGACTCATAACTGGACAATGTGCAACGAGTGGGGGATTTTAGAAGACTGATTTGCATCAGTCCTAAATGGGATGTCTTCATCAAATGCCTACCCTCAGAGCTCTGGAACTCTTGTGGAAAAGGAGACATAAAGACTGTACGAGTCAGAGAGGATGGGTTTCTGCAATAAAACAGTATCTTCTAGACACAACAGGACTGATGCACATATGAACTCATGAAGATTGTGGCTGCAAAGGGCCTACAAAGGTTCAAGATAGATGAGGTTCCAGCACTGAGGGGGAATATTGGATGTGGGTTTCTGCTGTGGGATGGTCTGTATGTCAAATGTGTTGCTGATTGGTCAATAAATTAGTCACTGATTGGCCAGTGGCCAGGCAGGAAGTATAGGCGGGACTAACAGAGAGGAGAATTGAGAGAACAGGAAGCTGGGTGAGGGAGACACTGCCAGCCACCATCATGACAAGCCGCATGTGAAGATGCCAGTAAGCCACGAGCCATGTGGCAAGGTATAGATTAATAGAAATGGATTAATTTAAGCTGTAAGAACAGTTAGCAAGAAGCCTGTCACGGCCATACAGTTTGTAAGCAATATAAGTCTCTGTGTTTACTTGGTTGGGTCTGAGTGGCTGTGGGACTGGCGGGTGTCAGAGATTTGTCCTGACTGTGGGCCAGGCAGGAAAACTCTAGCTACAAATGGCGTCCAACATGGTGGCAAGAGTTTTCACCTAAAACCTGAGTAAAAAGATTCTAAAACGGAGCTAAAAACAGCTCCTAGTTGTCTCTTTTAAGCTAGCGGCAGCCTGCGTGTTTGAGCTACTATGGCGGGTTCCTGGCGTGCATGCTCGACCTGCAGTATGACGGGAATGAGGCTTCTGCAAGTGGCACATTAAGCTGTGTGGTGGATTTAGCCTTTGCTAGTACAAAACAAACAAACAAAAAAACAACAACAACAACAACAAAAAGAGGTTTCTGGGCTACACACTGCTTTGATAGAAGCATAGACTCATTATTTCTAAGAGTTGATGTCTCCCAGAGCTGGCGGAAAAACGTACCTCCGCCATGTTGGGAAGCTGAAGTGGGCAGAGCCAGCAGCCACAGCGCCAGCGCCCTTTCAGGCTTAGAAGGCTGAAGTTTAAAGCAATAGGCTCAAGCTAATATAAAAAAAAAAAAAGCCACGTAAAGATGGCTGCCACACAGAGAATCTGGATTATGTTCTCTTTGATATTCGTAACTGAAGAAAAACATTTGATTACAAAAGCTGTTGAGTTATGCCAAAATGTATATTTTAAAGGTATCTTGACTTCAAAATTTGGATGTAAAGATATGTTGCTTTGGAAAGGAGGCTCTGCTTTTGTTTCCACAGAAAGCCAGAGGCTATGGATTTGTTCCAGATTAAGATACATCAGGTTTGACCAGCCAAGACCCCCTGAAAGGTCTCCGATGACACCATGGCCCAGATGATCCAACATCCAGAATGGTTTGAAGGCAACTGGCTCAGACAATACAGCCTCATGGACTATTCCATAATCCTAAAATTTTCTTTGTGTCCCCATAAGATACAGCGCCCCCCTCCAGCAGGAAGTAGTAAGAGAAGCTACACCCAAATTCCCAAATATACCAAGCTGACTTTGGAGATGTATAAAGGTTAAAACCTTCCTTTTTAAGAAAAGAAAAGGGGAAGTGCTGTGGGATGGTCTGTATGTCAAATGTGTTGCTGATTGGTCAATAAATAAATCACTGATTGGCCAGTGGCCAGGCAGGAAGTATAGGCGGGACTAACAGAGAGGAGAATTGAGAGAACAGGAAGCTGGGTGAGGGAGACACTGCCAGCCGCCACCATGACAAGCCATATGTGAAGATCCCGGTAAGCCACAAGCCATGTGGCAAGGTATAGATATATAAAAATGGATTAATTTAAGCTGTAAGAACAGTTAGCAAGAAGCCTGCCACGGCCATACAGTTTGTAAGCAATATAAGTCTCTGTGTTTACTTGGTTGGGTCTGAGTGGCTGTGGGACTGGCGGGTGTCAGAGATTTGTCCTGACTGTGGGCCAGGCAGGAAAACTCTAGCTACAGGTTTCCATCCCTAACCTAGAAGGTATCTCCAACAGACATCAGCTTGCAAAGAAAAATTTAATTCTCTTCAATAGACTCTCACTGGGTATATTAAGCATATTTAAGAGTAGGTCCATGCTTAGGAGTAGATGACCAACACAAAATAAACTCAATGGTATTTTTGTAGACTGTCTCATATTGCTGTATTTGGGCTTCTTTTTGTCATATTGGCCTTTTGTTTGTATATAACACTTTCTGATTTTTTTATTTCTATGGATGTCTGTGTGAGTGTGTGTGTGTGGGGTGTGCTTCTTGTGATGTGTCATTTTATTGTTTGTTTTGTTTGCCTATTTGTCTTCTAAAGAGAGAGAAAGAAAGGGGATGAATTTGCGTGGGTGGGGAGGTGGAAAGGATCTGGGAAGAGGTCGGGGAGGGAAGATCATGGTCAGAATACATTGTCTGAAAAAAATTTTACCAAAAAAAAAAAAAAACAGAAAGAGGATGTGTGTCCTTTCTAAGGCAGAGCTACAGAGCAAGGCTGCAAAGCACCTTTAACATGCTTCCTTCAGGTACTCATGCTCACCCAGAGCTTGGTCTTGAATGTGGAAACAAGGACATTAATCAAAGTACAAGCTGGTAGCAGTGTGTGTGTGTGAGGGTGTAGAAAAAATGGTGGGAAGTATTAAAAATCCATAACATTACTTTTTTTTATAAATTCACAGACATATTATACATACATATATATATGTATGTATATATATATATATATGAAGAGAAAGAGTAAATCAGCTAACCATTAAGTATCTGTAGATCATCTATATTCAAAAATATTTTTGTCACAGAGCCACTTGACACAACTGTGATATGAAGTAACATGACAAACTAATTTATTAGCCTGTCACGTATCTAAAAGGAACTACAACAGGCAAGTTCTTAATAATCTTTATCATGTACTAAGCACTCAATAAATGTCTTCTAGTATGAAGCTTTCTCATCAACTAATAGCAATACCTTTTTAAAAATAAATTATTTATTTATTTTATATCCAGGCTGTAGTTTCTCCTCCCTCCTCTCCTCCCAATACCTCCCCCACTCCCCTCTGTTCTTGCCCTCCTCAATCCACTCCTCCTCCATTTCTGTTTAGGAATATCATGCATATCAATAAAGCATGGCATATAAAGTTGCAGTAAGACTAATCACCTCCCGATGTATTAAGGCTAACAGCAATACTTTTTAATTAGAAGTTTCTTTGTTCGTTCCTGTGTTCTGCTTTCAACATCCAGTATCTGTTATAGGCCAGGCAGGGCATAGCGAACTGAGAACATAGCTATGAATAAGATAATAAGTTTTTGATGCTCTTCAGTCCTATAATTTAATAAGTCACAGCTAATAAGTAGCTGGGTCTAACATACTGTAAGTGTTCCATATATAATTAATCATTCAGAAAGAATGTGAGATGATAACTTAGAAAAGGGCTTGGGGGCTTGGTCTGGTCTGTAATGAAACTAGAATCATAATTTGAAGTAAATATTTAACAAAGATCTGAAGATACGCCATTGCCTCACACATAGAGAAAATAAGGATGTTTTGAGGCAGTGGGGGATTGTATAAATGTTCTATGGTGGGGAGAGGACATTGTAAGAGGAGGTTTGTAACTCAGAGTTTTCCAGTGCCCACCTAGCTCCCACGACCTCATGGTCCCACAGCTGCTCAGACCCAAATGAACACACAGAGGCTTATATTAATTATGAACTGTATGGCCTACTGGCTCAGGCTTCTTGCTAGTTAGATCTTACATCTTAAATTAATCAATTTCTATAAATCCATACTTTGCCATGTGGCTCGTGGCTTACTGGTATCTTTACATCTTGCTTCTTATGGCAGAAGCTAGCAGCTTCTCCTTTCTTATGCCTTTCTCCTTCCTCCTCTCTAGTGAGAATGTCCTGCCTAACCCTATTCTGCCCCACCTTTGGCCAAACAGCTTTATTTATCAACCAATCAGAGCAACATATTTTCATAGCATACAAAACGACATTGCCCTATCAGGGGTTAGAACCCACCCAACCTACTGTGTCATAGTGAATACAGCTATTCATGGTGGCAGATGGTCAGTTTGTTCAAATCAAGGTTGCAAGATTTACTTGTTTTAATATTTTGCCTGCATGTATGCATGTACACCTTGTACATACCTGCTTAATGTCCAAAAAGGTCAGAGGATCAAGGCTGATCTCTTGAAATTAGAGTTATGGGTGGTTTTGAGCCACCATGTCAGTGCTGGAAACTGAACTCAGGTCCGCTGCCAGAACAGTAAGCGCTCTGAACCATTGAGCCATCACTCCAGTCCAGCAGAGTGAGGTTTAAGTCAGCTCCTGAGGAACAAATGGAATTCTCTGGAACCTCCTGATCTAAGGGAGTGGTAGGAACTGAGTAGACATTCCAATGGACTTTTCATTGTTCAGTTTTCAGGACACAGGACAAGACTCTGGTCCTCTGTAAGATCTAGAGAGCACCACAGGAACAAATGCAGAAGTTAGCATTGAAATAAAAACAAAACTGAAGTGCAGAGGAGTAACTAGTGAGTCCCTTGTATGTCCAGAGGCACACATCAATGGTCCAGTAGAAAAGGACTGTAGAAGTAGATGTAGCCAGACTATGTGTGTGTTCTGATCCTGACACATTTTCTCTCTCTGTCTCTGTGTCTCTCTCTGTGTCTCTCTCTGTGTTTATGTCTCTGTCTTCCCCCCCCTTTCTCCTTTTCTCTCTCATCTTCTTTCTTATATATAAAACCTCTTGGTGTCTCAACTGCACCCTCTACAAAATCATCATAATGATGAGTCTCTTACAATTGCTGGAAGGATCAAGCGAGCTTCACATGTGCCAAAAACATAACATAATAAAATAAGTGAATGTCAGCCCTTATTCATGGTTTCGCCCTATCAGCTGACAGATCTGAAATTTTCTTTCTGGCTGAGAATGAACTCATAGACTCACAAAGCTGAGCATTTTGATATAGATAGACCATCCAGGCTGTAGCTGAATGGGAAGCATCAAGCTACAGAGACAAAACTGTCTAGGAACCCAGATTCAACACAGAGACCATCAGAACACTTCTCTTTCTGTGTCCAGATGTCATCTCTTTGGATGAAGGGAGTGGGAGATAATGATTGATGTGAGAGACCAATTTGTGTTTCTAAGACTACAGGAAAAGAGAGCTTAAGTGAGAAGAGAAAGTGATGGGGACACTTTTGCATTCTTTCAGATGAAAAAAAATTAATCTCTTACAAAAATTGATTTCATTTCCCAAGTTCCAAAGAACTTCCAATTACCTTGTATTTCTCCAGACTATAAAACGCAAGATCTCAAGCTCATTTATAAAAATGCAATTTTAATCCATTCTAAGAATTTTTGCAAAGGTTCTGCATGTCAGGGTGGCAAATTAACAAAAGAAGAATGATGTCAGGGTAAAACCTGCGATTTTCATTCAAAAGGCATAGAGGGATAAAAACCTTACTTTTATTCTAATCTTTCCAGTCTACAAACTGAAAACTCCATTTCTTTCCATTCTCAAAAGAGCATTTTTTTTTCTGTTTTAAAACACTCAGAAATTTAGCGTCTTGTGTGTGGCTAGTTTTGCAGCACTGAATGATGGTTGTTGTTGTTTGAAAATGTTAATTAAAGTGATGACATTTTCTATAAATCTCAGCAAGAGATTTTTATGGCTACCTTGTATCTGTGGTTTGTCTTTGTGCTTAGGTAGCAGAGATAATATCTGGGCAGCATTAAGCTGAATATG
This sequence comes from Peromyscus eremicus, assembly GCF_949786415.1. Lineage (NCBI taxonomy): Eukaryota > Metazoa > Chordata > Mammalia > Rodentia > Cricetidae > Peromyscus > Peromyscus eremicus. The sequence goes on from NC_081423.1 coordinate 75,540,475, forward strand.
TGGCCACTCTTGTCACAATAGATGGCTGTAGTTGCTCGTAATGGGCTTCTGAGCCATCCACTTCTGGGTCATGAGTTCAGATATGGCTCAGGCTAAAAGTGAATGAGGCTCATTATTTTCCCAATGCTATGAAAAAATATTTTTTAGGATGAGCCTACAGAGCCTAGCCAATATCTGGGACAAAGAGATGTTAATTACCCTGCTATATTGTATGTTAATTAGCCCCATTTAAAACAATAATATCAGATTGTTGGAAGGCAAAAGAAATGACCCACATGTGTCTTCTTACGCAGTGGAACAAAACGTGTTGATGTTTTGTTTCCAGGTAGGAAGAAGGAAGGAGCTTAGAGAGAAAAGCAGCATTGTGCTTGCTGATTCTCAGTCAATTGTTTCGTCTTCTATTCACGATAGCCAGATACAATTGAAACAAGCCCAATTGCCATTATACAAGAATCACAATCCCTCGGTTGACTTCCTAAACTTTGTTAGATTCAGATCATGGAGAGAAGGAAATAAACTGTGCACTATATAGTTACAGCCATGTACTGTTAAAAAAAAAAAATCAGCACTGTAGACCAACAATTAGTCTCTTAGGATTACAATGGATCTTAAAAAAATTCCTGTCTGTTCAGGCCATCATAGACATCACATTATCATATCACCATGCAACCATGCAGTATTCACATTTTTGTTACAGTTTATGTTTTTAAAAAGACCAGTTATACTGCCAGTCATAAAATACACATAATTATGTACAGTACTTATCACCTTGATAATATCAATAACTTATTGCCCTCAGTGTATGCATTTACTACACTATATTCTTCAATGTTTATTTTAGTGTGAACTCAATCCACTTATGCAAAATTTACTCTAAAGCAGTATTCCATACTTTGTTGTCAGTGGTCTTATACATTTCATGTTTACCATGTGTGTTGATTTTATTATGAAACACTGTTGAGTGACTGACATAGACCGGTTCTACTTCCATGAGTGTTCTGTCATGTTCTCACAGTGATAAATACACCTAACACATTTCCCATAATATAACTGTTAAACGATGCATGACTGTACTGCAAGATTTCATTATTGGCCTCACTCTGCTCATATACAAAATGAGAATAATAATGATGATGAAACCAACTCCTAGACTTGTGTATTGAGAGAGGAAGGAGTTGTATCATAGATTAAGACCAGTTACAGTCCATCATGGCAGGGGAGTGCATTGCACCAGATGTCACATTGAGTCTACAGTAAAGAAACAGAAAGTATATAGGAGGTAGGGAGGAGGTATAAAAATCTCATGGGCTGTTCCGTTAACATGTGCTCTCCACCCACTAAAACAATACGAAGGGTGAGAAAAAAGTCTCCAAACACATTTCTCATCTCAAGAACAGTATGTTACATCAGTTTGTACAAGCATGGTAGAAAATTTGTCAGGGCTATATGCTTGAACTGCACACTAGCACGTGAGAAGCCTATGACTCACAGTATAACCCACAAAGTCATCCTGCAACCCAGGGAGCAATCTTCTTCTTGAAAAATTGATTTCAACAATATGAACATACTAGGTTCTAGGCAGGGAACATCCATGCAGCTCTGAGGGAGCCCATCTTATAACAGAAGGACACTAAATTTTCAGTGACAGTCAGTCATGAATACCAACTCTTCTATCTATTTGAAATGTGATAATACTTGAAAAAGAGAGAGAGAGGGGGAGAGAGAGAGAGAGAGAGAGAGAGAGAGAGAGAGAGAGAGAGAGGGAGAGGGAGAGAAAGAAAGAATCCACCACAGAGGCATGAAAATGAGAAAATCAATAACAATAAAAGTAGATTTTTAGTTTTCCTGGTATCTCTATTTTATTATTTTGTTTTTGAAATTATAATTCAGTTACATTATTTTCCTTTTCTTTCCTCCCTCTAAACATTCTCTTATACCCCTACATGCTTTCTTTCAAATCATGGCCTCTTCCAGAATTAAACACAGGGATCCAAGCTTTTCTAGTTAACTTCTTTGGAGTTTTAAGGTTTGAATACAAAACATTTATAGAGGAAATACACACAGAAGAAAGTAATACAGTAATAAACAAAAGGAAAGAATCAGACTAAGGTTCAAGTGCAGGGTTGGGAAGTATTAAACTAATGTTGCTCCTTCCAGGACCTCCAAAGTAGCTTGGTCTAACAGAACTGTGTGCAATGATGTAAGTGTTCCATATTGTACCTGTTCTTAATGTATGACCCTCTGGAAACATGTGTCTAATGAGCAACTGAAATATGCCAAATGCAACCAGGGAAGTGACTTTTTAATTTTATTCCATTTTAATTTATTTTTATTTGAATGGTCACAAGCTATGGGAAAAATTAGCACTAGCATGCATAACACACATTAGAATTTATTATCCTACCTCAAGCAAAGAAACTATCTTTCGAAATATGTTCTACCTCCTTTTTGTCGTACTGTGACACATTTGGGAGATTCCCAAATGGCAATCATCTAAATGCTAAATCTTCACAAATATCCCATATGTGCATACTGACCTAATATTGTGTATATGTTCTAGAAATAACCAATAATTTAAATATACTTTTTACTAGTATGATTTAGATACATTTTTCTTATATTGACACTACAAACGGATATTCAATTTCAATTGCCTTATGCATAAGGAAAGCCAAAAAAATGTAGACATCTTAAGCTTGATATTATTCACTTGTGTGCTACCTAAAGTCATGTTACATATCCCCAATGTAGGTTAGACTATGAATCCATCAGTACAGGCAAATTAAGAAATACCTCAAAAGACAGGCTCCATCCAATTTCTAATTACATCTGAACAGAAAGCACTTGGAGTGTGTGGCACCTGTTCCTGGTTTACAAGGAAGATAAACAGTGGCAAAAGCGGCAAAATGCCCAACACAGAATCTGGGCCCTCCTCCTGGCTGCCTCTGAAAGCAGTAGTCTTCTCTAGGCAAAGCTATCACTCTGGGTGAGGGAGTGTCAATACAGGAAAATGCAATTAGCAAATGCAATTAGCTCAGCACCTTTAAGAATGGCCCCTTTCTTTCCCATCTTCAAAGCTACATAAAGATTTGTGTATAATTACCTAAAGCAGTGTTTATGTTTTCTTGTTTCTCCTCCTCCTTGCTACCTTCCACACTCCTGATTTCTTCAAGGTGCTATGGCAGAGGGAAACTTCATGCCTATTCTGTCTGTCCCTCTCCCTTTCCCACAGATGATTTATCCCAAATCTCTGTGCCTCAAAAGATGTCCTTATTCTTTTCAAATTCTTTTTTTTTAACAGATTCCATAAGATGCCTGTCATTTTCCCCCAGTGCTGCTGTTTAATGGAGAATCTCACAAGTGTATTTGTTACTAATAATTTTCTTCTACCAGGGCTCACACAGACTCCTAAGGAAATGCTTCCCTAAATCAGTATATAGATCTTAAGTTGATATTTTGTAACAATAAATGGGACAAATGTGCTAATTCTATTCTCTTATCTCCACTGACAGGAAATAGGTTCATAAAAAATAAATATATATGCACAAATAGAGACAGAACCAACATGCTGCTTATGTATAATAAGCACATTTGAATAATTAACCAACTCCTGCTAGCTTCTGCATAATTCACTTAAGCACCAAAGAAGCAAGGGAATAAATATTTTCCTGGGTTAAAGGAGAAGAAGGATCTTCATAACATCAGACTTCTTTGAAGGTTAAGATGGGTCACATTAATCAAGAAGTGAGCAAAAACTACCATTTCCATGTTGAAGCCCTTCTGCATTCATGACATGCTTGCACTTGATCCTGGGATAACCCTGATAAACATTTGCTTAACCTATGACTCCTGACATAAATCAAATCATCCCTGGAAAACAGCTGAGATAACAGCTTCCAGATGATCATTTAGGGCACACCAATACATCTTTCTTTGTATCTAACAGGTCTATTGTTCTTTTCTTGAAATATCTTGGATTACCAGACTGACTAGTCCTGGGCACTAATAATCTACCGTCTATATACTTTGCTGATCCACATAGACCACATTTTTTTCTTCTGCTTTCCTCTTCTACCCTCATTGCAACTCAGCACAATTCTTTAATTTTTGTACAACACATATTATGAAAAGAAATGGGATTTTTATTGTACTATGATACCATAGAGCTGGTAAACTGGGATAACTTCACAAATGCCATCTAGAAGGACCAGAGGCTTAATCAGATGGGAGTGCATAAAATCATGGCTTGGGAAGTGCCATACCTGTTCTAAATGACCAAATCAAGAAGAGACAGTAATTAAAATGAAGTTAAAAAAAATCACAAATGTAAGGAGGAGTCACACTACCGCCCAAATGCACTGAGAGATCATCTACTTGAATCCTTCAGTCACTGAGGGTAGAAACTGGTCGGGGACACAAACAACAGTGAATCATGTGCTAATAATGAAGATCAGCAGATAAAAACAAAAGTCACGGATCTCAAGATGTAACACAATGGGAAATCACTTTTTCAAGCAGACAAGAGGTGCGAGTTGAGTTCCTTCCTAGCACATCAAAGAAGAAAGGATGGGAGCTAAGAATAAAGGAAAGGAATAAGGCAGAAAGAAAGAAAGCAAAAATAAAAAAAAGTCCACAAAATACGAAACTGTAGTGACATAAACTTCTAAGGAATAAATAAATAACATAGCTGTCTTTAGGCTGTGGGGTTTGTAGAGTATAAAAAATTAATTTCTACTCATCAAAATATTAGGAAATATTAACTAGTCATTCTGAGAGGGGTTTATAATTGTTACATTTAGGGAAAATGTTGAAGAATATCCTTTACACAGAGTGGAAAGTTGTTGCAAACTCCAATGGTATAAGATTAAAAATACATCAATTAGGGAGACTTAGGCCTCTGATGATGGTTGAAACTAAATTTTGTGAGGCACTGTGGAAGCCATCTGAGTTAACACAGACTTACATTGCCATAGGGTGTGATTCAAGAACCACTAGGATCCTCATATCCAGGAATTTGATAGAAATGCAGAGCCATAAGCTCCAGCCCCAAAGTGCTGGATCCATTAGCTGATACCTCTAAGAATGCACAACATGGGGAAAATAAAGAAATAAATCAATAGAAAAGATAATCTAAGCTCTTTGATCTCAGCATTCCTAGGAGTTAAGAACTTGCACAGAAGGTATAGTAAAAACCCAACTCTCTCGTCTTAGCTGGACAGCCTGGAACAGTTCTCTCATTTTTTTTCTATAAGAAGACTGATTTGATATTGATTTTTACCTAGTATGTGCATTATAAGGATCAAATACCATGATAGCAATATGATTTCTTATAATCAGGTAATTTCTTTGACTTCTGTTTTACTCTCATCATTCCTTCAAAGATATCTGGATCAAGATGGCTTCGTGAGTCACTGCATTTCATATTGCAAAAGAGAATATCTGGATTTGATCATTCTACCCTGTAGTGTTTTTAATGGCAAAGGCCCGCAGTGGCTCATATATTTAAATACTTGGATTCCAGTTGGTGGAACTATTTGAGAAGTATTAAATGTAATTTTGTTAGAGGAGGTCACTGGGGGCACGCTTTGAGGTTTTAAATGCCCATGCCATTCCCAATCAGCTTCCTCTCTGCATCACAGTTGTCTCTAGTGAGCTCTGAGCTACTGTTCCAGCACCATGCCTGCCTATGTGCTGCCATGCTCCCTGCTATGATGGTCATGAATTCTAAGCCTCTGAAGTTGTAAAAACTTAGTAAATCATGGTATCTTACCACAGCAATACAAAACTAACCAAGCTACCCTTTCTCCATGTGAACATAGGGGGGAGAATCATAGAAGCCACAAGCCCAGATTGAACTTGAGAAAAGGTAAAGGCGTTATTTAGTTCATGATAACAGACCAAGTCCATTTTGTTCTTTCTCATCTTAAAATCTCACTGAAAAGACCTAAATGCATGAGAAAAGTAAGAGATTTCCATGGAGTATGAGATCTTTAAACTAAAAGCTTTTAGAAGCATTAGAGATCAGAGACATTAGATTAATGGGGAAAAGCAGAGTAAAGAAAAAGTCCTAAGAAAAAAGGCAGATGGATAGAAGGAAGACATTACATGAACAAACTCGGAAGAGACTCTAAAGCAGACCTCTGAGAATATGGTTCTTTTTAATCAATTAAATATGCATTCTATATTTAATAAATTGGTGCCTCAAAGTTGATAATTGTGTTTTGAAATATCCATAAGAATATCTCCTCAATGAAATAAGTACCTTTGGTCCTATGGGAAACACTATTTTATGGAGCATGTCATGTGGTAACAGAATATATACCCTTCAACCCAGATCCAAACCTGACGAGACTAAGGGAGCCAAGGTGGGAAGAAGATGTTTATGAGATAGAGGCTTGCTCAAAAACTATGAATTGTCTAGATTTCATCCTTCTGAATTAGATGCTACTAGATTCAAATCTCAGTTTTGTCATTTAAGGTTGGATTCATGTGATGGATTAACCCAATTTTATGAGCCTCAATCTCCTGCCATGTAAAAATTGCAACGCTCATTCCTACATATTAACAACGTTAGACATATTGAACAAAATCGTGTATATAAAGTTCCTGTCTCATTAGATATGTAGTAAATGTAGTTTTTCTTTTCTGTTGGAATTCTGTTGGTATTTTGGGGGACATAGAATTTCTAAGGAAACTTCACTAAGAAAACTCCTTATTGAAGAAACATTGTTCTGTGACATTTAGTAATCAAGTTAACCCTTAAGATACAATTCTTTCAAATTGATACCACTGCTTTTAACAGACAGTTTCTAGATTAGAAATAGCATATTCAAAGTGCCAGGAATTTAGTGGACAATCTAAAGGGGCTTGAGGGATATAGTAGTATTTTTCAATAATTTCATTCTTAAGGTCAAGTTCAGGTGACAAACCAATAGAAAATCATTGTACTTCATAGAGCCTTCGATGTCCTTTCAATCATAAGATACCAATTTTACTTCATAAAATGAAGGATTTTTTGTTAATGTTTATTCTCCTGGCTTCTCTCTCTTTCCCAATGTCCTCTTTTTCACAATAAATAAATATTTAAGTAACTAATAAAATAATATTTGCAGTTGAGAAAATTTTCTCTTATATTTAGTTATTTTTCCTTGAATCATATGTGATAGAAGACTATATATGTTTGTGAAACAAAGTGGTCATGGAGGGAAAAGAGATATACATATGCCTGATTGCAAAGGGATGTTGGTGGTGCACACCTTTAATCCCAGCACTCAGGAGGCAGAGGCAGGTGGATCTCTGCAAGTTCCAGGCCAGATTAGTCTACAAAGCAAGTTCCAGGACAGCCAGGGCTGTTACACAGAGAAACTCTATCTGGAAAAAGCAATATATATATGAAATAAATGTCGGGCAACATTGTTAAGAATCAAAAGAATGGAACACTGAATTTTTCCTTACAAGGAAAAATCTCCACTTAGCACTCAGAAATGATCATTTTCAGAGGTTATGGAAACAACCAGAAATCTTTACCACAGCCATGGTGCAGACTGTGCTTGTAATACTAAAGAGCAGTCTGTGTACATTATGAACTGGTGCCATTTAAATGCCAGTTCGTAAGATGTCAGGATTGTCCAGTGTTCCAATGTGAATAACAAGCAAATAGATTGCAATGTTTATTTGGCTAAAAGCTCTGGCCTCCCAGGGTTCATGTTCAGGTCAGGGAGACACAGCCACGGAGAATTTATGTTAGAACAGTGAACAGGACCCTAGTTCTTTGTAAGACACCCCCATGCCTCTGAGAGAAATGTGCCTGGATTCAGATATTATCCTGCTGGTAAAACCCTGGCAGATACACGCAAATGAACAAAATAAAAGACACTCATAAGCCTACCTTACACAGGCACTCTACTGGTTTGACTCAGCTGCCTTAGCACAGCAAATGGCAATATGGTGCAAAGGATTTCAGCAGTAGAAATGTATTTCCTCACAATTACGGACTGAAGGGTCCTAGAAAGATGGTTACTTCTATAGGCTCCCCTTGATTTATAGATGGCTAGCTCCTTCTTGTAGCTAGTGTCTTGAACTCGTGTCCTCACCTCCTATTCAGGTAAGAACACCCCTCATCCTGTATTAGATCCCAACCCTGACGACATGTTATTACATCTTGAGAGAACTTGCATCAAAATAAAGGCACATTCTGAGATAGTATATGTGAAGTCTTTAAGACGTAAGTCCTAGAGACATGATACAGCCTATAATAGTAGGGGCACACTTTAGTATTTGCTATATTTCTGCTGTCGTTTGAGCATGTTCCCCCAAAATTTATTTGTTAAAATTTGAATTCCTTAATCTGGTGCTTTGGGGAGGCATATACAGTGGGAGAAGACTGAAGTCTATGGACAGGGTTCTCATGAATGTAATAATAAATGCTTTTCACACAGCTTTGGTAGGGCTAAGGTACAATAAAGACATCCTAAACACATCACATCTCATGTTCTGTCTCTTCATCAGGTGCCCCCTTCCTTCCATTGCCCATAACAATTTTAAACAGTAGAAGGATGTCACCAGAGGCAGAACACATGCCAACACCATGCACTTAAAATTCTCTCCTTACAGAATTATGATCTTAATACACCTCTATTCTCCATAAATTACCCAGTCTTGAGGATTCAGAAACAAACAGCAAACAAATGAAGAACCTTTGTTTCTTTAATGTTTTCATAAATGTATCCTGGAAAAGGTATATGCATACAAACAAGCAAAACTTAAACCCTAAAATACTCAACTACTTTCCTGTAATGTTATATGACAATTATTTCTGCATTCTGTGAAAACAGTTTTGATGACTGCATAATGTCCTCTCACATACCCACACCATTTCTCTAATTACTACTTAAGTTATAAGTGTTTGCACATAATAAAATATTAAGAACAAATACTTAACTGTAGCTGTTAATAGGAAAGTATTAAAAATAGATCCTTTTTAAGGCAAAGGTAAGCTTTCATTAAAGCTTTTGTATCTATTGTTAAATGACTTTCTAGAAAAGGAATGCATGTCATTTCACATACTTAATAGCTATGTATGTATGTATAGATAGATGATAGATAGATAGATAGATAGATAGATAGATAGATAGATAGACAGATAGACAGACAGACAGACACACAGACACACACACACACACCACACACATATACAAAGTAAGAGGGTTATAGATTTCATTTAGAAATACACCAAAATGCAGCTATAATAAAAACAGCAGTTACACTGATTGCAATAGAATAATAAGCAAGTAAATTTATCAAAAGGAAAGAGTGTACAGTTGACTACCAGGGAGTATTCACCTAATAAACATACAGAGGAAAAAACTTGAGGGCTTAATGTAGCCAACTCATTCAATAAATATAACATAGGTAAATTATTCCAACAAAGATTAGAAGCCAGGAATCCATCTTTTAATGGATAGTTCATTGACATATTCAAGTCTTGGTCTTAGTAAATAAAACTGAATTGCACAGTGGCTTATTTTGATTTAGTTTCCAAACTTGCTTTCTTTATTTGCCTTGGAAAAGAATTTGTGCTCCAGATACATTAATTTAGAACTTACGCCCCCTGTCTACCCTTCTAATTTCTGCTTTATGCAGTGGTTAGTGATGATATCTTCATGACATCTAATTGGACTTCAGGGGCTACAAAATAAAAGGACAGGAAGTTATGAGGATGACCTTATAGGAAGGTATGTTGAGAGAGAAGCAGAGGGAGTTTCAAGAAGGGAGCAGAGGGTTAACAAGATCTACACACATTGTATACATGTATGAATTTTTTAAAGAATGTGTTTTCACCATGCCTAGCTGTTTCCAGTGTAGCCTTGAACTCACAGAGACTGTGTCTCCCGAATGCTAGGATTAAAGGTGTGTGCTACCACTGCCTAATCTTTATGTTTAATATAGTGGCTGTTCTGTTCTCTGATCCCCAGATAAGTTTATTGAGGTGTACAATATATCAACCACATTTCCTCTTTTTTTGTTTAAAATGAAAAAAATTATAACTAATATCAAAGTTTCTCTACTTCATACACTAAGAAAAATGTCTACTCTTAAGAGAAAGTACCCAAACCTCTTTCCTTACCAACATTTCACCTTAAAATTTAGGATCTCTTGATACAACCCAATAGCCTCTATAAAAAAAAAATGGATCATACTACCCCTTGATCTAGGAAACTATTAGTCAACAAATATTCACTCTTCTAGCTAATTATCCAATAGAGTGTGCAAGATAACATCAACAAATAATAGAACTTAGAGCCACACAGTAGTCATAGTTCCCATTCAGCAGTGAGCACTACTTGACAGATGGTGTAAAGAGCAGATACAGAGGTGCTTATTTGATTCACAGCCTACTTTCTTGGAGGAGCACTCCCAACCATTGCCCATGTGCCCCCGTCCACTGCTCCTGTGATTCCTGATTCACTGGTCTGTACACTTCCTTGTCTTCCTTAAAGTTCACAAAAGTATTTTCTGAAGTTATCAACTCTCAACCTAGAGAAGGTGCTGGTCACAGTGGGCTAGTACAAGCTCTTAATATTTTTGTTACTATCTCAAAATTTAGGAAATGTGGTGTCTATGTGTTCTAGATATAGCTGTGGATAAGAAATTGCTATAATCATCTCTCCCATGACATGAAGTTACTTTAAAGAATTTGTCTTCACATTTCTTTTTTTGTATCTTTGCTATCTTGACACCAAATCTTGTGTTTCATTAATGGGGGAAACAATGAAATTTTCTAAGACAGAAGGTAATCTTCTTAATATGGCCTATGCCCTGAGCATTTATTAATGGAAATACTTTCCTGAGAAACACATTTTTAATCTTATATTTGTCATGTCCTATATTAATCTATGAAAGAATTTTAGCATTAAGATTCCAAATCTTCACTCTAATATTTCCTGCTCTTGTTATTGTCACTCAGAATAATATTTTCAGCTTTGCCTGATTAGATATTTCTGGATTTTTTTCTTCTGTTCTCTTACATTGTTACATGCAACTAGGCCATTGTTTTATAGATTATCTCTTTGTAGTCTCATTTAAAGTATAGAAAATAAGTACAAATGCACATCACCATCATGTCCTCTGTCCTGCTCCCCCAGGACTGACACACAGTGAATATGTGACTTTTCCTTTTTAGTTACTATAGAGAATAGTTTCATCAAATGATTCTTAATTATATAGATAAGGCATTTATATTACTCCAAAACTTGCTTTCTACATTTTTTTAGTGTTTTTGTGATCACATCACACCACTAATACTAATATATTAATCAACTCAAGTAGGATGCAAGAACTTACCAATTGTATTTTAAATGTCCATGCCTTAAGACAGCAATGTTTATTCTTTTCACATGTTGCATGCCCAACACAATTTGGCAGGGATCACTCTCTACACGGTCCTTTAGAGATCTAAGCTAAGTAAAAATATGCTGTGTAAATCCAATTTTTCACTGCTGTAGGTGAAGAGGAGCCTTAGACTTCACAGTGCTCTTCCATTCTTCAGTCCAGAAGTGAAGATTGCCATGTCATCTCAGAGTAAGGTATGTGTATATTCCTAACAACATGCCTATGAGCAAACATAGGGGTCATCGAAAACATTTGGTAAGCATATCTATTTTTGACCCATATGTTTCTAAACCTCCAAAATCAAACCTAATCATTGGAATTTTGGTTATTTTGGTGTGCACAGGAAAATTTTCACCTATATTCTTTTCCATCACTATCTCATAATGAAACCTGAACATTTTTTTTTCAAAATGCTCTACTTAGAATAGATTTGCTTTCTCTTGCATTGAGTAATGCCTCAATAAAAAGAAATGGTCTTGTGTATACTGTAAATGTAGTTTAGGTCCATTCCCCAACATTTTGAGGAATTTCTTCCTCATAAAACTGCCATATTTACTGACATTTCTGCACCCCACCCATCCCACTCCCAGGGAATCTGGTTCTCTTGTTTATTAGAGCTGCAGAAATGAAAGTTTGCCACCTGATTAATTTTAATAGTTTAGCCAGAAACCTGTGGATAATGTATATTGGCTGCCAAGCCTGAGATAAATTTTGTTGGCCCTGTTGCAAAGATTTTGGCAGAATTAAATCTGCCCTTTGAAAAGGAAGCACAGAGGAGCTGAAGGAATGGGATTTCAAAAGAGAAAAAAACCCTGTTTTGTCTTTCTTTGTAGCTTCCCACTGCTGTGGGGATCTGATAAACCCATTCAGCAATTCATTTTTAGGCCGTGTATACTTTATTTTAGTATTACAGTTAAGGAAGAGATGTAAGCCTTTTGCGCAAAGCTGGATCCAATCCAAAGTCAGGATGGCTTCACAGGTACCTTGGTAAGGCTGGCTGGAGGTTGTGATTTTTTTTTTCTTTTAGAGATCTGGACAACTACACAACTGTTTAAGGCACCAGAAATTTTCCCCAGGAAATTGTGTAGGAAGACTTCACAATGGGGGTCATTCTTTCCTATTTTATAGCCTTGTTCAATGCTAGTTCTTTCTCAAGGGTGGCCACATGACTTGCAGGAACCAATACCTGTAAAAAGTAAATAAGTAAAAAGGCCAAGCTCTTTGAACAAAAAGGGAAAGTGCAGCTGAAAGTATTAAAATGCAAAACTTTCTCCTTCCTTTTGAGGTCTTTCATGTTGGCCATGGTATTTTGTATTGTAAATTAAAAAATACAATGCAGATTATTGCATGGATCTTACTTTCCATCTGTATACTGTACAGTGCTATTGTAAAAGGTGAATACAGGGATATTTGGCTTGTGTACTGGAAGCACTCTTCAGTTATGGCAATAATGCTGTGTTGAGTCAAAGTCTTCCAGGTGTTCAGGGCTCCATAAAGTGCCAAGTGGTACTGAGAGCATTCTTACTTGCTCTGGCTATCAGCTGATTGAGCTACTGACAACACACTGAACAGGGCCACATTTGAAAAGTCCAGCCCAGATATTGTCCCTTGCCACAGGCCCACTTTCCTATTCTGTTTTATACTTGTAATTCCCAAGGGTGGAACATGCGAACCAATAGCTTCTGAATCTAAACTGTATGCATTTGGGAGGCTAGGCTCGCCACCTACTCAAACTGAATGTCAATCCAAGACAAGGACACTCATGACCCTGCCTCCCTCTTCTAGGGATCCTAAGACACCTGCACATAATTCTACCCTCTATTCTCAGAACCCCTCGTAAAGCAGAAAGTTACATGGTATAGGGAATTCAGGGTATCAAGTTAAATGAATCAGGTGGACTGGCATTCATCCTGGATAGGAGTAAGAGACAATACTGTGAAGAGTGAGAGAAATTTGGGTTCTTATTGCACTACTCACCAGAATTTGCTTCAAAAACAAGATCTGCAGATAAAATTATTAGATTTAAGCCAACAACAATGAAGCATCACCTTTGAGGCACAAAAGGCTGTTAGGGGCAGTCCTTTTTCTGTCATGCCATCTAAAAGTAGGGCCTCTGAGATCACTGTGGCAAAGATAAAAATAAAGGGGAAAACAGGGGTCAGTGTGGGAAGCTTCACCACAGGTCTTTTCTGTTTGTAAGCTAGAGCCACTGAGATTGGTAAACTAGCACCACATGACTTAAAAGACCTTAGAGACACAGCATTGAACAGAAGCAACCTTTGTTCATGTTAGCTGAGCATTAAATGGTGTAGAACTGATTGCATTAAATATTGAGTACCCCCCTTGGTCCCTCCCACATCTATGTCTCTTTTTCTCATGATGTATCTGTATAACTACTATAAAATATTATAACTATTCTAAACCAAGTTTTTTCAGAATGATATAAGACTAACAAAGTATATTGTTAAATGAAAGAATGCCTGTACATGCACTTTGTAAATTATACAATGCTATACAAATAATAAAACAAGATGGAGTCAGTCATGGAAGTACCTACCTACCATCACTTGGGAGGTACAGATAGGATGATGAGGATCCTGGTCATGGCCATTCTTGGCTGTACTGTGAGATTGAGGCCTTCCTGGGCTACATGAACTCAAAAGATCCCATCTCAAAAATGAATAAGTTTCTTTATCAGACTCATGAAAGGGATATATTTACTCTTTCCTACACTTCAAAATACGTTTTAAAACCATTTACTTAATCACTGAAATAAGCCCTGCATTGACACTTTCAGAGACAAAGCAGCTCTGGACAAGAATGCTGGCAGAAGAAAACAGATATCCCTGGGCTGAGAAAGAAGCCCACACAGATATTTACCAGACATAGCTCTTATTTTACTTTTTAATGTTGGAAAATTCTGGGTTTCTGACTTGCTTCAATACCGGGATTGAAGACAATGAACTTTAAAACTGATTCTGAGTCTACAGCTCATTTGAAGCAAGATCTCATTTCTATCACCCCAAATCTCTTCCAGGCATCCCTTGTCAGCACTCTCCGTTCCCCTGTCCTATGCTTTACAAGTAAGCTTACTTCTTGGTTCATCTAGGAAATGATTTGTAGAAAATCTGCACTCAAAAAACTTCCAGCATAGTTTTTCCATCTTCAAAAATATATGTTATATCCATATTCAATGACTGAACAAATCAACAGAATCGACACTAATATGTTTGGAGGGCAGTGATGCTTAAACAAAAAAAAAAAAAAATCATGGAGTCAGTATAAAAAAGAAACAAGGACTCAACAATTCTCTCTCATATAAACCCTCCTCATTCTCGCTAATTGGACTCCCAGAGATCCACCTGGGGCCTAGTCATGGATCTCTGCCTCCAGGTCCATCAGTAGTTGGATGAGGTTTCTAGCACGACAATTAGGGTGTTTGGCCATCCCATCACCAGAGTAGGTCAGTTCGGATTGTCGCTCGACCATTGCCAGCAGTCTGTTGTGGGGGTATCTTTGTGGATTTCTGTGGGCCTCTCTAGCACTTTGTTTCTTCCTATTCTCATGTGGTCTTCATTTACCATGGTCTCCTATTCCTTGTTCTCCCTCTCTGTTTTTGATCCAGCTGGGATCTCCCACTCACCCAAGCTCTCTTTCCCTCGACCCTCGCCCTTCACTACCCCCACTCCTGTCCAGGCTGTTCATGTAGATCTCATTCCATTTCTCTGCCACTCACCCAAGCTCTCTTTCCCTCGACCCTCGCCCTTCACTACCCCCACTCCTGTCCAGGCTGTTCATGTAGATCTCATTCCATTTCTCTGTTGAGACCAAGGTCGGATAAAGCACAGAGACAAATAGCCAAACAAACGGAAACACATGAAATATGAACCAATGGCTGAGGGGTCACCAACTGGATCAGGCCCTCTGAGTGGGTGAGACAGTTGATTGGCCTGATCTGTTTGGGAGGCATCCAGGCAGTGGGACCGGGTCCTGTGCTCATTGCATGAGTTGGCTGTTTGAAACCTGGGGCCTATGCAGGGTCCCTTGGCTCAGCATGGGAGGAGGGGACTGGACCTACCTGGACTGAGTCCACCAGGTTGATCTCAGTCTGTGGGGAAGGCTTTGCCCTGGAGGAGATTGGAATGGGGGGCGGGCTGGGGGGAAGGTGAGGGGGGCGGGAGGGGGGAGAACAAGGGAATCTGTGGCTGATATGTAGAACTGAATTGTATTGCAAAATAAAAATTAAAAAAAAAAAAATTTGTTAAAGCCAAAAAAATTGTATATTGCTAAAAGAGTCCATCTATCAAGGCATGACAATTATAAACATACATACAACTAACAGTGAGGTTCCAAAATGCATGAAGCAAAATTAAAAGTCAAGCCTGTGATAGTTTTGTTAATGACACAATCTGGAACCATCAGAAAGAGAATCTCAAGCCGGAATTACCTACTTGAGGTTGGTGTTTAGCATGCCTGTGTGGGGCTGTCTTGATTACATCCACTGAGGCTGGAAAACCCACTGTGGGTGGCGCCATTCCCTATGATTATCTGCTTCACTTTTCGGTCACCTTGACCTCCTGCAGTGATGGATGGTAACCTGGAACTGTGAACTAAAATAAACCAGTTCTCCTCTAAAAAAAAAAAAAAAAAAAAAAAAAAAAAAAAAAAAAAAAAAAAAAAAAAAAAAAAAAGAAACAAGGACATATATGCCCTTTGCCAAGAAATATGGACTATCAAGAGTAAGCAGAAGCCATCTCACAATTGAGTTCCATGAATGTACAAAGTACAGACAACTGAGAATCGTTGGGAACAGAGGAGGTGGCCCTGCCCAGGGAAGAACACACCAAGTGGTTGTCCACTGCCAAATGGCTGGCCCTGAAAATGTGCATACAAGTAACATTATATGGACTGAGCAGGTTATATTTAAGAATTTTCTATATATACAGAATGTGTGTAATAACGATGAATAAAAAAAAAGCCATGATGGGTATATGGAAGGGTTTGAAGGGAAAAAAAGGGAAGGGAGAAACATTGTAATTATATTATAATGTCCAAATTTTCAGAAATAAGACAAATGATAGAAAAAGCCTCAATGTAAACACTACTCAAAGAAAATCTTCTGTGTGTACAAATTAACATTAGAGAAACCAGACTGGAAAAGATATTTAACAAGGGATAAGAAGAAATTTTTGTAGAAACAATGCCACAATTCGTTAAGATAATATAAAGAATGTAAATGTGCATACCTTTATTAAAGAGGTAAAACTATATTAAATAACAGTGGTTTTTTTAAAAAAATCAAAGAATAATAGAAAATGAAATGGTTTTTTTCTCAATAACTAAGGATCCTTAAAGCAGTGAATAATACTATATTCCTATAGAATTCAAGAAAAAAATTAAAGGGCTAGTCAGATGTTGGTGGTTCATGCCTTTAATCCCAGAACTCAGGAAGCAGAGGCAGACAGAACTCTGTGAGTTCGAGGCCAGCCTAGTCTACAGAGCAAGTTTCAGGAAAGCCAAGTTTATACACAGAGAAACCCTGTCTCAAACAAACAAATAAGTAATAAAATAAAGATTAAAGGACTAAGTCAATTTAACACAATTTAGAGCACCTTATCTAATGATAGCCAAATAATGTTTCTTTTAAATTATGCATAGAAGTTTCATAAAGATATCCACATTTTGGATCATAGATTGTTTAAAATATATTGATAGATTCTGAAGTCAAATAAAATATTTTCTGTATAAGCACAGAATAATGTCAATTCAAAATATTTAGAAACTAAACAAACACAATTACTTATTTACTTACATATTTACATATTTTTGGTGCTAGAGAGAAGAGCCAGGGTTTTGTGTTTACTAGGAAAATGCTCCACTATTGAGCTACATCCTCAAACCCAAACAAACACTTATAAGTAAGTCATGGGTAAAATAAAATAATAATAATAATAATAATAATAATAATAATAATAATAAATTTAAAATAACACAAAAGAAAGCAGAAAATATTTCAACCTCTAGAAAAATAAAACAAGGCAAAACCTTGGAAGCATAGCAATAGTAAAATTAAAAGAATATATTAGAAAATAAGTACTATTTCGACCAAAGATTTCATTCATATGGCATCCTAAGATTATGGAGGTGATCTAGTTGACAATGAAAGAAACAAGAAAGACAAAAGTGTAAATTCATCAAATGAAGAGCCAAGCTTGGTGAATCTAATCAATGAAAAAAAAAAAAAAGCCTGGAGGGTTTTTGTTTGTTTGTGTATGGGTTTGTGTTCACTGTGCACATGCCGAGGCCATGGGGTTACTAGTACCTTCCTCGGGTGTTTTCCACCTCACCTGTTGAGACAAAGTTCAGCTCATCCTTTGCCTAGGCTGGCTGATCTGCCTCTCCCAGTACTGCGGTTACAGGTGAGCAAGACCTAGTTGTTCTGTTGTTGATATTGTTTTGTTTTGTTTTACATGGACTTTGGTGATTGAAAGTAGTCTGTGTGCTTGCACCGGAAGAAGTTTACTGATGGAGTCATTTCCCCGGCCCCATTTTAAACTGCTTACTTATTTGTCGTTGTTTGTTATTTATTTTTTTAAAAATAAAATTCTTTATGACTACCAGAAGCTGGGGAGAAAGAAATGGGAAAAGATTGATCAATGAGTAAGGCCTAGTTTTATAGAAGCATGAGGTTTTGGTGTTTTACTGTATAGTTACAAAGCTATAGGTAACAAATACTATTGTATATTTAAAAGCCCAGTAGGATAAAGGGTTTTTCATTACCTCACACTAAAGAAATGATAAATGTTTGAACTGACAGATATATTTAACTTGTTTAAGCACCACATATGTCAAAATATCATATGGGTCCCAGTCAATAACTAAATTTTTCATGTTTTTATGTATTAGTTAAAATAAATTCATAAAAGTTGCATTAATTTGAGAATATTTACATAAATTGACACAGCACAAACTTGAAAGAACCTCAATAAAATCGATTATCTTCTAGCTCGACTGACAAAATATAACACACAAATGAACAATATTATGAATGAAAAAAATTACCATAAATCCCATAGAAGCTAAAAAAAAAAATCAAGAGAATATCAAATAAAAGTATGCCAATAAATTTGATATTATAGGTCAAGTGAATACACTCCTTTAAACATATAAACCTCAAAAGAAATCTCACATGTTCTCAGTCATGTGGATCTTTGTGTCAGATCTTGAGATTTGTATGTTTAATTTGGAGTACCTACAGAATCCAGGAAACTAGAAAAGGGAACATTGTTGGGGATGGGAAAGGTCTTAAGGGTGGAGGAAGATAATAGGATGTAGATAATATGAAAGGGAAGGGGGAATAATGAGGGAGAGCGATTCTAGTGAGGAGAGCAATGAGAAGGTGGGAGAAAGGAGAGAGTTGAAGGAGGAATAACTAAATCTAATGATGCTTGAAAAAGCCATGTGGAAACTTACTATACTATAAGCTTCATACATATGTACACACACAGACACACACACACACACACACACACACACACACACACACACACACACACCACATATTCAACTAAAGAACCTTAATTGGATTTACCCTACGAGGAAGATTATGTTTTCCCAGAAGTCATAAGTTGCCAAATAAAGTGTCAGGTTCCAGGTTTGAGATACTTCCCATTAAGCTGCTGGTTAGAGAGTCTTAAGACTCCTAAAACAATACAGGCTGTTGCTGTTGCTGTTGCTCTTGGTTGCCCACCAGAACTTTATGGTAAGACTTATTGCCGGGTGGTGGTGGCGCACGCCTTTAATCCCAGCACTCGGGAGGCAGAGCCAGGCGGATCTCTGTGAGTTCGAGGCCAGCCTGGGCTACCAAGTGAGTTCCAGGAAAGGCGCAAAGCTACACAGAGAAACCCTGTTTCGAAAAAAAAAAAAAAAAAAAAAAAAGACTTATTTGCCAAAGATACCATATACATTGATCACAGGGCAAAGAGAAGTCCAGTGTTACTGACAAGGAAGCTTCCTCCCTCTTCACTAGCCTTCATAGCACTAGAAGGATGCATGTCTGCTGTTGAGGGGAATCTTATCAACAGTCTTAACCAGGTGAGAACCTTGTGAACTGCAATAGTGACCAGCATGGTAAGACATGCAGTAGTGGAACAGGTACTGTGGAAGTAACCAGCTGCTTTCTGATTAGGTTTAAGGCTGGCTGCACAGGAAGGAACATATACCTGGTACTTAAAATCTAGCCAAGAACATATAGTTGAGGCATTCACAGGCCATAGAGGTAAACCTACTGCTATTTAGTGAGGTTTTGATTGAGAATCAAACAATATTTTCATAATATTCTTTCTTCTCTAACTCCTCCCAGATTTTCCTCACCTCACCACCAACCCAATTTCATGTTCTTTCTCTCACTGAATAAAAGAAAAGAGCCCAGTGTGTATTGCCCAACTGCTCCTGAACATGGGAACCTGTCCTGAAGTATGGTTGACATATCAAGCACCACTTCATTGAAGAAAACAGATTATTTCCCTCTCCTATAAGTAACAATTGCAAACACCTTCTAGGGTAAGCATGGGACATTGTGCCTACTTCCTTTCCTGTGTGCTTGGATGTTTTCTGGCTTAAGCTTGTGTCATTGAGACATATTTTACTGCATTCTGCACACACATGAACAGATACACATAGAGGAAAAAAGTGAAATTACCTCCAGAAAACTGAGATGGATTCACTGATGAGTTCTACTAGACCTAAGTAAATAAACTATGCCAGTTATTCATGTAATTTTCTAGAAAACAGAACAAGAACAAACTGTGCCTTGTTTATTTACTAAGCCATGATGATTAGTCTAATATTACGATGAGTAAAGGTTTTAAAATTTACTAATGTACTCCTGATTCACAAGACATCGCCTTCATTTCCCTTTGCTCTGTTTCTGTGCTAGCCTTAATCTCAGCACTCTAAAACTGCGAGTGTCAAATACAGCTTTCTGTTTACTTGTAGGTCTCACAAAACTAGTCAGCCTTAGATTGTTATTCCTCCCTCACATTTGGTTGCTCAGCATCTATCACACAATGCTTGTCAGAATTAGCAAATAAATGGATCAAGTGCATGGGAACTGCTTTCACTGAATCACAGTGCTACCGAACTTTCATTCATTTGTGTTGTTTGGTTTTCTTCAGACATTCTGGTCATGTAGTCTAGGCTGTTCTCAACTTTACTGCATGGCTCGGAGCTTGCATTTCTCGTTCCTCTGCTTCTCAAGTGCTGGGTTGCATACATGTGCCAAGGACACCTGCCTGCTTATATTCACCTCCAGTCAACTGGTTGTATGAAAACAAACAAACAAACAAATCCAAACATGGAACAGTTTATTATTTTCTAACCACCTGAATCTTTTGATGAATAATGTTTACATTTTCCAACCAGAGAGCACTGTCAGGGTGATAAGCTCTTTGTTTATAAATCTAATGAAATAAAAATTTAAAATAACTCGGGAGGCAGAGCCAGGCAGATCTCTGTGAGTTCGAGGCCAGCCTGGGCTACCAAGTGAGTTCCAGGAGAAGGCGCAAAGCTACACAGAGAAACCCTGTCTCGAAAAACCAAAAAAAAAAAAAATTAAAATAAAAAATCGATCACCAAGAAGGCCAGGTATTATTTCACAAATTCTTACAGAAATTTTATTTTGTTGTTCCCCTTCCTGTATCTATACCACAGTCCTGGAAGAATCAAAGGTCAAAGTCATGGCCATCTTGTTTTACAATTTTCTTCTCAGTATAGATTCAAGTATACTCAATGGCATCTGCTTTGCTGTTCTTGTGCTGTGATACAAAGCATGCCAGTTGTTAATTTCTGAAAAGCACCAAGGAAGCCACCAGGCTCCCTGACTCTCCTTTTGTCCCTGCAGGTGTCTTCTAGGCCAGCTTACTTTGCGCTGTGAAGGCAAACTGCCTTACCTAGAGCTGACTACTTCATTACGGAAATTCAAGTCCCCCATAATTGTGCTTGTGTGGAAAATAATTTAAATGGAAAATCCCTTTAGCTATTTCAATAGAAAGAGTGCCAAGTATGTGTCATAAGTAAGAGGGCCATTCATTAATAGACAGGAAATACAATACGTGAAGGAGCAGAGATCAAAGGATTACTAAGACCTGAGGTACTAGAGATAGGTAGTTGTCACGGGTTCCTTTTCCAATACAAAACAGCTATTCCCTTTGATTCTTCTACAAAATTAGTCTTTTGAACTATTCCCTACCTTTCAAGTGTGACTTTTGAAGACTGCTCTAACACTCATTCAACTATCATCCTATTCTTAGTCTATGCCAGACATTAAGTAACATAAGCACATACACATAAAAACCATGTTTTTTCCTGAGATTTATTATTATTCTTTTATGTTTCTCACATATATTCCATCCCAGCCACAGAGTCCCCTCCATCTCCTCCCCCATTCTATCCCCCTTACCTCCCCTCTCTCCATCCCCTCTCTCTCCCATCAGAAAAGCACAGATCTCCCCAGGACATCAACCAAACATGGCATAACAAGTTACAATAATATAAGGCACATACCATCATATCAAGGCTGGATGAGGTGACTCAGTGGGAGAAAAATGGTCCCAAAAGAATGCAAAAGAGTCAGAGACAGCCCCTGCTCCCACTGCTGGGAATCCCACAAGAGCACAAAGCTACTCAGCCATAACATATATGTAGAGGATTTAGGTCAGACTCCTCAGGTTCCCTGATCTCTGCAAGCCCCAATGAGTCCCAGTCAGTTGATTCTGTGGGCTGTGTTCTTGTGATTTCCCTGTCCCCTTGGTTCCTCTGATCCTTCTTCCCTCTCCCCACAGGACTGTCCAAGCTCTGCCTAATGTCTGACTGTGGGATCCTGCATCTGCTCCCATCATTATCTGGATGAAGTCTCTCTGGTTTCTTTGATGAAGATTCTGCTAGGCTCCGGTCCCAGAACACTCTGCAGGCAGGACACACTGTAGGTGAAGTTTTGTGGCTGGGTTGGAGTCCCAATCCTTCCACTTGAGGCCTTGCCTGGTTACAGAAGATGGCTTGTTCTGGCTCTGTATCCCCTATAACTAGTAGTCATTGGTAGGGTTACTCTCTCTCATAGAGTACATGGATTTTCCTTTGCACTAGGTTTCTACCTCACCCCCAGAATTTCCACAATTCCAATCATTTCCCCCAGTGTTTTCTCCTTCCCTCCTCTCCTCACTTGACTCACCTGTTCCCAACCCCACCTATTCTCAGTCCACCATAACAATTTATTCTATTACCCCTTCCCAAGGGAATACTTGCATCCTTCCTTAATCCCTCCTTGTTACTGATCCTCTCTGGGTCTGTGGATCATAGAACAATTATCTTTTACTTTACAGTTAATATCCAGTTATAAATGAATACAGGCCATGTTCCTCTTTCTCAGTCTGGGTTACCTCAATCAGGATGATTCTTTCAAATTCCATCCATTTGCCTGCAAATTTCCTGATGTTATTGTTTTTAACAGCTGAGTAATACTCCATTGTGTAAATGTACCATATTTTCTTTATCCATTCCTTAGACTAGGGACATCTAGGTTGTTTCCAGTTTCTGGCTCTTAGGAATAAAGCTCCTATATACATAGTTGAACAAGTGTCCTTATGATAGAATAGAGTATACTTTGGGTATATGCCCAGGAATGGTATATCTGCGTCTTAAAGTACAATTTTCAGAAAAACCGCCCCATTGATTTCCAAAGTATCTGTACAAGTTTGCACTGCCACTCACAGTAAAGGAGTGTTCTCCTTGCTCCACATGCTTGACAGTATGAGCTGCCACTTGTGTTTTTTATCTTAGATATTCTGACAGGTATAAGGTCGAATTTCAAAGTAGTTTTGATTTGCATCTCCCTGATGGCTAAGGATGTTGAACATTTCTTTAAGTGTTTCTCAGCCATTTTGGTTTCCTCTGTTGTGAATTCTCTGATTAGATCTGTACCACATTTTTTTAAATTAGATTATTTAGTTTATTGCTGTCTAGTTCTTGAGTTCTTTATAAATTTTGGATATTAGCCCTCTGTCTTTTCCTATCAACAGCATCCTTTGCCTTACAGAAGCTTTTCAGTTTCGTGAGGTCCCGTTTATTAGCTGTCAATCTTAGTGCCTGAACTATCAGTGTTCTGTTCAGGAAGCTGTCTCCTAAACCAATGTGTTCAAGGCTATTCCCCCATTTCCTCTTCTATCAGGTCAGTGTCTCTGGTTTTACGTTGAGATCTTTAATCCACTTGAACTTGAGTTTTACACAGGGTAATAGCCATGGATCCATTTGCACTCTTTTACATACCAACATGGAGTTGGATCAGCACCATTTATTGAAGATGCTTTCTTTTTTCTTTTGCATATTTCTGGCTTCTTTATAGAAAATTAGGTGTCCATACGTATGTGGATTTATGTGTGGGTTTTCAATTCAATTCCATTGATCAATGTGTCTATTTTTAATGCCAATACCATGCAGTTTTTATTACTACAGCTTTGTAGCACAGCTTGAAATCAGGAATGGTGATGCATCCAGAAGTTCTTTTATGTATAAGTTTGTTTTAGTTATCCTGGGTTTTTGGTTTTCTATATGAAGTTGAGTAGTGTTCTTTCAAGGTCTATAAAGAATTGTGTTGGAATTTTTATGGGGATTGTGTTGAATCTGTAGATAGATTTTGGTAGGGTGGCTAATTTTACTAAGTTCATCCTACCAATCCATGAGCATGGGAAGTCTTTGCACGACTTTATGGCTCTTGTTTCTTATCTTTATCTCAAGCATCATCTTGTCAATACTGATAGGAAAAATGGCATAGTTGTTATGGATACAACATACATTGCAGTAATAAGCATGAATGTGAAAGTGTCTCTGGGTTATGCAAATATGGAGTTAGAATCCTTCAGGTATGTGCCTAGGTGTGATAAAGAAAGATAGTATTTTTTTTTTGAGGAATCTCAGTATGATTTACATAGCTACTGCACAGCATGCATTCCCACCAGTACTGTGTAAAGATTCCTTTTCCTGACTACTTGGACATAATTTATTGTCATTTGTTTTCACTGTAATATTTTTGAAATATATTTGAAAATGTAATGCATATATAAAATTATGACCATATTTACCCCCCATTATCATCTCTCTTAAATCCCTCCCATTCCTGCTGATCACATTTTTCTTCCCAGTTATTTCCCTTCTACTTTAGTGTACATATGTATTTGTGTGTGTGTGTGTGTGTGTGTGTGTGTGTGTGTGTGTGTGTGTGAGATGTGGTGTGCATTTTTAACCAGCTAAGTTCAGTTAAAATTATGTGTTATATCATTAGTAAATGTTAATTACGGGAGCCTGGGCAACTTGTTTTTATGATGGTAGCCATTCTGAGCTTCATTTATATCATTTTCTACTAAATGAACTTAAAGTGACCTAACAGCTTACTTAGCAAAGTTGTTTCTGCGAAGGGCAACATAGCAAATATGTTAGTTGGGTTTTGTAGCAACTTTGGTGACTTTACTCAGTTCTGTTAGTTTAGAATGCAAAATAGTTGTAGACAATAAACACAGTCTTTTCATTTTGGGGGGATTTTAAGAATAAGTTGATTCTTGATTTATGTAATCACTCTGAGCTGTAGTTCTTTTAAAATTCTAAAATAAACATTATACTTTGGAACTACATTAAATAATCATGCCTAGATAAATATAAAAATCAATTGTTCAACACCTGTTGGTCATGATTATTATAATCTTTACTCTAATTTATGTACTTATTGCATTTTTCTATTTTCTTAAGCCAAATAAATGTATAAGCCAATGACAATCAATATTTCATATTTCTGCCCTTAAGTAAAACCATATTGGTCAGGAAACATGGCTTAGAGGTTAAAAGCACTTACTGCACTTGCAGAAGACCAGAGTTTGATTCCAAGTACCCAAATCAGGTAGCTCACAGTTGCTTGTAAGTTCAGCTATAGGGGATCTGATACCTCTGACCCTCAAGGGCACATGCTCAACCACAAACTTCCTATCCTCTTCTCATAGCCTACTGAGTCCTATACTGTGCTGTTTGTATTGTATTGATATAGGGATATCCACTGGAGCCAGGGCAACCTATCAGAGCTTCTTTCCCTGAAGAAGACTGACTTCCTATCCTAGTAGCCTTGAACCATCAAAGTTCCTCAGTGAGGGGTAGGACTTCATGAGCCTCACCCTCATCTATGCTGGATTTTTTTACGGGCTTGAGTTTTTGTCCTTCTTGTGTAAATAACCATAGCTTCTGTGAATTCACGAGTACCATAGTCTTGTGTCCATAAAACAGTGTTTCATAGAAGTTCTCATTAACCTCAGGTTCTAAAAGCCTTTCTGTCTCTTTTCTGCAGTGTTCCTTGATTTCTGTGGGAAGAGAACATGATATGATGTCTCAATTAGGGCTGAACACTCCACAATTATTCATCCTCTAATAGTTGATCTTAATTGTCAACTTGACAAGATTTAGACCCAGCCTATGAAATACCTGTAGGCATACCTGTAAGGGTATTTCTGAAAAGGATCAACTGATGTTGGCAAACCCACCATTAATATGGACAACACATCCCAACAGGTCATTGAAGGAAAAAAATAGTGTCCCTTGCTTATCTTAGCTCCCTTTCTGAGAAAAGGTGTCATTATTGCCACTGCCTTTCTCTTACCTTCCTCCACTGACATCAGACTCCAGTTCCTTCTTTTGCCTTCCCACGCAGAATGAACATGCAAGGCCTGCAGCAGAGGTTTGGGATTACTGACATTTCTCATCATTAACTGAGCAGTTACTGGCAATCGAGTGTACAGATGAAGATGGTCACTGTTGAGCTACCCAGCCCTGATGTTTTTAAGCCAAGCTAGCAAATCCTTTCTGTACCATATACACATTATATTGCTTCTACAGAAACTTAACTTAAAAAAAAAAAACTAAACTAAATGTAGAAATTGACTTTCATGTCATCGCCCATCCAAAACTGCAAGATGCATTATCTATTAATACTGCTATAGAAGTTATGAATTATAAGAATTGATTTTTCTCTAATTCTTCCAATGTTAGCTTATGAATCTTGTGACATTAGATCATCTGACACAGCATTTACTATGGTTCCTTACTTATAGAAGCTACTAACTCTGAGCAAATCAATAAAGAATGACAAGAAAAGGTGATCATGGTGGTGCAGTCCTATAACCCTAGGAGGGGGCAGGAGGATTGCAAGTTCAAGGCTAGCCTGAGCTACAGCAAGACACTGCCTCAAAAAATAAAGAACAAAACTAAACTAAACCCACAAAAAAGGAAAAGCAGATTGACTATTAAGTTACATAAACTTGTAAGATGAAGAGATCGCTTCTAATTTAATGATCAATATTGCAAGGACGTGCAATAGAAATTAGAATTTATCTATTTTCAATCAACCCTAATCTATAAATTGTATATATAAACCTTATATATAATTAAATTTTACAAAGATATTTTAGACCATTTGATTGAAATAGGACTCTTTTAAGTCTTATTTGAGAATTATTGAAAGTTGGCCAGTATAAATTTAAAGCAGAAATCTTAAAACTTCAAAAGAGGTGGTGGAACCAAGAGCACATTCAGCCCAACCATGTCTTTCGTGAATTATCTTTGATTCAGACATACTAAAGAACATGAAAAATATGAAATGAAGGAAAGCATTAAATCAAATGATCTAATTTAAAAAGAAGCATTCTTAAGCATAAAGCTGGAAGTGAAAACCTTATAATCATACATTGAAATATAACAATTCTAAGAGTAATCTATCAGTAGATAGCTGAAAAGCTTTTGTTTCTGCCCCAAATACTAAACATATGCAATTTGACCACTAAAATTTTAATATTAAAATTTCAATAATATTATATTAATAGTATTATTAGAACCTCTTTGCATGTGGTATATATGGATTTGTGCAAATGTGTGGACACACTTGCTTTTGCATTAATACGTGGAGGCCAGAATTTGATTTTGGATGTCTTGCTCTGTGGTTTTCCTCCTTATTTTTAGAGCAAGGAGCTCTTTCCACTAATTCTGGAGATCTTTTTTGTTCCTTTGTCTGAGCAGCAAACTCTGGGGATGGGAGTGTCTTTTTCTTCCTAGTTACGTAGTTACAGTCATGTGCTACAAACATTTACGTGTGTGTTAACAACCTGACTTCCAGTTCTCATACCTGCTTAGCAAGCAGTTTACCCATTAAACCATTCTTCCATCACCTAAATCTGTTCTTTTAGACTAAAATTTTATTCCATGTCAAAATTATTGCTTCAGTTATTGGTTTTAACATTTAGTCCTTTAGTTTGGTTAAATTCCTCTAGAATTTAACCAAAGTGCACCCTTAGGTGTATATAAAATATATATATATATATCCTTTATAGCTTCAAAATATTGATTTGAAATCATAAAAACCTAGACAACAATTAGTTCAAGTTTTAGTTTTGATCTCGGTATATATCAATTCATGAAAATGTGAGATATCTAATTTTAAAGATGATGGAAGAAGCATGTGAGAAAGCTTGCCCATATATACATAGGAATGTATTTGGTGCAATTGTGAAGAGTTAGGACTACATATTTAGTCTGACTTTCTATGGTTTGCCACGTACCACGTAAGCCAGGTAGTCAGAAATCCAAGTAAAAGATTAGAAACCATGACAAAGTGACACAAGAATCATTAAAGAACGTGCTAATGACCATAGCATCCGCATTAAAATCACAGTCACTGGAGGGATGTAGGGTGAAGTAAATGCTGGCAACAGGGCTTTAAATATCTTTGAATACTTACATAAAAACGGAAAGTACAACCATCTAATAAAACTGAGAAGGGGGAGAGGATGCAAAGTTTTCTAACCCCCAAATCAAGAAGCTATTTGCAGTTGATACCTACCACAAAAGGGAAAATCAGTTTTCTCCAATGGAGTGATATTGGGTATATAAACCACACTCCAGGGCAGGCCACATGCCCAAGAGTAGTTGGCCCATACAAAATGAACACCTTGTTTATTTGTGTATTTATTTATTTGTGTGTTTGTTTACTTGTTTTGTGGGCTTTTTGATTCATTTTATTTTGTTTTGGCATTTTTTTATTTCTTTGTTTTGATTTTCATGTTCTGGGGCTGGGTGTGTTTTCATTGATGGAGGGAGAGAGAGAATTTAACAATAAAAGTTGGGAGAGTAGGGAAGGATAGGAGAGGAGTTGGAGAGAGCAGAAAATATATATGATCAAAATATATTGTGAGGAAAAAAGTTTAAATGATAAAGTAGTTTTTAAACACATACAGAAAAGAATTTGAAAAGTTACTGAAAACTTACTCAAAAATTAAGTGGCAAGACATGCCCTCAACTCAAAAATAAGTGATAAATCCAAACTACCAACAGTTAAACTATGCAGTAAACATCTCTATGTGTGGGGAAGCTATAAGGCATCTAATAAGCTCGAGTATAGAAGAATCTCCAAAGATGCAACAGGTTTCCCTAGAAAGCATAGAGTATCACTTTAAGCAAGGTACTAAAATTGGAAGAGTTTTTTCATCAATGTGAGAATTCTGTGACTAACACTGAAAGTACTAGAGGAGTCTGTATCAGTGACTATTTAAGACTCCCCTAAGTAACCCATTAGGCATTTATTTCTGATAAGAGACTATGCTTAGCAGAAACTGCTGGGAGTGAAATCAAATCCAGAAGAATTATAATAGAAAGTGCCCTAGCTAAACACTGAAGAGAAGAATGGGGTCCAAATATCTTAAAAAGTAAGTCATCATATTTTTGAACATTCTGGGAATGCAAGAGAAGAGAAATCTCTGTGAAATTATAATAGCCACATCTCCCGAAGTGTAGGAAAGCCATTTCCTTATAAATAAGAAAATAGTTATACCAAAGTCAAGTCCTATGAAAAATTGCCATAAAGTAAAAGAGGATAATAAACATAATAACATTTTTTATAATTTATAAGGGTGTATAAGATTTGTTCAAAGAACAGATCAAAACAGTAACCTTCTGCATTTGAAAAGAGTTCCCAAATTAAGAAACAGAAAAGAAAACAAGATGACAATTCATAATTAGCAAAACTAATAAAGCAGAGGATGAGGATCAAGTAATACATTTATTAAATATTTATATTTGACATATTAAACCATACAGTATACATAATATGGTTTAATTACTTCAAACACTAAGATGTAATATCAACCTTTAGGGTGTACTGCAATAGGTCATGTCTCATAAAATATTGATACTTCTCCACGAGTTTTCTTTTCTTCATTCACACAGGACTGGCAGAACAGGATGGGAAGGAACTATGACATGTGACTTATAAGACTAGAACACGGGAGGTACTACATCTTCCAACTATTCAATTTTTGTTCTAGAAGCGTCTGTGATCTCTGAGCTGAGCTCATTCACTCTAATTTTTAGAAAGGCCAACATAAAAAAAAAAAAAGGCTCTTCTTACCAGTAGCAAGCACCAACTCACAAACCATATGCACATTACTTGAGTAAAAGTTATATTTCAACTCAGTCAAGGCTACTGAGTTAAAAAAGTATTTGAATAAGGCTCATTGTTAATAATGACATAAAAACAAAGAGGGGGATCTGGTGAGATAGTTCAGTCATTGAGAGGACTTGTTGTCTTGCTGAGGACCCAGCCTTGGATCCCAGCACTCACATGGCAATTCATAATCATCCTTAACTCCAATTCCAGAGTACCTAATGTCTTTTTCTGACTTCTATGGACATTAGGTATGCATGTGGTACACAAATATACATGTCAGGCAAAATACTCATACATGTAATAAAATTAATTTTTAAAAAGATATAACTCCAGATACAAATTAAATCAGCCGGGCGGTGGTGGCGCACGCCTTTAATCCCAGCACTCGGGAGGCAGAGCCAGGCAGATCTCTGTGAGTTCGAGGCCAGCCTGGACTACCAAGTGAGTTCCAGGAAAGGCACAAAGCTACACAGAGAAACCCTGTCTCAAAAAAAAAAAAAAATTAAATCAAGCAATGCTTGAAGTTTTGACTCAGAAAAGCAATAAACAATAGCAATTCATGTTTGTTGAAGCTAATTAACTTTCTGGGTATTTTTGTGTGCAGCAGCAAAGAATAAATGAACTAAAAATAGAATAGGAGGAATAATAATGTAACTGGGTCATAAAAGATGTAGATGATACAAATTTTAAAATGTGAAATTTGCAAAAAAAATGAAAAGATTCTGAAAGCTGAAAACATTAAATTAAGAAAAAATTCATTACATTAAGAAACTCTGAGACTATATAAATTCTTATACTGCATTTGACATAATGACTAAACCAACATACAAAAAAATAAAATCTTAAAAAGAGAAAGAAATACAAAGCCTTCACAGTAGCTAAAGAAAATGTGACTTTTAAGAGACGTAAATTATGTAGCAATGTTGTATTTGAAGAACATGAAGTTACCACATTGGATATTATGGAATAGGAAGGAAATAAGATATTAGCCAAATATTTCATAACCAGCCAAACTTATTCTGAAGCCTAATGGCATAAACTATTAACAGCATAAATGTATGTGGAAAAATGTACTCTGAGGGACTTATTAAACATGTAATACACTTTTAAAGAAACATATTTTACTCATATGATCAAACAAAGATTAATTGCAAAGAAATATTGTAAGTACTAATATATACTCAATAAACACACATGCAGGTGCAAAGTTTTAAATGTGTGCTTGGAGAAAGGAGAACACATACAGAAATATCTAATTGTCTTCAATATAGTAACAGTGGGATTTGTGTTGCTATTGATAATGTGAATATAATGTGGGTAAATAAATGACATTTATTGATATCTCAACATCTCTAATTCTTATATTTTTGAGAACCATTGTAGACATTAAAAGGCAAAAGAGATTAAATTAAACAATAGTATGCTGGACTACTATAGTGAAATGCATGTTCATCACAATCTCTACTTTAAGAAACCATACAGTTAAAACAGATCTGTCTCTTTAACAGGTAAAAGTTACATCAAAGAATATGGAGAAGAAAAGTAGAAAGTAAGAGAGTTAATAGATATACACGGTTTTCTAAGGGGTAAAATTTCTGAGTTGTAGTACTGTGAAGTACACAGTTCAATAAAAAAGTATATTTTTAACATATCCTGATTTTAGTTTCCCCTCCCTCTATTCCCAGTTCTTCCCCACCTCTCCTCCCTTCTGGAACCGCTCACCCCCTTTCTGTCTCTCATTAGAAAAGAACAGGCTTCTAATACATAACAACATAACAAAATAAAATATAAGATAAAACAAAAGCCCTCGCATTGAAGCTGGACAAGGCAGCTCAAAAGAAGGAAAAGAACCCCAAGAGCAGATGAAAGAATCAGAGACACACCCTTTCACATACTCAGGAGTCCCATAAAAACGCTAAACTGCAAATTCTAATATATATATATATTAGAATTCTAATATATATATTAGCAAATTTACCAAAAAATATTATATGAGAGTCTTCTCCCTAACTTCAGAATTCTCAGAACTGTAGCTGATGAATTCTTACTTGTTTTCAAAATGTTTGAAAACAAGTAAGAATTACATATATAAGGGTCTTCTGCATATATATGCAGAAGGCCCAGTTCAGAGCTCTGTCAGCCTTGTATTTGCTGTTTCAGTCTCTGTGAGGTCATATAAGCTTGCTGAGTTGCTTCAGAGGACTTTGTTTTGGTATCCTCCATCCACTCCACTTCTGCACTCTTTCTGCCTCCCCTTCTGCAGGGTTCCCTAAGCTCTGAGAGAAGAGATATGATGGAGGCATTCTATTTAGATCTGTATGTTTCAAGGTCTCACTCTCTGTGTAATGTCTGGTTGTGAGTCTCTGTGTTTGTCCCCATCTGCTGCAGGAGGAAGCCTCTATGATGCTGGCTGAGTAAGTAATTTATCTATGGGTTTCTCTTTTAGTAGCTTGCAGAGTACCTTCCTGTACCAAAGACTAAAGTGTAGGAGTTAAGGTTCTACGTAAGCACCAGCTCCACCTCTCTGTGTTCAATGAGTTGTGCGGGTATTGTCTTCAGCAATAGGGTCTTGCTGTCAGTTTGTGGAGAGCAACCTATTGTCTTGGCAATAGCCTGGGTTGATTGAGGATTTCAATGGGACCTCTTTGGCCAACAATTCAGTTGGATGTAACACAGTTCCTGTACTTGAAACTTCATTTGGTGACAAGAGATGGCCAGTTGGGACTCTGTTTCCCTCATTATTTAGAGACTTTGCTAGGATAGTCTTCATATATTTCAGGAAGTTTCCACTGCACTATATTTCCATACCACCGTTCAAACACCCCTCAATTCTAGCAGTCTCTCCTTGAATTCCCTCCCTCAACCCCATCTCCCATCTTCTTTCACCAAAAATATTTTAAATGCAAAGATATGATTAAAAGAAAAGTGAATTGGAAATTCATTTGAGAAAGGGAGTGCCATAAAAGCAGAAGGGAACACCAAGATGTTTTCTAGAGCTGATTACAAGGCACTTGTGTTGTCATAACTTATCATGTGAGATTTATTCATTTTATGGCTCTTTTTCATTTACAGCTAAATAGTTTTCAAACATTTTGAAAACAAGTAAGAATTCATCAGCTACAGTTCTGAGAATTCTGAAGTTAGGGAGAAGACTCTCATATAATATTTTTTGGTAAATTTGCTAAATCTGGTTTCCCAGATTTCCTATGTATATGATCCCTTTGAAATTAAATATATATTAAGGAACAAGTATACCTGACATCTAGAGTACTCCAATAAAATATTTATATTTATATTTATATTTTTGCTTCTGACTTTCATATAGCAAAAGAACATGCTTCCTCTTATATCACACACACACACACACACATATATATATTATATATATAATATAACAAATATATAATATATGTGTGTATATCTTGGGGAATTTGTTTCTGCTAAATTCTGATTGACATAGCCTCAAAAACTAGCATAGGTGACTTCATCTTCATTAGTATTAATTTCTAATAATTACTAATAATTCCTATCTATTTTAGGACAATGCACAGTAATTATTTCTCAGTACATGATTGCTAACATGTTGCTTTTTGTCACTGACCTATAAGAGAAGAAATAAAGGATGATGGCACACAGCTCATCAAATCTGGTGTTTGGTAGAATCATTGGAGCTGATTACAGCATGATCAGAAAGGTTATGGAAAGAACTGAATTCAATTTTGATCTAATGAAATCTACATATTGATGGTTTAATTGTTGATTATCTTAAGGAAATTCTAAGCCCTAACAGAGTGTAGACTGTGATTTTGTTGTTGTTGTTTTCCTGTGAGGTGTCATCTGTGTAGCACTTAAGACTTTGAACATCTTCAATGCAAATGTTCAGACACAGCCCTGTCTCTCGTCTCTCTTGTCATTACAATGAGGAGAATTAATTAAAGTGCTTTCTGTGGGCTCATTAACCCACC
This sequence comes from Peromyscus eremicus, assembly GCF_949786415.1. Classification (NCBI taxonomy): domain Eukaryota; kingdom Metazoa; phylum Chordata; class Mammalia; order Rodentia; family Cricetidae; genus Peromyscus; species Peromyscus eremicus. The sequence continues at coordinate 75,574,354 of NC_081423.1, forward strand.
AATTAGCCATGAAACTTTGATTTGGGTATTTGCTACCCCATAATTAGTCAAACATAACAGGAGAGGAGTGGATAACAGAGAAATCCAGCTAAGGAGTGTTCTGCCAGTTAGATCAGTGTCAGTCAGTAGCAATAGAATGAAAAGAACAATGCTTATTAACTAATCCAGCTGTCTACCTTCATTACTCACCCCCACCTCAACATGTGTAAGTCACCCAGTCACTGTGTGGATCCACTGTCCATCTAACAGGTAAGAATATCTCTCTGGCTTCTTATTGGTATTTTCAGTATTATCATTTTTCATAATAATTGCTGCCTTCTAGAAGTTATATAATATCCATGTTTCTACTGCCCAATACTGATGAGTTAAACCCATTACATATTTTAAAAACTTCTATGTTATAAAGTACCACCAGGCTTTTCCACAACATGCATAATTTATAACATAAGTTGCTACAGCAGATCTTGTAATCATATATGTCACCATATAGGCCACAGGTAAAGATACTGGTAATTTCCTGGGTTCTTCATATATTTTGGATATTAGGTGGGGCTGGTACACCAACCTAACCACAAAACCTTCAACCAACACTTACTTATCTTGCCTGCAAGATGTGCTTGGGCAATGGTGCCTCAGAGCTTTTGAGAGTGGCCAACTGAAGCATAAAGCTAATTAATCTTATCAATAAAAATCAGGAGTCAGGTATTGGGTTAAAAACCTGAAATATCAGAGAAGCAGGAGAGCAGCCACAGTCGCTTCCTTCCTCTTCTGTTCCTCTAGTCGGAAAAAAGCAGAGGTTCTGTCTCTACCCTGCCTTATCACTTCCTGTTTCCTCTCTGTACAGACCTCCAGAGCTCTGTTGTTAACTAGTGGCTAGCTCTACCCTCTGACTTCAAGCAAGCTTTACTTGACAGAACACAAACAAAACATCACACAACAGCCAACCAATGACTTAACTGAAAGGCCAAGCCATACGAGGGAGCCCATGCCTGACACGGCCTGGATGACCAGGAACTGGAAGCTGGATCCCTCAGAGACCTAGGGTAAAGCCAAACAAAACTGACCAGAAAACCATGACAACAACAATGAAAACGTCAATGAAATGATTCCTGAATATATTATGCTATATCCTTAAATTAGAGCCTAGCCCAATCGTCATCAGAGATGCTCCTCTGGCAGCTGATGAGAACAGATACAGAGACCAACACTCAAATATTAGGCAGGGCTTGGGGAACCATATGGAAGAGGGAAAGAAGGATTGTAGGAGCCAGACGGGTCAAAGACACCAAGAGAACACGGCCCACAGAATCAACTAAGTAGGGCTTGCGGGGGTTTACAGAAACTGAAGAGACCACTATGTACCCTTCATGAGTCCATGCTAGGTCTTCTGTATACATGCTGCGGTTGTTTAGCCTGAAAAGTTTGTGGGACTCCTAACTGTAGGAAAGGTTTCTTTTGCCCACTCTAGGGACCCTTTTCCTGCTACTGAGTTGCCTCATCCAGCCTTGATATGAGGCTTTGTGCCTATTCTTGTTGCATCCTGTTATGCGTGCTTGTTTGATATCCATGGGAGGCCTGCTCTTTTCTGAATGGAAACAGAAGAGTGGATCTGGGGGAGAGGGGAGGTTGGTGGAGGGAGCTAGGAGGTGTGGAGGGAGGGGAGTCCATGATCAGGATGTACTATATAAGAGAAGAATAAATAAAAAGGGGGAAAAAGAAATAGTGATTTGCTAATGGCTATCATCAATCACATATTTAGGACATGATTGGGCCTTTTCTCATGTTTGGCTCACTTTTGATTTAACTTTATTTTCTTTTTATTCACTATTTTGCATTTTACAATATATGATTATCCTTCCTATTGTATCATCTTAGTATTTCTTAAGGCTCTACTATGTATTTCATTGATCTCTGTATTTTTCTACCACCCCTTTCTCTTTCATCTAGTTAGCCTATATGATATTCACTGGTTATTGCCATAAATGCACCTTCCCAGTGCTGACATACTGTTTCAACTCAATCTATCATTTTTCTGCACATTAGAATTAAAAAAAAAATGCTTATAGTCACCAACTTAAGCATTGGTCATAGCAACAGCAAAGGCTGAATGAAGCCTTATCTAGAACTTAAGACTTTAAATCAGATTCTGAAAAAACACATGTGGGAACAGACATCTTGAATTTTCACCAAGTACACAGCCACTTTGGGATGTATCTCTCACTACTAAGAAAACATTCAGACAAACACAGCATGAAAAGCCCTGTCTCCCCTGAGACATTGGCCTCCTTTCTCTCCTTGAGATGAATGGACATCCCTGGAGACTGGGATCAGCCCACATCAGAGCATATAACTTGAAGGAAGGAACATATCAATGATGACTTTACTGTTTTTTTATTCTTTTTGGACTATTGGAGAGCACTAATTTCTTAAAAAATAATGAATTATACATTAATACAGTTTACAGTTTCAGCTAGATTCATGAAACTCCCTATAGAATGTACGATTAAGGAAAACACAGATTAAGACATTATGTTATATTTGACAAGTTATTGAAGAAATTACTAGGTTATAAGAATAAAACTTAAATCATAACATTATATTCTACTTTATAGATAAATAAATCTGAAAAAAATTCAATGTACTGTTACTTATAAATTATAATATTTTATAAAAAAATAAAAACATCCAAATGTAAATGTAAAAAACAAAAAAAAATTGGTACAGTTGAGTTGAGAAAGTCTAGAAATTAATATAATATATGTATATCAAGAAAATATTTGTGTTAAAATCACATAGCTTTGAAATATTTTTTCATTATTGCTGTGGGATGGTCTGTATGTCAAATGTGTTGTTGATTGGCCAATGAATAAATCACTGATTGGCCAGTGGCCAGGCAGGAAGTATAGGCGGGACTAACAGAGAGGAGAATTGAGAGAACAGGAAGCTGGGTGAGGGAGACACTGCCAGCCGCCACCATGACAAGCCGCATGTGAAGATGCCGGTAAGCCAGGAGCCATGTGGCAAGGTATAGATTTATGGAAATGGATTAATTTAAGCAGTAAGAACAGTTAGCAAGAAGCCTGCCACGGCCATACAGTTTGTAACCAATATAAGTCTCTGTGTTTACTTGGTCGGGTCTAAGCAGCTGTGGGACGGGTGGGTGAAAGAGATTTGTCCCGACTGTGGGCCAGGCAGGAAAACTCTAGCTACACATTATTATTTTCCCTTTCCATTTCTTCCCTCCAAAATCCTTTAAATTCATGGCTCCTTTTTCATTAATTATTGTCACAAACCCATACACACACACATACGTATTTGAAATTGTTTTTATATTTGTAAAATAGGAAAGCTTTTTTTCCAAAGGTAGAAAGGTAATTTTATTTGAAGAGAAATGATAGCACATATTAGAGAGGGATACACTATCAAGATTGATGGTTAGCCACATGAGTCAGTGTTCTCAAGGGTACCAGGTTAGAGCCTGGAGCCTCTTTTTTATGGAGCCTAAAAAATGGAGGAACTGGTTACTAAGAGGCATACCTTGGGTGGTTCTTTATTTTGATTGATATATTAGATCATATATTAATTTTCCTACTGTGCTGGTCCCTTCCCATAATGTAGTTAATTTTAATTATATGCATGCTTAGTTATACATAGACATAAGAATGTAAATTAAAGATTCTCTCTGAAAGTTTACTTGAGGAAAGTTTTCCATAGTATTTGCATTCATCCAAAGTCAGTTCAGACCAGACTGGGCCTTTTTATTCTTTGTAATCGAGTACATTGGGCATATATTTGAATAAAACCTGTCACAATTTGATGTTAGTTGTATATATATATATATATATATATATATATATATATATATATATATATTTACAACTAACAACAAATACACACACACACACACACACACACACACACACACATATATATACACTATTTTTTAGAGAGAGGTATAGAATTAGCACAATGCAGATGGGTAGGTTTCTGATACTGCTAGGGGCATTGTATTGTAGCTAGAGTTTTCCTGCCTGGCCCACAGTCAGGACAAATCTCTCTCACCCGCCAGTCCCACAGCCACTCAGACCCAACCAAGTAAACACAGAGACTTATATTGGTTACAAACTGTATGGCTGTGGCAGGCTTCTTGCTAACTGTTCTTATATCTTAAATTAATCCATTTCTATAAATCTATACTTTGCCACGTGACTCGTGGCTTACTGGCATCTTCACATGCTGCTTGTCATGGCGGCAGCTGGCAGTGTCTCCTCCCACCTTCCTGTTCTCTCAGTTCTCCTCTCTGTTAGTCTCGCCTATACTTCCTGCCTGGCCACTGGCCAATCAGTGTTTTTTTATTGACCAATCAGAGCATTTGACATACAGACCATCCCACAGCATTGTATGAAGAGGGTATATGTGACTACTGCATGAAGATAAAGGAGTTAGGCTGCCAGATGTGTTATCACAAGAAGGCTCAGGGTGTATAACCCAAACTAGGTATAGTCCTGGTATAAGCCATTCCCTGTGCTTGCCTGCCTCAGTGTGATAGCACTCTCCCACAGCCAAAATCTTCATCCTCTATGCTACAGTCTCCCTGGACTCGTCCTCATACACATGCAATCCCTAATTACTACAGACTTTCAAATTCATCGCCTTCTCTCCATTTTCACATTCTTTTCCATGGTCTAGGCAATGCAATTTCTTACATTCAATATTCTCTCTGATGGTTCATATTAGTTGCCAACCTGACGATATTTAGAATCACCAAGAAGACATGTCTGAAGGTATGTTTGTGAAGGCATTTCCGAGGAAGGATAAAAATCAGCATAGATTAACGGGAGAAAGCAGTGTGCTGGCTACTTCATGTGCTTCCCGAGAGAGCATCCCTAGCACTGCTGCAGCCATTCTCTGTTGACATCAAATTCCAATTCCAGTTTCTTTGGTATTCAAAGGTGGACTGAAGACTGAAGACGTGCATCTATCCAGGAGTTTTCCAGGTCTCCAGCACTGGGATGGGATTGCTAAGCAATCGAACTGAGCAGTTACTGGGTTCTCAGCCTTTGCAGTGTGAAGACAGATATTGCTATGCTATCCAGCCCCAACTGTATAACCCAATCTTATAAATCACTATTTATTTTACAACAGAAGAGAGAGAGAGAGAGAGAGAGAGAGAGAGAGAGAGAGAGAGAGAGAGAGAGAGAGAGAGAGAGAGAAGGCCCCTGCTAATTCAAGGACAATCTTTAGCTTTAGGAATGGTATAAAGATAAAATTTTTTCATCCCCTCCTAAATGAGGTGCTTCTTAGTTGTATACCCCAATAAGCCACTTGAGAAAGAAATTCTTGACTTCCAGTATGAAAGACAAGCTAGTAGACAACACAGGGTTAACATCTGCTACACTGTATCCTGCATATCAGCATGGCACCAAACTTAGTCCTCAATTATTGCCTAGACTTCATCAGAGTTGTATTAAATGTGGATACATAAGAACCATCCAGACCTGAAAGAATGGAACTGGACCTGGGACCTGAAATTAGTACTTTTATCCAAAGCTTAAGTGATTTTTATGGATATCAAACTATCTAGGACAGTAATGCAGACAGATTGGATATTTAATAAATGATAATGGGTTTAATTAAACCAAAGCTGTGAATCAAGTAAAACACTCCCTCAATAGTTGTAATGACTCTCCTTGGAATAAAGAAAAGCCCACAAATTTCTCAGCTTGACATTCAAGATCCTGTATCAACAGCCCTTGGCCATTTCTAATTTTATGTCATTTGTTTCTGCCTATGATCTACACACCTTCACCAGCCTTCCACTCCCAATAAAGCACAGAATCCAGCCGTCATTCTAAATAGTTATTGTTCATGCAGTGTATTTGAAACATGCTTTTTCTTTTGTGTAAATCCTTTTGCATTCTCTTTCCTATTTAGTGTCTTTCTTTAATAGCAGCCCTCTCCCTCACTATGATCTGAATCTCACTCAGTGTTTAGAGCTATACATGTCAATTCCTTCTTAGACCCTGCACTACATTCCATTGACAATCTGTATCTGCTATCATATATCTCAGATTGACTTTCTAAGCCTCACATGTATGTTGTGTGTCTGTATAGATTTTTATCCCTATGAAACTCTATGGGGACTATTCCATGACTTTTAATTACCAACTTACCTAATATACTATTATTTATGGATACTTAGTCCTTGTTTAGTGAGCTGGTTGTAATAAAAATGTGTACATTTTTCCATCCTTTATGTGTCATTCCAGGTGTTTTGTTTTTGTTACAAGAATTGGGCTTTTCCTAATACAGATTTATTTTGCTTTTCATAATAAGTAAATATTTACCTGGTCTTACAAAAAAGTTACTGTGCTATGACCATTATGTTTATAAAAAATGCAAAGACTGTGGCTTTTCATTGAAAATAGAGTATGATTAAGAGGCTGGAGACTGAAGGACATATCTTGACTTGTGTTTTAAAATGATGCCAATGGCTTTTCTGTTAGGAACACATGGAAGGAGAGCAAGGGTTAAAGAGAGGCCAACTTGACAGCTGTTGTAATAGAACAATCACAAGGCAGGGTTGATTTATATCTAAGGTGTTTTAGTGAAGAATGTAAGAAGAATACAGATGTAAGAAGAATGTAGCCTCTGACAGCTTCTAGAATCTTCTAGCTATCTTAAATATGATCTATCAGAGTCCATGCTCTACCTCCCAGTTAGGATTTTAAAGGACATCTGTTGATATGTATTCTGTACTTTTCCTGCAGAATCCAGAAACAAAATATTAAAAAGCTATAGGAGTAAAGCTAAGCTTCCAGCCTTTTTATTTTCTCTTAACATTGATTCACACAGGTAGAAGTAGAGGAAGAACCTTCATCCTCCATGCAGCAGTTGTGATAGAAGGAATGCTAAGCACTGAGTGGGAGCAAACCTTGAAGATACAGCCTAGCTATTAAGTCAGCAAGGGTGGCAGAACTCAGTTGCACTATTTGAGATAATGAATGGTCTCCTAGCTCATCTCTCTCTGATAAAATATTGGATGAAGATTCAATTACAAATTGGATTTCATATAACAAATGGATAAATGATAGCATGGTTTCAGAAAGAGCAAAGAGTAAGCAATTTCTGCTGAAGCATGAGTTGGGATGGAGCCAGAAGGCTGATCTTGACAAGTAAGAAAGATGTTGCTGAGCTTCTGGGGGTGTCATTTGAAGTTCTATAAGTTTACCAAGATCAGCAGCATTAATTAAACTTAATTAAAATTAGCACATTAAAAATTAAGTGCTTGCAGTTTGAAGGGCAATTTTGTTTTTTATAAAGTTAAATCCTCTAGTACATAATGACCTGCTACTATAACTTACTCTTAAGAACTCATTTGCTGCAGTTACTGTGACAGTAAATGCTGCTATGAAATAATGCCCATTGAGAATAGCTGCATTTATACACATGGCCTTTAAGGCATATTAAGAAATTCATGATGAATTCAAATTTTTAAACAAAAAGAAAGGTGAAGTAAATGATAAATTTGAGACTCAAGATGAGAGCTGAAACCCTAGGTTCATGATTCATTTATGGTATAATTTAGGTTAGGCAATTTAATTATTGTAAACCTAAGTTCCTCTATGTACTACTCTGGAATAAAAATTCCTTCCTTTACATTGATATTTTCCAGCACTTAATAAGATAAAGCTTGTACATCACCTAACGATGCCTGGGAAATTGCAGACATTCAACAGAAATAAAACGAATGTGAACCTAAGAATGGCAGCCTACAAATTATTCACTGAAAAGTGCTTTTATTTAAGAAGTTGACAAGAAAGGACGACATTCCTTTGATTCCATGCATCAGATGTTTGCACTTCCAGTAGTTTTTTCCATTCCATGTATTTTCTCATATGTAGGTCAAACTCTGTCTTCCAAGTCCTTTACCAAAACTCCCCTCATTTAAAGCCTCCAGCTATTAAAAAGCCTCTTGTCATCATTAAGAATTATAGCCCTTATTCAAACAAGCCATTTGGAGGGTGGTTTGTTTAGGGATATGAATGCAGGATGCATGTAAGAGAAAGAACACCCAGCGTTTATTGTCTGAGCATAGATTTCTAAACAGGAAAATACTTTGTTATGTTGCTGCAGTGTCTACTAAGAAACAGGACAAGATATTGTAACAGATAATGTTTTTTGTTTCTTTTGTAATAAATATATAAAGTCATATCATATTTTGAAAATTAATAACACTGACTCTATCTAAAATAGATTGATAATGGAAGATAAGGGGCAACACATTGAAAGTATCATCATTCTCAAATGATTAGATATCTACCTAAGTATTAAATTAAAACAAATACTCCATTTCTACTTATACTCAAGATGTAGGTAGAAAGAGGTGTAGCAGAGAAGAGTGAGTGGGAATCTACTAAGTATCAACAATGCAAATCAGAAACCAAACTGTAAAATCTAGTCCCAAGGGTATTCTCTGAACTGATTGTCCTGTTTTCAATAATATGATTTTGCCAAATCCTTCATTGTACTTTATCTGAAGCTAGGAACATATTCTATTCATAGAGTTTGACTCACAGATTGTATCTGAATCTTTGTGGATTAAAATATTAACTCCAGACTTAAATAAGGCTTGGTGATTTGAGTATCAATTGTGTAACATGGCAAGGAGGCCTGACCCCTAAAAATATACAAATAAGTGACTACTCTCATCCCCAGGAATACTGGCATCAATCTTACACACATTTGTGGTATAATTTATAAAGCCAGAAAGCAGGGAACAATAACCACACAGCCTTACTTATGGTGATATTTTATTTGTACTGAAATGTAATTTTATTTGTATATTAATAAATAAAGTTGCCTGGGGGTCAGAGCTAATAGCAAGCCACAGCAGAACTCTGGCAGTGGTAGCACACACCCTTAATTCCAATCACATGACAGGCAGATCTCTGTGTGTTCAAGGATACCACCAGCATGGAGACACACACTTTTAATCTCAATACCAACCATAGAAGACCTGGAGGTCTGTGTAGATGGGCAGTGATGAGGCGGTCATGTGGTTGGATTTATAACCAATGAGAAGGCAGAATATAAAGTCAATAAAAAGGACAAACACACAGGAAGTAGGTCTCTTGCAGAGAGGTAGGACAGCAGCGGCAGTGAAGGGTGAGGTTTTTAATCTCAGCTCTTAACAATTGTTCTGACCTCTTGGCTCTTAACTCTGTATTTGGCTCTGTGTTTCTTATTTAATAAGATCATTCATCTACACTTACTCTATGAGGGTTCTCTGGAAGAACAAGGCTGATAGAATAAAAATATATTACAAAGAGGATTGATGATTGCTATAATGATTGATGTTATTAGTCAATAGAATCTAAAATTACCTTGGCCAAGGACCTCTAGGCATGACTATAGGGATTATCATGTTTATGTTCATTGTTTTGGGAAGATCAGTCTTAATTATGAATAGGACCATGCCCTATCTGAGGGATCCTAGACTGTATAAAACGGATAAAGTGTGGCATGCTAGCATGTATTGCTCTCTGTTTTGGACTGTGGATGTGATATGACTGACTGCTTCAAGATTTTTGTGCCTTAACTTCCCTGCTATGATTTGTCTGAACTGTGAAACGAAATAAAGCCTTTTCCTTTTAGATTACTTTTTGTTTTCGAAAATTTCCTACATGTGTACTATATTTCCATCATTTTCATCACTCTTTCTACCCTCTCCAAATACCCCATGTTCCCCCATTCCCTCTCAAATTCATGACCTCTTCTTCAACTGTTATTATATATATATATATATATTCTGCTGAATCCATTTAGTGCTGCTCATATGTGTATGTGTTTAGGGCTGATCGCCTTTTTTTTTTTTTTTTTTTTTTGCAGTAGAAAGAAACCACTACAGAAATTCATAATTGATCAAAATTCAGAGAACAATTGACTGTGGAGTGTTCAACCCTAACATCTTCAACACAACCTCTACACCAAAAGCTCAGGGAATATCTTAGAAGCTGGGACAGAAAAAATATAAGAACGAGAGGACCAGGCCTTCTACTCTGAGATAGTGTCTTCTATATATGAAAGAGATGCTACATCCATGAAATCTCAACAACATGGTTACCTAAACATGACCAGCACAAGGACTATACCATCAGCTGGCATGCCAGCATGGATGGGATAAATATAATAAGGCTATACCTCTAGATGAAGCACTACAGGCAATTAATGGCTACTGAGAGAAGAATTATAGTCTTCTCCAGGGATGATTCTCTGATCCACTATCTTAAATTGCTTTTGTAGTGTTATTTTATCACAGCACCAGGAAAAGATACTGAGACAACTGGCTTGCACAATATGTCATGGGTAGTCCAATAATAAGGGTCTACACACCACAGAGACTGAAAACTGTGTTGCTACATAGCTGCTGCTAACTTCACAAAACAGGATGAATTAGCCATCCCAATCAGCCTCTGAAGGTCTGGACAGTTTCCTGTAGAGTTTCTGGTCTTCAGTCCACTTAGAAGGTAGACAAATTGGGTTCCCATGGCAGTGAAGGATAGCAGCTGTGCACTCACAGGCAAGGCACAAAGGCAGACAGACTAAAAAAAAATATTTTCCCTTAACCTCCTTAAATATGGGCCATCATTGGAAGGCGTCCACCATTCTGGCAGAATATTTTGCTCCTTAATTCAATTCATCTAAGAAGTACCCTTTCAGATGCACCCAAAAAAGTACATCTTGATTGATCCCAGATCAAATCAAGTTGACCACCAAGATTAATCACAGCCACTTTGCTCCTTCTACAAATGTATTTGTGCCCTCATTTGCCAATCTCTTTGTAAGGCTGGGAACCTACATGAGAAATAGTAAAGCATAGATTTATTTATTGTCCCACGGCATGATCTTGCACGCAGTTTACAACGGTGAAGAGAGAGAAAGATTCTTCTTACAAGGTTTCTATACAAACTACTACAAGGTGAGAAAATTTTAAAACCTCAAATTCATTTTCACTTAGCTGTGGAAACCATATGTCTGCAACCGAACTGCCATAGACCCATCCTACATGCTATAGGAGAGAATCCTTCCTTCCTAGTCTCTGCTTTGGGGAACAGCAGATGACTTGGTCCCTGGCAGCAAAGCTTCGGTCTCTACCTCGAACCTTCTAGATTTTCTCTCTCATTTAGTCTCTTCTTTAATCTTTTAAAAGATTATATTTCAGTGAATATAGGAGCCATCTCCTTAATCCCAAATGACCTCACTTGAATATTAACATAATAGACCTGCAACACCCTTCTCTGAGGTTTTGTTTATAGTGTTGGGGCTTTGATTTATGTGGACATATCTCTCTATTGAGCTACTATATGATAACAGCAGTTGTTAATGCTTTGTTTTCTTAAGTTGGAAACCAAAAGAGGCAAATCTAGCTACTGGAAAGAGGAACATGAAAGGTGCAGGTACAAATACTTTAGAAGTAAGGTGGCTCAAAGCTAACCACTCACACTCCTTGACTCCCAAAGACAGAAATTCTCTCAATCCTTTGGAGTACATCTGAAAGCTCAAAGCACTTTGTAAGAAGCCTTTGGGAGCTAGTTCTTCCTTTTTTCCCTTTTCTTTGCTATCCAATAAAAACACATTGTTCAAATTGATACAGCCTCACTGGCTTTCCTGATTTTAAAATTGCATCAGTCATCACTATTATATCAGTGATTACAACTGTTGCTGTGCTTGCAACCCAACTCCAGTGAATTCGTTGTTCCACAAATCAACATATAAGTGGTGGTCTATTTTGAAACAAAGCATTGTGTATAATATGCCATCTACAATGACTGGTTGATTAAATAATCACCTATGTTGAAATCAGAAACATCTTATAAGAGCATGGCTCTTTAGATGCAGTGAAGAGACAGCAATGTATGTTAAAGAAGACTGCAGACCTGTAGAAAAGAAGTTCTTAGGACAAATACAGTTGTGTTTTTTTTTAAATTATCTGCATAGTCCTAGGTGCAGTTCTCTGAAGAGTTCCTAATCAGTCCATCTGCTTTCTCCCATTTATGAATTGGAGCCATTAATACCTGCCACACCAAGCTGTTGTGAACAATATAAACATAGTATCTGGCATATAGTGCTTATAGCTATAATTACCAGAGAGGTTAGTATCAATGAGGTTCTGTGACTGCTACCTGAAAATCTGAATTTCAAGCTACTCTTAAAAAGTCAGCAGAAAAGCTCTTTTGTCCTCACATCACTGCATTCTGTATCTGCAGATTCAACTAAACATGATAAGATTCATAGAAAACTGCATTTGTAGTGAACATTAAAAGATTTTTGTTTTTCACCCTAATTGTCGTGCTAGAAACCTCATCCAACTACTGAGGTATCTGGATGCAGAGATCCATGACTAGGCCCTGGGTGGATCTCTGGGAGTCCAATTAGCGAGAAAGAGGAGGGTTTATATGAGCGAGAATTGTTGAGACCAAGGTTGGATAAAGCACAGAGACAAATAGCCAAATGAACGGAAACACATGAACTATGAACCAATGGCTGAGGGGTCACCAACTGGATCAGGCCCTCTGAGTGGGTGAGACAGTTGATTGGCCTGATCTGTTTGGGAGGCATCCAGGCAGTGGGACCGGGTCCTGAGCTCATTGCATGAGTTGGCTGTTTGAAACCTGGGGCTTATGCAGGGTCGCTTGGCTCGGCCTGGGAGGAGGGGACTGGACCTACCTGGACTGAGTCTACCAGGTTGATCTCAGTCTGTGGGGAAGGCTTTGCCCTGGAGGAGATGGGAATGGGTGGCGGAATGGGGGGAAGGCGAGGGGGGCGGGAGGGGGGAGAACAAGGGAATCTGTGGCTGATATGTAGAACTGAATTATATTGCAAAATAAAAATTTAAAAAAAAAGATTTTTGTTTTCTCTCTTTTAAGTGTGTGTGTGTGTGTGTGTGTGTGTGTGTGTGTGTGTGTGTGTGTGTTGTATGCAATCTATGTGAGAGCACCTCTGCAACAGAGGGGAACTTAAAGGAGTCCTGGTCTATCACTCTTCATCTTATTCCCTTGAGACAGTGTCTTCACTGAACATGGGCTTAGGTTGGCAACTAGTAAACTCTAACTTAGCAATCCTCCTGCCTCTGCTCCCTCATTTCTTCAGCACTGGGAGTCATAAGTTTGGGTTTTTTTTTCTATTTGTTTTAACAATGAGATTCAGGAATTTGAACTCAGGTCTTCATGCTAACAATGAAAGTACTTTTACCCACTAAGCCATCATCTCAAGCCTCAATAAATTTGTTTTCTTGTCATTATTTCCCCAAGAAATAGAACATTATAGCTACTTGTGTGTATTGCCTAATACATTGGCTATTATAAGTAATCCAGAAATTAAAGTACATGCAATGATGTATATATCTTACTTGTAAATATTGTAGAATTTTGTGTGAAGAATTTTGACATCTTTGTTTCTATTTGTTTATTTATTCTTCTCTCATACGATACATTCTGACTGCAGCTTCTCCACCCTCTAGTCCTCCCTGTTTCCCCACCTCCCTTCTCAGGAGACCCATTCTACTCCTATTTCCCCACAGAAAAGATCAGGCGTCTCAGGGACATTAACTGAACAAGACACAACAAGACACAGTAAGACCAGGCTCAAACCCACAAAAGGCTGGGTGAGACAGCCCAGTAGGAGGAAAAGGGTCCTAAGAGCATGCAAAAGAGTCCAAGACATCCCCACTCTCACTGTCAGGAGTCCTCTCAAAACACCAAGCCAACAACCATAACATATATTCAGAGAACCTACCTAGCACAGATCCATGCAGGCTCTGGGATTGCCACTTCAGACTCCGGTAGCCCCCAGGAGTTCTGCTTAGTCCATGGTGTAAGTTTTGAACTCTGGAGGAAAGGTATCCTGACTACTTGGGAAGTCAGGCAACACCTTGAGCTGCTAAGACAGTTCTGAGGGCTGGAGCTGTGATTAGACAGCTAAGCCCTGGAGGGCAAGGTATTCTGACTGCTTGGGAAAGTCAGACCTGGAGCTGCTAGGACAGCTCAGCAGGGAAGGGCATCCTGGCTGTTCAGGAGTCAGGCTATACCTGGTGTGGTGGGGGATTGTCTCCTGCAGAATATAGCAATGCTGCTCCTCTCCTGGAGAGCTGCTACAGCTAAGCTTTGCTCAGCACCCACTTAAGGGGGTTTCCTAGCAGAGCTCTGCTTCTTCTCTGGCCTAAGGTATTGCTTCTTTTGCTTCGCTCTGAAAAAGGGAAAACCCCTGCAGAAGTGTAGCAATCTCCTCCCGCTATGGAGAAAAGTGTTACTTTTTCAGCTCCCCCATGTTCTTTCCACTATGGGATGTCTCAGCAAGGTTCTTCTCTATGCTAGGGAATAAAGATCTTCACACCCAAAACTCTTTTGAGAAAGATTTATTTGGGAAGAAGGACCCCAGGAGAGTGCCTATGTCAACCAGGATGGAGAAAACAGCCCACAACTGACCAGGCAGGCTGGTTTATATAGGATCGCTTGGGGGCAGAGTCAACTAGGGATTGGTTAGTTTTTTTTTTACCCAGGGATTGGTCAGTTTTTTGGACTAAGGGCATAGATGGCCCTGATTTCAGAGCCAAACTGTGTTTCTTTCACTGGCCTTTCTTGGCTTTTTGACATTAATTCTAAAGCCAAGGCACATTTCTTTCAATGACTCTGATTCTAGGAACCAAGAGTATTTCTTTGGTACTGGTTTCAGAGTTAGGGCATGTTTCCTTGGTTCTGGATTTGGGGGTAAAATGTTCATTTTTCTGGCTCAGGTCCCAGACCCAGGCTGTGTTTCTTTTCACAAGGTCAAGGTGCTACTTTCCTGCTCTGTGATTGGTTGGTTTCACTGGTCAGTTGGCCAGGGGCAGAGATGGCTCTTGTCTGAGAGCCAAACTGTATTTCTTTCACTGGCCTTTCTTAGCTTTTTGACACTAATTCTAAGGCCAGGGCATATTTCTTTCACTGACTCTGATTCTAGGGACCAAGAGTGTTTCTTTGGTACTGGTTTCAAAGTTAGGGCATGTTTCCTTGGTTCTTGGTTTGGGGATAAAGTGATCCTTTCTCTGGCTCAGGTCCCAAACCCAGGCTGTGTTTCTTTCCCTGGTTCTGGGCTCCAGGGTCAGGGTGGTACTTTCCTGCTCTGTGAGGTTGGTTTCACAGGTCAGTTGGCCCAGGGAAATCCAAGAATTCTCCCTAAAGCCCTCCTTGTTACTTAGCCTCTCTGAGTTTGTGAATTGTAGCATGATTATCATTTACTTAACAGCTAATATGCACTTATAAGTGAGTTTTGACATCTTTGGGTTTTGGTTTTTACAGAACATCTTAGAACTGATCCCCTTGGAGTATTGATGGATGACCACACTTATAAAACTCCCTGTCTTGATATTTCAGAGTTCTACCAAATTTTGAGATATGTTTACCACAAATAATATCCACTTGCAATTTGTACCTGCTAACTTCAGATTCTTTGGCTACCACCAAAGTTGTTCTATAAATGGTGTCAATGAAATGCTTAGCCCAACTCTCAGATTCCAGATTTTCTTGGTCGCAAGGTAAGTACTTTAACATCACATATGTTTTGAAAGTGAAACAATGTGTCCAATAAAGACATTCCTTTGTTTGAGAGCTATTCAAGGGAAGGTTTCATGGCGTCCTTGTTTTTCCTGTATATACTTTTTAAATGCAATTTTGAAGTCTCTGATCATTGTCAATATTAACACTTTATAGAGAACAACCGAAAAATATTTCAAAATGCTCAGGTATTCAATATCACTGGCAATATTGGTTACCTTGAAAGTCTTAAATTACCAATTCACATCTCTATAATTATAGGTTTCTATGCTGTCTGAATCAGTCACTGAAATTAAGCCATGATCTTTCTCTGACAGAAGGCAAGATTAGAGCTAGAATCAATCCCATAGAAGGTAAACAGACCTGTAGTGGGTAGCTGTTCCAGCTATGACCTTGAAGCATTGCCCCTAGTAAGGCAGCAGGTAACTGCTACACCTGCCTATGACTTTGAAGTACATTCCTCTGGGGCGTGGCTGCTCAGGACCCTTAAGACCTGGAATGCACAAATGTGGCACTCTTTTTGCTCCCTCGTGGTTTAGATGCTGAGATCTTGGACCAAGCAGATCAGAGTGGGACATAGCTCAGTTTTCCCTGACCCTACAATAAATCTTCTGTGCTGTAGTGAGTTAACCCCTAATAAATTCCTTTGCTCATTAAATAGACTCTGTGGATTTCTTGCATTACAGACCCTCAACTCAGCAAGGAATAGTCAAAACCACTGAATCAAAATGAATAGAAAATGTGTGCCAAGACAATCAAACACCTTAACTCAGAACTTGCAATATAGGGTCCACTTTGGTAAGAATGTTAAGACTATGAATTAAATGTGCCCACAGAATAGGAATTCATCAGAAAGGAAAGAAGAAAGGGGTAAAAATCTGCTATATTTAGGAAGGTATACAGTATTCATACCAAAATATTCTGTAAGAGAATCTAGTCATGGAAAGCAAGGGGCATCTTAGCAACTGGATAGCATGAAATATGATGATAGGATACTGATATCATAGAGGGCAATTCATACTAGAGCTCTTCCCTAGTTCAGGAAAAAGAAGTAAGATGAGGAGAGAAATAAGTGGTTCATATCTAGTGGCCAGAATAATATACTTTTTCAGAATTATCTATGAATTCAGTGTAATTAATCATACTACTATTTTTTGAGATGATCACAGAAATGCCTTGACTTTCTATAACCATCATAAATATATTGTTCCCTTTTCCTTCCACAGAATCTAGATCCTTAGGTGTCTTGCTACAATACTGAGAACTGAACGCCCAATATCAGTTGAAAGACATCTGAAGAACAGGAGGAAAATCTAATCAATAAAATAATTTGATGGTCAAACATATATATATATAGCACGTTTTTGCACATGATCAGTCGGGAATAGGAACAATACATCCTCTAAAGTAATCTATGAAATCTGTATAGAGAAAGAAGTTTCCCTTATATTTGTGTATTCTTTACATTTCTTTTCTTATAATTTTAGTCCAAAGATGCAAGAAAGGAGGGAAAAAGGGAAGGAGGGGGTCTGATACAGAGAACAGGTAGCATCCAACTAGAGAGTATGACAGAGTCATAGACGCCTATCAGCAGGTGACTACTCTGTAAATAGGCTTGGAAAGTAGTAGATTATTGGCACTGTAATAATTACTTTCCATACAGCAGAAATTGACTGAACTTTGTAGAACTCACTTTCCTTACCTATAGAACAAGCAATCTTACCTAGATGGCTTGAATATTGACATCTTGACACGGTCCCTTAACTGTGTTGTTCAGCTCCTTTTACTTAGCTCTAATCAGAAGTATTCTCCTGCTGTAGGGAGTCCACCTTTGGAGGGATAATTATTCTATATGCAGCGGTGTGAAGCTGGTTTCTACCGTGAACATCTGTTACCACTCAGGTAAGAGGTTGTGATATATCTCTGACTCTCTGATGCCTGTTGAGTCTGCATGCTGTGTGTGCTAGGCAGGGGAGAAGAAGCAAATCAACAGGAAAAAGACTGAAATGCTTGAAAAATCATTAAATATCCCCCAGAAACCACAATAATAAAATGGAGAAGAGGAAGACACAGATTCAAGCAGTTGTCAACAAGCACAGTGTGGAAACAGAGCAAGAGTGTAAGTCTCTCCCAAAACCGGCTTCTCAGCTCTAAGAGTTGGGGGCGGAGGGGGGGGCTGTTGTTTGCAGTTTTCAGTGGATTCTGGCTGAGGCACAGAAAGGAAATTAGATTCTGCAGTGGGGAAGCCTGAGTGACTCTCAAGAGCCAGGATCAACATTTAGATTACTGATACAGCGTTGTGTAATTTAGAAGGAAACATGCTTGAGAAAATCAAGAGTTAAGGTTCAAGTAAACATTGTTTTTTAGTCTGAGGCTGGAATAATCGCTTAACTTCCACCAAATGAAGAGAAATAAAATCAAACAGCAGAATAGCTTCATATTCTTTGAACAATAGTCAGCATTAGTGCTACATTTTCAAGCACTGCACCTAGTATATGTTGAGTGGCTTTTAGTGCCGGCCATTTCAGGAGTGTTTAGAGGCAGAGAAGGGTGAGCAGTGGGGCTGGGCCCCTGGTAAGTTTATGGTCCAGTAATAAAGATAGTTGTTTTGACAAGAGCTTAATTTTCTATCAAATTCTGATCTATACTAAGACTGAGAAATGCATTAAGTATGAGTTCATGTTATGTAACCATTTGACCCAGGAAGCACTGGAGAAGAATGATTTTCTAAGATAATAACAATGAGGTAAGACCATAAAAACAAAAAGTAATTAGTTAGAATAGAAAATGAGCAAAGGGTATCTATTCAGAGAGCATGTGCACTACAGGCCTGAGGTAGAGAAATGCAGGTACGTCGATACTGATGACTGATGCAACTGAAAATCATGCAAATGAAGTTCAAACAGATGGTGGGGGAGGGGAAGAAAGGAAAATGTGTGATTTCACACAAGAGGAAGGCTGGTCCAGGTTAAATTTCTTATTTTTTTTGTTCTAAGACCTATAAGAAGGGTCTTTAGCTGAAAGTGGAGTGGGGATGATTTTGTGTTATTTTATATAGTCATATTTTAATACATGTTTTACATTTAATATAAAACAAAATAGAAGTATTTCGTTTTTAAACATATATCCTGTGTGTACAAAAAAAAATGATAGTTGAGAATTATAATCTCAGCTATTAGGACTATGATAATGGTAGAAGAGAAAAGAAATGCTAGAAAGATGTTCAGGATGACTTCTGGAAATGTGAAAGGCATGAATTAATAAATCAGGTGTAGCTAGAGTTTTCCTGCCTGGCCCACAGTCAGGACAAATCTCTGACACCCGCCAGTCCCACAGCCACTCAGACCCAACCAAGTAAACACAGAGACTTATATTGGTTACAAACTGTATGGCCGTGGCAGGCTTCTTGCTAACTGTTCTTACAGCTTAAGAACATTTCCATAAATCTATACCTTGCCACATGGCTCGTGGCTTACCGGGATCTTCACATGCGGCTTGTCATGGTGGCGGCTGGCAGTGTCTCCCTGACTCAGCCTTTCACTTCCCAGCTTTTTTCTCCTCTTTGTCCCACCTATACTTCCTGCCTGGCCACTGGCCAATCAGTGATTTATTTACCAACCAATCAGAGCAACACATTTGCTATACAGAACATCCCACAGCAATCAGGTTCTACACATTGACAGAAAACATGAGCATCTTGGAAAATCACTGTTTAGTTTAAATCATGCCTGTTTGGATATACACTTATAAGCCCAACTGAGTAGGCTTTTAAGAGCTCAGAGAAGTCTATCCTAATATACCAGAAAAGAAAATCTTATGGTGGGTATTTTGTATGGTCAAGAGAATAATCTTTAATAGCTACACTTTCAGTTCTGAATGTGTGAGATTCCTCAAATCTCTAGCAAGATAAAGTTAAAGAATAAGCTGAAGGACAACAGGGGGTTAGAGGTAGAATGAAATATCAAAACAGGTACTCAAAACATTCCACAGGAACTGACTGGGAAGCCCTGTTAAGATATCAGCTGGAGAGAGAGAGAGTCTAGTAGAGAGAGTCCCGGGTAGAACAGAGTGTCCCTTTGGGTGATGTATTGGAGGATTTATCAAGGCAACTCCATGTAGTTAAAAAGGAGGCTTATTTTGGGGGGTAACTTAGAGCTAGTAAAGGGGTTGGTTACAGAATCCGGGAGAGGTGAGGTGCAGTCCAGCTGGGTTCTCTGGAGAACTCCACTCAGTCTACCATCCATCTTCCAGGATCTCCAGGAACCAAGAGAGCTAGCACGTCCAGATCTTGGTTCTTAAGGGCTCCTGTCTCAGGCCCACCTCAGGGGCCAGTCATAGGTAGACATTGACAATTATTGGAATCCTCACTGGGGGTAGTACATCCAAGTCAAAGCTGGAATAGCTACCCACTACAGTGATGCTTCCAAGTCAAAGATGGAATACAAGCAGAAAGATAACATCATCAAACTCAGGTCTTACAAAAGCCCAGCAAAAAGTGAGAATGCACCTTTACCCACCTCTGTTGGAAGTGGATTACCACTTAAATGTTCACAAGGGCACACTGTTTTTATTCTTGGGTTATTTTGCTGTTCTCTTCCTATTACAGAGTTAGGAGACCCAAGGTATGACCAGGTATGGCCTTAAAGGACACTTAGGTAAACAAGCTTGAGACTAAAGTGGTGGAAGGGGAAACCCAGCTGGATGCATCTCAATGAGCTCAAACAACATGTGACTTTCCAAGTATGGTGTTCTTTTCAATGAGGACTGCCCCTTACATTAGGAAAAAGGAAAGGGGAAACTTAGAACTTAAGATGGACTTATTCAAATGCATTATTTGACTGTTGCATTGGGGAAGATGAGTCTGTAATGGAGGTTAGCAGACAGACTAGCAGAATAAAAACCAGAACGGTGTGGTATCATGGGAATGAATAAAAAATATTATTGATCAACTGTCTCACTTATCCAGAGGGCCTGGTCCAGTTCCATGGGGGGCTCTTCAGCTATTGGTTCACAGTTCATGTGTTTCCATTAATTTAGCTATTTGTCCCTGTGCTTTTTCCAATCATGGTCTCAATATCTCTTGCTCATATAATCCCTCTTCTCTCTCACCGATTGGACTCCTGGAGCTCCACCTGGGGCTTGGCCGTGGATCTCTGCATCTGCTTCCATCAGTCACTGGATGAGAGTTCTATCGTGACAGTTAGGGTGTTCAGCCATCTGATCACCAGAATAGGTCAGCTCAGGCACTCTCTCGACCATTGCCAGTAGTCTATAGTGGAGGTATCTTTGTGGATTTCTGGGGACCTCTCTAGCATTCTGCTTCTTACTATTCCCATGGGGTCTTCATTTATTATCTTATATCTTTCCTTGTTCTCCCACTCTGTTCTTGATCCAGCTGGGACCTCCTGTTCCCCTAAGCTCTCGATCCTCCGACCCTTGCCCTCCATAACCCCCCTCACCCCCAGTTTGCTCATGTAGATCTCATCCATTTCTCTGTCATTGGGAGATCCCTGTGTCTTTCTTAGGGTCTTCTTTACTAGGTAGCCTCCCTGGAGTTGTGAGTTGCAGTCTGGTTATCCTTTGCTTTACATCTAGTATCCACTTATAAGTGAGTATATACTATGTTTGTCTTTCTGAGTCTGGGTTACCTCACTCAGGATGATTTCTTCTAGTTCCATCCATTTGCCTGCAAACCTCATGATGTCATTGTTTTTCTCTGCTAAGTAGTACTCCACTGTATATATGTACCACATTTTATTTATCCATTCTTCAGTTGAAGGGCATCTAGGTTGTTTCCAGGTTCTGGCTATTACAAATAATGCTGCTATGAACATAGCTGAGCATGTGTTCTTGTGGTATGATTGAGCATTTCTTGGGTATATGCCCAAGAGTGGTATAGCTGGGTCTTGAGGGAGATTGATTCCCAATTTTCTAAAAAACTGCCACACTTATTTCCAAAGTGGCTGTACAAGTTTGCCTTCCCACCAACAGTGTAGGAGTGTTCCCTTTGCTCCACATCCTCTCCAACATAAGCTGTCTTCAGTGTTTTTTTTTTTTATCTTAGCCATTCTGACAGGTGTAAGGTGGTATCTCAGAGTCGTTTTGATTTGCATTTCCCTGATGACTAAGGATGTTGAGCAATTCCTTAAATGTCTTTCAGCCATTTGAGCTTCTTCTGTTGAGAATTCTCTGTTTAGCTCTATAGCCTATTTTTTTTTAATTGGACTGTTGGGTATTTTGATGTCTAATTTCTTGAGTTCTTTATATGTTCTGGATATCAACCCTCTGTCAGATGTGGGGTTGGTAAAGATCTTTTCCCATTCTGTAGGCTATCTTTTTGTCTTCTTGACCATATCCTTTGCCCTGCAAAAGCTTCTCAGTTTCAAGAGGTCCATTTATTGTTTCTCTCAGTGTCTGTGCTATTGATGTTATATTTAGGAAGTGATCTCCAGTGCCAATGCATCGAAGACTACTTCCTACTTTCTCTTCTATCAGGTTCAGAGTAACTGGATTTATGTTGAGGTCTTTAATCCACTTGGACTTAAGTTTTGTGCACACTGACAGATATGGATCTATTTTCATTCTTATACCTTTTGACATCCAGTTATGCCAGCACCAGTTGTTGAAGATGCTTTCTTTTTTCCATTGTATAGTTTTGGCTTCTTTGTTGAAAATCATATGTTCATAGGTGTGTGGATTAATGTCAGGGTCTTCAGTTTGGTTCCATTAATTAGCCTGAACTGTTTAGGAGGCCCCCAGGCAGTAGAACCAGGACCTGTCCTTGGTGCATGTGCTGGCTTTTTAGAACCTAGGGCGATGCTGAGATACTTTGCTCAGCCTTGGTGTAGGGAGGAGGGGACTGGACCTGTCTCAGTTGAATCTTCCAGGCTGACTCCCCAGGGGAGACCTTGCCCTGGATAAGGTGGGAAATGGGGGTTGGATTAGAGGGAGGATAGAGGACAGAGGAATCTATGGCAGATATGTAAAATTAAATTAATTATAAAATAAAAATATTTATAAAATAAAAAATATTATTAAAACTTTAGACACTTCTGGGGACTGCTGGCCATTAACTCCACATAAGATGTGTCATTTCTAGTGATTTTCTCCTATCTGTAGATTGTGTCTACTGCCATGGCAAAGTTCCCCCTGTCTGCTCTGCTTCTGCATTATTTGGGTACTTGTCCAAAAACAATTATTTGCCCATTCCAACATTCTCTCCTTGTTTTCTTTTCTAGTAGTCACAGGATTTTAGGTTTTATGTTAAATTCTTTATCCATTTTCTCTATATGTTTGGTAACTGGTGAGAGACAAGATTCTAGTTTCATTCTAGAAACTAGAATTCTCCCAATTTTCCTTCCCCCCACCACACACACTCTTTTTTTGTTGTTGTTAAAGAAACTCCTTTCTCCACTGTATGCTCTCAGCATCTTTGTAAAAATCAGTTGGCTGCAGATGTCAGAGTTTATTTCTACACATTGTATTCTGTTCTCTTGGGTATTTTTAGTTGTAGAATGTCAAGTGTATTTTTAAAATTTTATGAAAAGCTAAATCATCATTAATGGCTAAGCATATCAAAGAATATTCTAATGGATTTACGGACATTAGACATGTTAATGTAAGATGATTATAAGACTAACATGATATAAGAGTATGTAAAGCAAAGAAGAAAGAGAGGTTTATAGATTGGATGTAGTAGTGCCAGGTCGGAATTAGCTATACCATCTACGGCATGCAAGACAGAGTAGGGAAGAGTTAGGATCTGTTTAAGGCATGATATCTGAACTCACAATGTTTGCCTTAAATCCTATCTCTGGTAGTTCCTATGTGTGCAAGTCAAGCCAAACTGCATTAGCTTTCTTTGTCAGAAATACCTCTCTGCTACAACTGAGCTGTAATAAGATAAGCTTGTTTTGAAAGTCAAATGTGTTATAAATACTATATTTTACTGAAACCATATATAAGTATAATTACTAGAACTATTCAGTAATATAATAATATGCTCCATAAGCAATAAAGGGATTACTACAACATTCATATTACCTTGGAATTTTCAGTAGAACCATCCTATGTGGATATATAAGAAACTGGGTAGCTAATGATGTTTGTTTTAGTCTGTGTCTTTTTAGCTTCTTTTTTTTTCCTTGCTTAGCTGTGGGAAATGGAGGCGTCTATGCATAACATCCACATTCTATACATGATTGCCTCACTGAAGAATTTTAAGGAGATCTTCAGGGATCTCACCAAGCACACCACAATGATTTATCTAATATATTCCATAACTTTGTACAGATTGTTTGTCTATTACAGGTGCTGTTCCAGGACCTGATAAGATAAAAATGGGTATATTGTAGTGTTGACTTGTAGCTAAATGTAGAGAACATACACACACACAAAAAAAAAATCTAGGTTGTAATTATTAATACAACAATAGTAATAGTGATGATTATATCAAGGATACTTTAAGAGTGCCAGATGAGATGGAATCATGATTTGGGGCCAGTGGTTTGTAATTTCTCAGCTTGGTGAGTCAGGCTGCATCACTGGGCTGTGGACTATAATTGTAGGATGAGTTGGAAGATAACTAATCTGCGTGCCTCAAAGTATGGATCCCAGATAGTTCTGCAAGTAGTATCAAATAGTGAAGCTGAGATCAAGCCAAGTAAACTAGATCCAGGTTCTCTATCCTGACCATGCATTAGAATTACTTGGAGAGCTTCAAAAACTATTTGAATGTCTGGTCCTTTCATCAGAATATTTGAATCAGAATTTCTGGGACATGATGTCTGTAGCCAGAGAGTTTTCTCTCTGGGTCCTGCCAAGCCCCGGCAGCCTGACAACCTACTTATAAAATAAACACATAGAGGCTTATATTATTTAAACTGTTTGGCCTAATGGCTCAGGCTTCTTGTTACCTGTTCTTATATCTTAAATTAACCCATTTCTATAAATCTATACCTTGCTACGTGGCTCATGGCTTACGGGCATCTTCATATTCTGCTTGTCATGGCAGCTGCTGGCAGTGTCTCTCTGACTCAGCCTTCCACTTCCCAGAATTCTCTTCTCTAGTTATCCCGCCTATACTTCCTGCCTGGCTACTGGTCAATCAGCATTTTATTTATTAGCCAATCAGAGCAACACATTTGACATATAGAACATCCCACAGCACTTCCCTTTTTCTTTTTTTTAAAAAGGAAGGTTTTAACTTTTACATAGTAAAATTACAGATAACAAAACAATTATCAAGCAAGAATTACAGTTATAATATCTAGTCTATTTATAATAATCTAGTCTATTTGGCAAAATTAAAGAAGATATCCTATCTGTCTTATATTTGTGAGTCTAAGGTTTCATAGCTAACTTATCTTTTATCATAACTAAGGAAAATTATAACTATCTCTAGTCTTCAACTACATCAAAGACCTCAGAAGGATATACTATTACCTGAGAGACAGTAAAAGGATGCAAGCAATTTTTAGGAGTCTTGTTAGAGTAGACAGAGACAGCTTGCAGCCTGGAAAGTCATTTAAAGTTCCTCTGTAAAGTTGTGGCATCTGTCTTCAGCCCACAGGCCTTGAGTCTCTCAGTCACTTTTCTCTGTGTCCTGTAGAATGTCTGGCAGTTTCCTCTGTGAAGCAGGAACCTGAAGGACCATTTTGCCAAGCAAAGTTCAGTGGTCACCTTTCTATGGGCCCTGCATGTCCAGTTGATCAAGCAGTCCAGGCAAGAACAGTGTCTTGCCCAAATGGCTATTTTTGCCAAGGTGAAGATAAACTCCATATAGAGTGTCTTTGATGCCCATCCTCCTCTCTGAAGTAAATTGATGCTGCCAGAAGCAGACATGTCTCACTGTCCAGAAAGTCTAAATTTTTAAAACGTTTTAAATGATGTCTGATATAAGTATTTTTTTTAATGCAGTTGGATTAGTGTGCTGCTTGTGTACAGAGCCTATGCTATAATGAGTCCAGTCAAAGGACAAAGGCAGATCAATAAAAATAAAAGATTCAGTGGCCATTTAGGTGTGTTCCACAAAGCAAAAGTAGTCACATTCCTCCATGGAGAACATGGAGGAAGTCAGAAAATTGAGCCTCATTCCACTTGAATGTACAATATAATAAGTTTCCCTATGACGGCTTTGTACATTAACACTTTAGATGTTTCACTACAGGCTCTTTTGTATTATAATCATTATATTCATAATCATTATAATAAATTACATTCATGACAGTCACCCCAACAGGGATTCTTGCTTTTACCCATCTTTCTAGAGGCTTTATATTGATGCATTTGTAGGGTTAAGTCCTAAGCATATATAATATTTGAGTTTGCCTGGATGGCATAAAAATGATTGTTTTTATTAAAGGGAGTAAAAGAACTTAATGATTAGAAAAATTACTAAAAACCATCAGAAAGCAGAATATGCTGAATGGAAGTCAAAGCTGGAGAGACTGTCCTGTGAATACCTACTGTGTCTAAGGGAGTGCAACATTTTATAATAGCCTAGAGCCAGGTCTATATCAGTTCTTGTTACCACAGTAGCAATCTTAACTTTTGTAAACAAAACTCTACCCTCCTTCTCTGCCTTCTGGAGCTAGTCTTTCCCTGAAGGATGGCAAACTGTAACCCTCGCTAGGACCACCAGAAATACATCTGCAATGCTTCTGCCCCTTTAAGATTGGTGCTAACTCCCAACAATGCACTTAGCTCTAAAGGCAAACCAGCTACGCAGGGACAGAAGTTTAGTTATTAGAGGGTCCAATGATGAAATGAAAGATCTCTCAGAGAGTGGGGCTCCTGTCAACTAAACTGGAAAAGGCCTTGAAAGTAGATATCCTTCGGATTAATGCTTAATTTTGATCAAATTTTTCTAACTGTAAGAACAAAGCAAATCTATAATTTATTGAGTAATAAATCTGAAGCCAAAAATAATAGAATTCTTTTTTGTTCTCAACCATAGATTTCAAATATCTAATTCTGTGTCAAAATTATGAATCCCATTAATGAGTATAATTAATATATGCTAACAAAATGATATTTAAATGTAGTAAGGGATTCAGGAAAGTTTAGCAATTATTACAAGGGTAATTTACGCATCACATACAGAGATGTAGTTAAGACTCAAGGCATTCAACTTTCATTATGTTGCTGATACAACACTGATACAAAAGCAACTTGGGGAGGAAAAGGTTTATTTGGCTTACAAATCCAGAGTTCAATCCAGCATTAAGGGAAACCAGGGCGATACTCAAAGTAGGAGCCTGAATTCAGGAATCATGGAGAAACTCCTTGCTACCTAATTCTCTGGTTGTCTCACAGGCTCAGCTTACTTAGATTTCTTACACAACCCAGGACCACCTGCTTAGGAAACGACACCACCCACAGTGACCTGGGCCCTCTTAAATCAATAAAGACAGTCAAAAGATTCCCTCATAGACATATCTACAGACCAACCTGATAAAGACAATTAGTCAACTGAAAATGTCTGTTTTGTTAGATGATTCTAGGCTGTGTCAAGTTGACAGTCAGTGCTAACTATAACATAAGGCTTCCGTGTTATTTAACCTACAAGCATCTATATAACTCTTACATGCATAAACTTATGAATCACTTATCATGACATTTTTACAGTAGAGGAATCAGGGACTCAAAGCATATCTCAAACTGCCCCAAATCACCTGGGACATAGTCTACTAAGACTCATTCTCTTGATAAATCTACACCAGAACCAAACCATTTGGTGCCAAATCCCAAACAAACTACACCCCATTAAAATGACTCTTTTGTACTCTGATTATTCACATTTTCCAAAAAGTTGAAACTTTTCTTTCTTCTACTTTCTTTTTTCTTACTCAGAGAATTAGAGTTTCTGAGCAGCAAGCTCCTGTATTTTGCCATTGGGGAAGATTCTTGAGCATTCTTCTTCAGCCCCTTTATACAGAAGAGAAGCCATGTCTTCAAAGCATAACCTATATCTATTCAAAGAAATTGTATTCTCTTTGTTGCCTATTGGCAGAGCCCCCCTACTGTCTTCTCACATCAAATTGATTCCAAAACAAATCAGAGTGGATTTTGTTTGCAGCCATGAGTGCTGTGTAAGCACAGGCAGTCTACATTTGCCCTGTATTGGACATCAAGAGATAAGTCAGCCACATGATTTAGGGTATTTCCTACTTTAGTCCCTGGCTATAAATACATGATGAATTCTGTTTCTCTTGTTGTTGAGGTTGTTTATTTGTTTTTTTTTCTGATTTAATTTGAGCACTGATTAGCATAGAATAATCAGCTCCTAAAAATGAATGCCAAACATTTAAACAACAATTATGGAAATGCAATTAAAACTTAATGTTGAGAGATCTTTATACCCTACAGGAGAACAACAGCCAGGTGGGCACACATGAGTGGCATAAAAGGAAGACTACCTACAGACCTAATCTTCATGAGTGAGATCTCTGCTGTGTGAGGCATGTTTGGCCCAGGGAAAAAAATGGATGGAGTCAAGGTCCAAATAATGTGGACATATTTTAATTTCAGACCCATAAAAAGAATTAAAAGCCATCTCTGACTATAAAAAGAACTTATTAACATAATTATTCCATTTCTATCCAATTAAACACCATCTGTTCTATGTTTGTAGATGAATTCTTTTCCTTCTTCTGGCCAGATCTTCACAATAAATGAGGGACATTTGGTATCCACCCTTGGCCTGAAGTTATCATATTTTCTATGTGTCTAATTTCTGTCCTTAATGTGAGCTCCCATTCTGCACCTTCACAAACTTCCTAACGCCATTTTATAAGTGAAAAATATTAATAACCAATTTCTTAAAAAGAAAAATATAACTCATTACTTATCAGTTTCTTCTCTCTACTATCCAACTCAAAGGCTTTGAAATAAACATGTTCAAGAAAAATGATGTGGCAGGCTGAAAGACCCCCACTTCAATTCTATGGACAAGATTTCCCTAGAGGAGGCAAGGTCCATCAAGAATCTATCCCACGCTTTGAGCCTTTAAGGACAAAAATTTCATCTTGCTTACTGAAGTATTCCTACAAACTAGCATACCCTTTGGTTCAATGCAAATCAGTAGAGTTGCTTTAATTAAACAAGGAATTACAGACAAAATACTAGAATGGCAAAACTTCACTGTATAGTACATTCTTAAAGAAGCTATCTTGAGGACAGTTTCTGTGCCATGCTGGGCTTAAGGTTGAGAGTACAGGCACCCTACAGTTCTGTAATTAGTATTAACTAAATCAAAGTTTTGAAACTATTATCAAGACATTGGTATGTTAATAAGCTTCTAGACAGCATCCACTCCTAAGAAATGCTTCACCATCTCTGATTATAGTAGAGTAATTAAAGGGCCAACCTGAGCAGAGCCAGTTTTGAAATCAAGTTTCACCACTTATTAGTGTTAGTTCATTCAAGTCATTGAAACTGTCAAAGATACATTTTTCTCATGTATAAATTGGAAGGGATAATAATGTCAGCACTGCACAATTGCGGTGCATTGCATGGAAAACTTAGTAGAATGCTTACATGGTGTGTGTGTGTGTGTGTGTGTGTGTGTGTGTGTGTGTGTATGTGTCTTATAGATCCAAGTCACTAGTTGTATTAACATGAATTTATCTGACAAGCTGTGGGGGTCCTTTTTTTCTTCTCAGCCTCTTGGTGGTCAATCCAAGAGGGCAAAGGGGCAGAAACAGTGACAGAAACTTTGTACATGGCCCATGAGCAGGAATAGAGACAGCTCTCCTGGAGACTAATTCCAGTGAAACAACTTAACTTTATTCCAGAGTATAAGGAATATATGGGATTGGGGAGTCTGGGGACAAACCCTGATTTGCATTAAGTGGCATGTTCCTATCATAAGGCTTTGTATGTGTCAGTAGGTTCCTAAAGCAGTTTCTAGCATGTCTTCTTACCAGGAATCTGCGCCAAGGGTCAAGCTAAAGAAAAATCAGGCACCTGACTTAGAGACAACTTTCAGATAAGGTCAGTCCTCCAGGCCCAGGGACATTCTCCAGATAAGGGCAGGTAAAGAACAGGAAGCTTTGCTAGGGAGGGAGGGAGTTTCCATGTTGCCAAGCTATTGAGATAAGCTACCAGGCCACTGGAGACTGCAACCTCTACCAGTTAGCAAAAACCTTCCAACACAAACTTTCCCTAGTCACACTCTGCCAACATGTTTTCTTCTCAATTCTTCTATAATTGCCTCTCAATCTGTTGGCTAAGATCATTATCACACAAACAATTAGAATTCCTCTCAAGCTCAAGTGTCTCTACTAATGCCTTATAATCTTCCTAGCTACCATCCTACTTGACAGACGCCATGTAAATTCCTTGGCAGATCATGAACTATCATGGGTCAGAAGCTATCTCCTCTCTCTCTCTCTCTCTTTTTTTTTTAAATAAGTCCACTTCTAGGTTTGGCTTCTATCATTATCACTCCATAAAATCCAGGTGGGTTTATGCCACCAATTTTAGCTTCAGCCTCCCCAGTGTACCAGGCAATGCTTGGTCAACCTTTCATTTACCCTCCTGAGACATTGACATTGGTAGCTAATTATATATCAGTTCAGTTACATTGCTTTGGGGAATTCACTTTTTCCTCATGTGTCTCCTTCCTCACTGGTTACTTCTCAGTTCCAGTGTCAGGAATTGCTCTTCCCCAAATGCAAACCTTGTAAAACAGTAGTTTTTGTCATTCTTTTCTTATGTAGGCTTGGTCTCTACATTTTTTTTTGTTGAACTTTATGCATGAGCACTATACTTCTGCACTGTACGGGTGTGTGTGTGTGTGTGTGTGTGTGTGTGTGTGTGTGTGTGTGTGTATGCATATATTCACACATGAATATACAACCTATGGCATCTGTTTAATCTTGCTTGAATGAACTTGGGATTGGACACCCTATTAAGGAGCTAGTTCCTTGAGAAAATTGATTGTCTCTTAGCAGCCATGGACTAACTGTGTCTATTGATTGAAGGGTGTCGGTGGAGGCATACAAGAGTCTCCTAAAACAATACAGACTATTACCATTGCTATTGGTTGCTTTCCAGAACTTGAAGGTAAGACACTATTGCAGAAGACATCAAACAATTCAGACACAGAAATTGGAGCAATCAATCTCGACCTGACAAAGAATCATGCTCCCTGAGGACATGTTCTCATATTATTGGAAGGTGCTATGCAAGATGATGATGGAGAGCAATCTATAATCCTAAGTAGCTGCAAAGTTTATTAACCATAACAATGACTAGACCAATAAGATATGCCTAATGGTGCAATAGTAGCACTTTTACCTTGGCGATAATCAACAGTTATCTATTTGGACTTAAAGCTTACACAATGGCAAGGAATTCATGCCTATTATTGTAAACCTAATCAAATACCTTTGGCAGTAGACATCATAGACCTGAGAGTAGAACCTGTGGCAGCCTTTTTTTCTGAAACAAGATGTCTGTCTATATTATAACTACTCATTCTTGTACTCAGATAAGTGCAGTTCTAATCCTTCATCAAATAAGCTTCTTTTTGCAACAGATGGAGACTACTAAAGAAACTTACAACTGGCTAAAATGTAGAGAATAAATGGGGTTACTAACCTTAAAAGTTAAATCTGCAATGCAACTCTCACACCTAAGGCTCAGTAAACCTAAGTAGATAATCTGTAGCTCTTTACCAGTTGATTAGTTGCTGCTGAGGGAAATAAAGAGCTGCAGATGATCAGTTGCTGCTAAGGGAGGGAAAATATGTTTGCTAGAAGTAATAGTAATTAATTGCATAGCTTCAAATGTCTGGTGCTCCAGATTCCTAAGTCCTCACTCATGTAATCACCAGTATCTCTACTTACATTTCAAGTTGACGTCTCAAACGTACCACATCTTGGTTTTGACTCTGAAGTGTCACAAACATTTTTTTTTTTTTTTGGCAAATATTATCACTCTTTCCATCTTCACTCAGAAAAATTTACTCTTTAAACTCAAATGTAAACCTTTCTTTCTTCTTTTTGGGTAACTGTCATTTATACACTCAGCACCACCCACACTGACTATCTTTCTGATCTTTGACTACAAAACACAGCTCATCCGAGGTCCTTTATCTTTGATAATCAGTTACCTTTCATGACCCTTCTGCCTCCCTGAAATAACCTTTTCCTATATCTTCACATGTTTTTCTCCTTCACATCAGTCTAAAATGTCACTTTGTCATAAAGTTTTTTCCAGAATGTCTTGCTGACTAGAGACTTCTCCCACTTTCCCATTCCTTAATGTTACACCTTGATGTATAGTGTGATTTCACATCTTTATAATTATGTGACTCATTTACTTATTCACTTAATTGGTAGACAGATGCCCCACTTAACTACTGTAAGAATTATAGTTCAATTAGAGTAAAATCATTTTTTTTGTTTTTCCATTGTATTCCCAGGCCCTAATCAAATAAACTCTTCAAATATATTTTGAAATTTTGTGGACAGAAGACTGTCTTTGATTACCATTTATAGAAAACCTGTATTCTATTTTAAAACCTGCAAATTTCATTTGTATCTTCAAGACTTTTTTGTTTGTTTGTTTGTTTTGGTTTGGTTTTGGTTTTGGTTTTTCGGTTTTTTGGTTTTCTTTTTTTTTTTTTTTTTGGTTTTTTTTCAAGAAAGGGTTTCTCTGTGTGGTTTTTAGTGCCTGTCCTGACTCTCATTCTGTACACCAGGCTGGCCACAAACTCACAGAGATCCGGCTCGGCCTCCCGAGTGCTGGGATTAAAGGCATGGGCCCCCACCTCCCGGCTCTTCGAGACTCTTAAACATTTAAAAATACACTTTTAAGAAGAAGCACAAAAAGTAATACCTTCAGTCATACCATTTAGAAGAGTCTAAGTTCCCAAGGAAAGTCACGAGCTAACACTCAACTACCTATATTATAAAACGGTAATAGCAACACCCATTACTGTTCTAGAGAAATGTCAAACAAGAAAAAATATTACTTTTTATGAACCTTCTACCTATCAAGCACTGACTTGTCCTGTATGTCTTTCACATCTCTCTCATCTGAACAATGGCTTCCCTAACTCATTTCATTACCTTCTCACTCAATATATTAGAGGGTATGTAATAAATATAAAAAAAATGTATGAAACTTATCTTGTATTACCTAACAGTGAGAAATACTTTCTGTAGCTCTCCATGGACTGTATAATAAACCCCAATTTCCTTGGATTTGCATAAATAAATTTGTCAATAGTGCTGCGGCCTTTTTCTCCAGCCTGATTTCTTCCATCTCAACTGCCCTCATTTGACATTCTCAATAGATCAAGTATTTGACAGTCCTAGGTAAGGCAAGCTGTTTATTTACATTTCACTATTCCTTTACAAGCCCTGTGGTTATATTTTTCCTTATCCCTTTTCTGATTCAATTTATCCTGTATGTTTTCCACAGACAGGCAACAATCTCTATGAATTATTGGCTAAAACATCCCCAACATCCACAAATGTCAATAACCCTGAGTTTCAATAGCTTTTATACACAATCTTGACACTTAGTACATTGTGATAAATTTGTTGTTTTCAACACATACTATAAGTTCCTTGAGGCCTATAATCTATTGTTTATCATCCTTGTATCTACAAGTGGTCAGTGCAGAATATATTCTCTAGAAATGCTTGTTAAAGTATTTCATCACATCACATAATCATTTAATTTCCACCCAAATCAATGGTTATTATTATAATTCTCATGTTTACAAAGGAATATTATATAAATGCAATATATTAATTTGACATATATTCATAAACATTTAAGATTAATTTAAACTATGCATATATCTGCTAATGAGCTTGCAAATATTTTTAACACCATTTAATGATAAATTTTAGCTAATTATACTACTAAATATGCTTTCTAAACTATAAATCTCAACTTTATCCAGCTATAAAAATACTAGCTACAGTTCTGAAATGTTTTATAAATGATGCTTAAATTTCATCATTTGCCTGCCTCGTTCTACTACCATCCTTTCTAAAGAAGATATGGAACCTTTCTGAATAACTAGGGATCAAGTCTTTATACTGTACCAATTGAGATGAAGAAGGGAGATAATTGGCTATGATAAACTAAGGGCTGCATATATTTACAGCAGAAAGGAATGTGGGAATGGTAGACAGAGTTTGATGAATGTTACAAGACAAGAGGAGTATTGGGTAAGATAGAGAATGGGATAAGCACTTTTTCAAAGAAAATTATGAGCAGACATTTCTGGAGAGTATTTGAGGGAGGCATTTTGCAAGCATTCTGCATATCACAAAGCTCTTATGTTGTTTTCCTAACCTACAACAGTAAAGAGCTGCATTGTGTTTCAAAACTCTGAGAATCAAATAGTAACTTATGATAATAGATTGCAAGGAAAAAAGCAAGCAAAGATCCCAAAAAAAGGCACAAAGTCTAGAATTGTTTTTAATTATTTCCAGTGAGTCACTTAATCCTTCATGCTAAGAATGTACGTATTGAAACAAGAAAAGCCCTGTATGGTAATATTCTGCTCACGGGATCATGCACACTAAAAATGACTGTGGAATAGGCTGACCCTAAGTATATTATAGCTTCCTATTGTTAGCTAGTACCTCTTACACATTTAATCAATGTTCTTTAAAACTTCATGTAGGATAGAGTAATCTCTCCTATTACCTCTTACTATAAAACTGTACACTTCAATGTACACACACACACACACACACACATTCTCACTCACAAACACAAGTATATAGATTTTAAAAGAAGAAGAAAATGGATGAGGTTTAGAATTTATTAGATTTTAGGTTGCTGTAGCAAACAGCTGTCATAAACTGGAAGAGAAAAAAAGATAATGAGGAAGAGAAGAAAGAGAAGAAAGAAGAAAACAATGGAAACAAGCACAGGGATGAATTACAACTGGTAGGTGGGGAAAAATATAAATTTTGACCCATTATCTCAATGCTTCTATGAAGCAGTAGGGATGAAGCTATTAAATGGATCCAGTTGGCTAAAATTGACAGAGTCAACCCCAAAACATGGCCATTTCATAATGTCATGGCCATTTAATATAGGCAATATGCCAGAATAATTGTATCCTGTCTGCAATAATGCATATTAAGTGTCGTAAAGTCCCTAGAACTTCTTAAACAAAGCTAATCTTCTATAGCTAGATCAGACCTTTAACACACCCCTCCCCTTTGGTCCCCACCTTCCTAATGCCATATATTCTGCAATAAGGTGGTCACAGAAAGTCTCCTAGCAGAACAAATCAAGCTAACCCAGACATTACAAAACGCGAAGACACTTTATATAAAGGGAGAATAAAATGGGGGAGTCAAGAGTAATCCCAGGTTTTTAACCCTGAGCAATGGGAGAGGGTATATCATAAGTGGGAGAACCAGAAAAAAAACTGATCATGTCATCCAAAATGTATTGATTTTGAGGACATGAATTCTTTTTTCAGGTAAAATATCTACCAGATATCTGAAAATCTTGGATTTTCAAAAGCAAGTGCAAATTGAAGTTTGAGAGAACAAATGAAATGGGCAGCAAACCTTGGGGAACAAAGGAACAAGTCACTTTATTAAGGTCTGAAAGTCAAGTGTGATGATGATGAGTTATGAGTCCAATCACTAGAGTTCACCATGATTACTAAGCATCTAAACTGCCTACTTGAGGGAAGGCTATGAAGAGCTCAGACAACATCATTTATGATTTTACGTGACTACCTCCATGTGGGAATTAGGAAAACAAATAGCAGGAAATTGTTGCTATTTTATTACAGGCATTGAATTCAGCTAGTATCCAGACACTGAGATCATTTGCCCAATTAGTCAGAATATTAGAATTCTAAGGCATAAAATAGCATTAGGCTTACTGCTCTAGGTGAAAAGATCACCTTTTGTTCATGTACTTAAAATTCACCTAAGTCAATGAAAGCTTGAGTATAAAATCAAGTCAAGAAATATCAAAATCATGCAAAGCCATGGCTCATGAAAATAACAAATTTTAATGGAGAAATGCATTGTGTTTTTGGAGAAATGATTCAATGGGCCTTGAGAACAGACAGCATTTCAGGCTTAGGTCTTAGCCCTAAGGATGCACATGTCTCATGTGAGGAAAGCCATGAGGACATGAGAGATAAGGGACTGTGATTAAAGTTCCCCCATTAAATCTGTGAATCTCCACAATCCTGCTCCACACTTTCTACATCCTAAGCAATATTATACAATTATTTCTAAACAAGCATTAGTTTATTTTTCCTCAGAACTCAGTTTGACAAGGCTTAGAGGCAGAGCAGTAACAGAAGTAGTTGAATCCATAGAGAACTTTGATTATATTGTCCACTGACAACAAAATAATAGAAGAGCAAATGAGAAATGTGTTATGTATAAGTAAAGACATATTTAAGTCAAAGATAAGTTTATTTGAATGGTCAAATGGATATGTAGCTCACAGCTAATACCCAACCTGTTGTAATCTAAAAATGACAAGAAGGAGACACATCATACAACAGGACTCACATAGGAGCTTTATTGGGGGAAGTGTGGAGAAGGGGGCAGAGACTGGTCCCTGGGGATGAGAGCGAAGGAAGAGAAAGAGAAAGAGATGAAAGGTGGGCAAGGCTCACTATTGGTTAAATTATTATGGCCATTCCACGTAGTTAAAAGGAGATTTATTTAATGGCGTAACTTACAAGTTAAGGAATAGATAGGTCGTGGGGTCTGGGGAAGGTGTATCACAGTCCAGCGGTGTTCTCTAAAGCTCTGTTTGGCCCACCTTCACCGTCCAAGGTCCCGGAACCGAGTGAGTGTGCCGCCCATCCAGATCTCAGGTCTCCAAGTGCCTCCCTTGGCCCCGCCTTGTAGGCGTGACAGT
Source organism: Peromyscus eremicus (assembly GCF_949786415.1). NCBI lineage: Eukaryota > Metazoa > Chordata > Mammalia > Rodentia > Cricetidae > Peromyscus > Peromyscus eremicus. The sequence continues at coordinate 75,610,833 of NC_081423.1, forward strand.
TGCCGAAGTCTCAATGGGGGATGGAACTTCCAGATCAAAGCTGGAATGGCTACCCACTACATCTCCCCATTTTTGTCTAAATAAGAAGGTTCTAACCTAATACAAGACTATATACAAAGGAATGGTTATCAAATATTGTCCAGGAATAATGAGGGATAATGACCTAGATAAGATGCAACTACAACCAATGCAAACAATATCAAGCAAGAAACACATACTAAAATCCAGAGAAGTATAGAGCATAGGTAAATGACATGTTACAAAGATAATTCTAAAAGGTGTCCTATCCTAAAGAAACTGGATCTAATACTTAATATGTTCCATCTACTAAGTTGTAACTATAACTGCTAGTCTTCAATCCCATCAAAGACCTGAGAAGGAATATAATGGTACCTGAGAAATGGTAGATGGATGCAAGCAACTTTTGGGAATCTTGCAAGAGTAAACCGAGACAGTTGGCAGCCTGGACAGTCACATAATGTTTCTCAGCATTGTTGGTGCATTCAAATTGGCTACAGGCCTAAAGTATCTGACAGACCATTTTCCGAAGCAGGAATTCTGAAAGACCATCTTACCCTGTCTTGGCAGAGTACAGTGGTCACTTTCCTTGTGTCCCACTTGTCCAGAAAGGACAGCATTGCATTTGTACTGTCAGCCATCGAGGCAAAAGCAGTTCTTTGCCCAGTAGGCCATTTTGTGCCAAGAAGACAAACTCCCAAATGGAAATGTCTTAGAAGCCCAACATTCTCTCAGGATCAAATTGGTGCAGCCAGGAGCAATTGTGTCTCACGTCAACAGAATTCTAAGTTATTTAAATGTCATTTTCTCTAGGTCTATGAAGTGTTTGAAGATTACCTGTCCATCTGATCTATGTATCTGTAAATCTGGATAACCTAACTAACGTAACTATAGAGATGACAAGCATAGGTGACTATAAATCTATAAGTCTTATCTACCGAAATAACCTAAGGACTAAGGCTTCACATAAACAAGGTAAACAGTCTATAAGCAAGTGTATGGTCAAGAACGATGACTTCAAAATTGTGACAATACACAAGATGTTATAACAGAGGAAGGAGTGTAGCTAGAGTTTTCCTGCCTGGTCCACAGTCAGGACAAACCTCTCTCACCTGCCAGCCCCACAGCCCCTCAGACCCAACCAAGTAAACACAGAGACTTATATTGGTTTCAAAGTGTATGGCCATGGCAGGCTTCTTGCTAACTTTTCTTACAGCTTAAATTAATCCATTTCCATTAATCTATACCTTGCCACGTGGCTCGTGGCTTACCGGCATCTTCACATGCTGTTTGTCATTGTGGTGGCTGGCAGTGTCTTTCTGACTCAGCCTTCCACTTCCCAGCTTTATTCTCCTCCTTGTCCCACCTACACTTCCTGCCTAGCCAATGGCCAATCAGTGTTTTATTTATTGACTAATCAGCAACACATTTGCCATACAGAACATCCTACAGCATAGAAGTATATAGTGCAATATGCAATATGACAATAATCTTAAATATATATCAATATTTATAACAGAGGTAGGAGTATGTAGTGTGATATGCAATATGACAATAATCTTAAATATATATCAATATACTGAATATCCTAAAAAGAAGTAGAACATACATAAAGTATGACAGATATAAATTTACATTTGTATCAATATACAAATATTTCAAATAAGAGTAGAAATATATGTACATTATAACAAATATAGTTCTGTATTTGTATCAATATACAAATTATCTTAAACAGGAATATAAAAATAGTTTACATTTGTATCAACATATAAGAATCCATAACAGTGCAAATTACAGTGCAAATTATTTAAGGCTGCTATTTTACTAAATTTGTTTATTAGTATACACAATAATCTACCATAATATCTTATACCTATCCATTCCATTTCTTCTTTTCCCTTTTTTCTCTCTTTTTTTTAAGAATACTGAGTTTAATATTTTCTTCCACCCCCAACCCTATAACCATCATCCATAACCCTGAGAATTATGAAACTTAAGGGAGAAGGGGCGTTGTTTTCTTAGAATTGCTTCCTGTTGTTTAGGGGGTGATGTTATCTCTGTTGGGTACTGTGAGAAAGCTCAGATAGTTAAATCTCAGTTAGACTAACTGTAGGTTCTGCAGCAAGTCTTGGAGTAATGGGTAAAATTGTCTGAAATTCTGGTAAGAAGTGTAGTATAATGATGATTACCATGCCATCATTCTGGATTGGGTAGAGTTGTTGTTGGGGCCCCATCTTCCTTCTGGAGACTTCTGAGATTGCTATTAGAAAAACTTATTTGTTATCAAAATGGAAGATTTGGATTTAAAGAGGACATAGCATGTAAGAAGGGATTCTGAGAAATCAAGAGTAAGCATGGAGAGAATTAGAATCTAGAAGACAATGGTCCCTTTATATTGGTTTCCTTCAGTCCCACACCAGAGGGCTCTTCTGATATGGGACTGAAGAATCTCTCAAACTTTTCTTTTAGCAATGTGCTTGGGTTTAGAGAAGGAGTGAGCCAATTCCATCTCCAAAGCCAGCTTGGCTTATAATTGAATTGGAACCACAACTTTTCTAGATTGATAGAGAGATAGATGTTAGACAGTGAGATTTTACCATGTGTAGATTGGTACCAATAGATTCTTTCTTTCTGCTGTAAACATCTGGATATCCAAGGCCTTATGATTTTTGGAAGATGGGTATTTCCATTATCCTGGAAAGACAAAAACAGAACCCTACCCCAACCTTTGATTGTTAAATTTTTCTTACAACTTGTAGAGATGTCACATTGGTGGATGATCTTTCACTTCTCCTCATCAAGGGTTTTTTCCTGTTTGAATCGAATTTTTATTAATTTTGTTGGTATCCATAGCTTTTCTCCTCCTGCAGAAACAAAGGCAAAACCCCTTCCCCAACGTAGAACATATCCAGGTTTCCATTCTGAGGTCAGCACATCCTTGAAATAAACCGGTTGGTTTAGCTCAGGAGTTTTGTCTGTTGTCCAATGTCTCTCCGCAGCTGTTGTTCCTTTCTCATCAGCATTGAGAAAATTCAAGGTTAATAAAGCACTATGCAATTTATTTCTAGGAGTCATTGTTACCTGTTGCTGTTTATTTAGCATATCCTTTAAAGTTCGATTGGATCTTTCTATGACTGCTTGGCCTGTGGGATTGTGTGATATACCTGTAACATGCTTTATATTGTAATAAGCAAAGAATTGTCTCATTTTATTGGAGACATATGGTGGGGCATTGTCTGTCTTAATTTGTACAGGTATTCCCATGATGGCCATAACTTCTAATAGGTGTGTAATCACAGAATCAGCCTTTTCAGAACTCATAGGAGTTGCCCATTGAAATCCTGAATAGGTGTCAATGGTATGATATACATACTTTAATCTTCCAAATTCTGCAAAATGAAACACATCCATCTGCCAAATTTCATTTCTTTGTATACCTTTTGGATTGCTCCCTGCAGGTAATGGAAGTTGGTTATAGATGGAACAAGTAGGACATTTTTTCACAATATCCTTAGCCTGTTGCCAAGTGATGGAGAAATCCTTCTTCAAACCTTTGCTATTTACATGGTATTTCTTATGAAATTCTGAAGCTTCTAGCACATTACCTATCAGTAACTGATCAATCTCATCATTACCTTGTGCTAGAGGTCCTGACAGACCTATATGGGATCTGATATGTGTTATATATATATAGGATGTTCCCTTTTTCTGATGATTTCCTGCAATTGTATGAATAATGAAGTTAATTCTGTATTATCAGGAATAAATTCAGCAGTTTCAATATGTAAAACAACTCTCTCTGCATATTGAGAGTCAGTGACTATATTGAGGGGTTCTGTGAAGTCCATCAGTACCATAAGAATGGCATACAGTTCTGCCTTTTGTACAGAGCTGTATGGACTTTGTACCACTTTACTTAAGTCTCCTGATTTATATCCTGCTTTCCCTGATTTATTCGCATCAGTATAGAATGTGAGGACTCCAGAAATTAGCTTTTGTCGTACAATGTGAGGGAGAACCCATTTGGTCTTCTTTATGAATTCTATTCTCTTGCTTTTGGGATAGTGGTTGTTAATCTCTCCCAAAAAGTTACTGCAGGCTCTCTGCCAGTATTCATTATCTTTCCATAGTGATGAAATTTCTTCATTAGGTAAAGGTACTACAATTTCTGCTGGGTCCATTCCTGTCAACTGGTGAAGTCTTAGTTTACCTTTTTGAATCAAATCAGAGATCTTTTCTATATAAGTCTTTAGTTTCTTATTTGGTTTACGTGGTAGGAATATCCATTCCAATATAATATCTTTCCTCTGCATCAAAATATCTGTTGGGGAATGTCTGGAGGGGAATATGACAAGAATGCATTTAAGTTCTGGATCCACATGATCCACATGTGCTTCTCGGATTGTCTTTTCTACTAGAGCCAATTCCTTCTCAGCTTCGGCTGATAATTCTCTTGGACTATTTAATTCTTTGCCCCCTTCTAGAGTATTAGCCAAATTTTGTAGTCCATCTTTGGGTATTCCCATGATACCCAGTAAGTTGGAAATGCTTCCTAATAACTTTTGAAAATCATTAAGAGTCTTCAATCGATTTCTCCTTAGTTGTATCTTTTGGGGTCTAATTTTTTGTAGCTCTATCTTATATCCTAAGTAATTAATAGAATTTCCTCTTTGTATTTTTTCAGGAGCAATTTGCAGTCCCCAGCGAGGCAAAACTTTTTTTACTTCTTCAAACATGCTTTCTAATGTATCTAACTTTGGATCAGCTAATAGGATAGCATCCATATAGTGATAAATTATAGATTGTGGAAACTTTACACGAATTATCTCCAATGGTTTCTGAACAAAGTATTGGCACAAAGTAGGGCTGTTTAACATTCCCTGTGGGAGGACCTTCCATTGATGTCTCTTGACTGGCTGAGAATTGTTATAATTAGGTACTGTGAAGGCAAATTTTTCTCTATCATTTTCTTGTAAGGGTATGGTAAAGAAACAGTCTTTTAAGTCAATAACTATTATAGGCCATTCTTTAGGTAGCAGAGAGGGCAAGGGCATCCCAGTCTGTAGGGAGCCCATTGGCTGAATTACTTTATTAATAGCTCTCAGATCTGTCAGCATTCTCCAATTACCAGACTTTGTAAAATAACAAATACAGGAGAATTCCAAGGGTAGATTCTTCAATGTGTTGAGCATTTAACTGCTCTTGAACCAGCTGTTCTAAAGCTTGTAGCTTCTCTTTTGTCAAAGGCCATTGTCCAACCCAGACAGGTTTATTAGTTAGCCATTTTAAAGGTAAGGCAGTTGGTACTTCTGAGAGTTCAACAGCAGTCGTGCTCTGTTTGTGAACAGCCTGAATGGTTGGTGACTGATTTTTATAGCATGTCATGATATTGTTCCTAGAAACATGCATTGGTCTGTATTCTTTTTCTGAAAGTGTAGGAATTTTAATCTGGCTATTCCACTGTTGTAACAGATCTCTGCCCCAAAGATTTACTGCTACATTTGCTACATATGGCTTCAGCCTTCCTCTCTGTCCTTCTGGCCCTATGCATTCAACCCATCTTGAACTCTGTTTTATCTGAGATAGGGTGCCAATCCCTAAAAGTTGGACATCTACCTCTTGAAGAGGCCAATTTGGATGCCATGATTTTGGTGTAATTATAGTCACATCTGCACCTGTGTTTACCAGGCCCTCCAGAACAAGGCCATTAATTCGAATTCTAAGCTTTGGTCTTTGTTCATTTACTGAAGTCTGCCAAAATATTTGTTTTATAGTGTTCTTTGTAAACTGTGATCCTCCTATCAGAGCTGTTTTATCATCCATTGCAGTATTGGTTTTTACATTAGGCATTGGTTTATTCAGTTGTCCTGGAGAGGAATTTCTTCCACAGTGGCTGGGAATGTTCATACTACATTTGATTTGGGGGCCTGCAAGAGGCCCCCTGAGGCGTTTCCCACCAGTAAAGGGTTGCCTCGTATATCTATTTTTGATCTGCACTCACTGGTCCAATGTCGGCCTTTGCCACACCTTCTACATAATCCGGGAGGTGGTTGGGGTCTCCTGTTTAGGCTATTCCTAAAAGGAGTATTACTTCTAGGAGTACCCCACGTACAGTTTTTACTTATATGACCTGGTGTACCACATTTAAAACATTTGGGAACACGGGGCCTTCTTTCACCTCTGGGATTTGTCTCTCCTATCCAAGCCTCATTACTGTAGTTACGAGACTCAACACCATTAGTATACTGAATCCATTCTTCCAAAGGAGCTGATCTGATCTTTAATGGTGTAAGTATTCTTCTGCATTTTGCATTAGCATTGTCGAACGCCAAGGACTCAATTAATACTTTTCTTAATTCTTTATCTGATACAGCTTTTGTTATAGCTGTGTTCAGCCTTTGTAAAAAATCGGTAAAGGGTTTGTGAGGTCCCTGAAATATCTTTGTGTATACCTCTGTTGGTTTTCCAGGTTCTGGAATTTTTTCCCAAACATTTAGAGCTGCTGTATGGCATAGGGATATTGTATGCTCATCATAAGTGGCTTGTACATTCCTGTCAGCGAAACATCCCTCACCAAGTATTTGATCTTGGGAGATCACAAAATCTCTGATTTTACCTTGTTGTTCTAAATTTTTTGCCTCTTCTCTCAACCAGCTTTTCCACTGTAGCTGCTGGCTATATTCTAGAACAGCTGAAATTAACTGATGCCAGTCATCTGGGATGATTCTATGTGAGGTAGACCACGAGTTTAACATCTGTCTTATGTATGTGGAGTGTATCCCATAGGTAACTACTGCTTCCTTTATATTTTAAAGTCCCTTGTTGAAATTGGTTGTAATGTATATGTATTATATGGCTCAGGGTGTGTGTCATCTGCTGGCTTCTCATGGATGATAACAGGATAAGCCATTGTGTGAGAGCCATTTGGAGATGTTACAACCTCTATGGTCTTGCCCTTCTGCTTATTAGGTCCCTTGTCATGTTTACTGAGAGTTTCTTCTAAGGCTTGCAAACGAGCACCTAGGGTCTGTTCTAGGGAATGAACCTCCTCTCTGGCAAGGGACTCCAGATTTCTCATGGAATCATAGAAGTTTTTATGTTCCTCAGAAACACATGATTCCATGGACCTTATCTTATCAATTAATGATAATCTTTCTTCCTTAGATAGTGTCTGGAGAGTTAGTGTTCTGTCCATTAAATATTCACATTTATTATCAATAAGATCAATTTTTGGTACAAGCCTGTTTTGTAAATCCTGATCAGCAGATTCCAGTGAAAGAATCTTTTTCTGTACGCTTTCATTGCTATCTCTTAAAGCAGATTCCAGAGAGAGAATCTTTTTCTGTACGCTTTCATTGCTATCTCTTAAAGCAGATTCCAGAGAAAGAATCTTTTTCTGTAAGCTTTCATTGCTCTCTTTTAAAGCAGATTCCAGAGAAAGAATCTTTTTCTGTAAGCCTTCATTGCTATTTTTGAAAGCCTGTAAATCCTGGCTAGCAGATTCCAGAGAGAGAATCTTTTTCTGTAAGCTTTCATTGCTATCTTTTAAAGCCTGTATCAGTCCCAATAATGACTCATCTTTGTTCTTGTTATTAAACCAGTGTTTGAACACTGTGTGAATTATTACAATGAATGCCAAAATGGTACAGGCCAGATATGACTTAGGAAGGTCGTATATTTCCAGGAAGATGTTATTCATCATACAGGCAAAAAGGTTTTCAAATTCTTGTGAGGTAATGTTGTCAGCCATATTACAAGAATTACTCAAAATTTGTTAGTCAATTTTAAGGTGTAAAATTATCAAGCACTTTTACTTGAAACAATATGCTTACCTTTCATGGTTTTCAAGGGTGTAGTAGCACTTTTCAGCCAGCAGGTGATGTTGGTACAGCTCCAAAGCAGGGCCTGCTGGTGATCTTGGCTGACTGCAGCTCCCTGGAGTCAAGATGGCGGGAGCCGGAGCCAGCACTCAGGAAGCCGGGGAGTGCCTCTTGAGTGCTGGGATTAAAGGCATGTGCCACCACTGCCCCGCCCTTCCCAGCTCTAAGCTGCAAAGCAGGGCCTGCTGGTGATCTTGGCTGACTGCAGCTCTCTGGAGTCAAGATGGTGGGAGCCAGGGAGTGCCTCTTTCGCCGGTCTCGGGGCTAAGCTAGGGAACTGAGACTGGACTAGCTGCTCCCTTTTTCGGGAATGGAACCGTGTAGGCATTCCCTGGTTTTATGGAACTTTGCAGGCGGGTTTAGGTACCCACTAGCGGGGGAGGAGGCTGAGGGTGGGAGCCACCCAGGCCTTTGGAATTTGCCCCACATGAGCACCAGATATTGGTGAAATTATTATGGCCACTCCACGTAGTTAAAAGGAGATTTATTTAATGACGTAACTTACAAGTTAAGGGATAGGTAGGTCGCAGGGTCTGGGGAAGGTGTATTGCAGTCCAGTGGTGTTCTCTGGAGCTCTGCTTGGCCCACCTTCACCGTCCAAGGTCCCACAACCGAATGAGTGCACCGCCCATCCAGATCTCAGGTCTCCAGGCGCCTCCCTTGGCCCCACCTTGTAGGTATGACAGTTGCCGAAGTCTCAATGGGGGTTGGAACTTCCAGATCAAAACTGGAATGGCTACCTACTACAGCCCACCTTTTATAAGCAAGCCTAGTGAATGCACACAAGGGGTACTCTTAGTGATTGCAGCTGAGTATATATCCTGTCAGGACCCTAAGTGTAGGCCAGTACAGATGCCTAAATGCTAACACAATCTGAGCCTTAGCAAGATCACCTTGGAAAAAAGATCACATTACACTAACGGAGTTAATACTGTAATTCTCCATGTGTCTGGTGACCACCAACCAATGTAATGTTGGTTGAAGCAGACATATCCTGATATTCCAGGGAGCTTTGAACTTTTCATTTGGACTGATACAATTGAGACCTTAATGTCACTGTGATCTGCCACTCAGAGTCTGTCCTATAGACGTCATGTGATTATGGCATTTGAATCAGATTTGTCTCAGTGGAAACAACAGGTTCCATCCAATCCTCTGATTCTCTCCTCTGTTCCATGATGGATTGTCAGCAGGCCTACTCAGAAACTGGGACTCCCCACAATGGTATCCAGACATGTAAAATAAGAAGTGGGGTTATAGAAAAGGTGTCATACAATCTGCCTGCTAGATTTGTCTGAACTTAACAAAATAATAATCATGAAATAAAATATTATTGAAAGATTATAAATATTATGTGTACCATATCGGTCCTACATAGTGAAGGAGCAGTGACTGTGAACATATGTCAGCTAACATATGTTAGCTACTTGACTAATCTGAATCATGAAGAAGGCGAATCTTTAAAAACTTCTAAAGGAGTATTATACATCCAGCTTAGTAGTAAGTATGATCATAGTTGGCCAAGTAACTTGATACATCACTTGGAACCTGCTGCCCTGTCACTTTTCTGGTGAATATTTTTCTCTGTGTATCTAATAGATGGACAACAAAATCAATTTGATGTCTCTTGACAATGTCACTGAACTAGCTCAAAATTATATCTACATTTAATTGATTCCATGGTTATAATATGTCTGAAATATCCATCATTCTTTCCCCTTTCCTAGCTCTGGCTCAATTATATTGATATTACCTCATAGTTTTGCTTCTGACCAGGGAACTTATGTTTAGCAAATAAAGTGCCACAATGGCTTCATACTCATATAATTTACTGGTGTGTAGTGGTGAATCTTGGTTGCCAACTTGATGAGATTCACCATTTAAAAACAAATCTCTAGGCATGTTTGTGAAGAAGTTTCTAAACAGATTCATTGAGGTGAGCAGACCTCCCCTAAATGTAGACATCAACAGTCTTTGCCTGGGCTCCTGACCTGCACAAATGGGAGAAAGCCAGCTGAGCACCAACATTCATCTCTCTCTGTTTTCTGACAGTTGATGTAATGTGAGCAGTAGCCTCAAGTACCCACGACATTTTGTAGTGATGGACAGTAACCTAAAACTGTAACATAAAATAAACTGCTTCTTTCTTATAGTCCTTAAACTGCTTTTGCAAAGTATTTTGTTACAGCAATGAGATGAGTAACTAACACAAAGTCTAGCATCTGTTTCCCCAGGGACAGCTGAATTACAGAAGAGACTTTTGTAGACTTAGCACTCTAGTTATGTGGCAACACTGCTCAGTACTAGGTTGTTCTTATCCCAGATATGATAAATAATCTCTTCTCTGCAACTAATATTTCCTGATGTTTTTCTTTTGCCCGTATTGAATAGTTAGGATCCAGTGGGTGGAAATAATTACAGCATTTTCTGTTACTTCTTGTGATCATCAGGTAAAACTCCCCCTTTGGTTTACAACATTTGGCTCTCTCATTCTTCAGACCCTAGTTTCTAAAGGGAACAAGGAACATTCACCCAGACACTGTACTTATAGCATTATATTTAAAGTTATAATTGCTATCTGGCCACTTTGATCTCCTTGAGACAATGAAAATTAAAAGGTACATTATTGCTGAATTCCTGACTATCAATCAGAAGTTAAATTAAGGGAAGATGACTGAAAAGTAAGGGCTTCTCTGTTACATGTTTTAGTTGCCTCCATTCAATGTGATCAAACTGAATAGAAAATTATTACAAATACATATACAAAAAAAGTTTGGGTCACCCTTATAGGCTGGTAAATGTTAACGGCTAAGTGCTTGTAGATGGTGATAAATATAAAAAAAAGGATATTGCAGGAAAGAAGCTGAACCTGACAATTACAGCCAAGTATATATTTGCCAATAAATGAACTGTAGTAGCCATGAGTATGCTCACTTGTTTGGAAGTAAACATGTTTAATAAAGTAGCAAACAATTCTTTTTACTTTTCCATTTTCTCTCCATTTCCTATTCTAAAGATAACTTTACAACTTGATATTTAAAGTGTTGAATGTCAACCAAGAGTGTGATTTTTTTAGAAGAGAAATAAACATCAAATAAACAGTACTCCCAAAAATGGTACAAGTGAGACTGTGAATGTTCCTTTGTAAAGGAGGTTGGTGTGTTTGCAGTTTTACTGTGTGGCAGTGAGGAATTATATCACGTTAGAAGCTTCATTTTTCTTACTGCTTTTTCTTAAAGTTAAATATGGGTAAAAGAGATGTGTATGTGTGCTGACTTGGCAAAGGTGGGTAGGCTGAAACAGACTGATACACTTTCCATTTGATTATATTGAGAAATACATTTCCTAGAGTACCAGTATCTGTATAATCATAGGTTAGAGTACTTCCAAAACTAAGTTTTGAGAGGTTTCAGAGGTAGAGAAAGGCATGATCATTCTATAAGTTCAGATATATGGGAAAATAGATGCAGCATCTTGTCAGATTTTGGCTGGTCCAAGGTCTTTCCTCCTCTGTGGCTGTTTTTTCTTCTGAACTATGGGTTCTACTGGTACAAAGAATCCCAGCCAGACTACCAGATACATGGCTGCAGACTCCCAGACCTGACATTCACAGGGACAACTGAACCATCTTCATGTTTATACCTACCACCTTCCTACCTTCCATATCTTCCTGCAGGCCCCAACTTTCACCCATACTCAGCTGAGTATCTCTCTCTCTCTCTCTCTCTCTCTCTCTCTCTCTGTCTTTCTATCTATCTCTATCTCTATCTCTCTCTATCTCTCCTTCCTCCTCTCCCTCCCTCTTTCTTCCTTCTCCCTCCCTCTTTCCATCCCTCTCTCTCTCCCTCCATTCAACCATTTGTCTTTCTCTCTTCCTCTCTCTCTCTCTCTTTCTCTCTCTCTCTCTCATGCACGTACGTGAGTGTGTGTTCACGCATGTGCACACACACACACACACACACACACATCCTTCAACTACCATTTTCAGTTTCTTTTTTCAAATCTATAAAGTCTAATTTGTACAGTAAATTCTCTATGCCATAATTACCATCATGGATTATCTTCCACTGAGCTCTGACTGATACACCAACCCCAAGAGTAACTTTCCCATCTCCTGGAAAGCAACAATTTTCTTGCAGGAAGCAGCATCAATGCTAAAACCAACACATTCTAAGGACAGGAGAGGGGCTCCCCTTCTATAGATTTGCTAACTTGGGCTGTGTAAAAAATTCTCTTACAGAGTTCCTATGTCTTCCTGTGAATTGTCACCTGCAGACTGATGGGATCCTTTCCTTAACACATCAGCTGTCTGGCCAACTCAGCTACTCAAATCAGTAGCATCAATCTTATGCAGGAGGCCATAATGGGAGAGTATTAAAATCCATTCCAGCTCATTTGAATAAGCATCTCTACATATGCAACTTCTTACTTAGCAAATTGAATGAAGAAGTTTCAGAAAACAGAGGCAAGAATTGAAGAACATAGATAGTTAGGGCAATATCAGATGGGAACTTGATGTCTATAAAATATAATTGAGCTGATTTAATTTACAAAATATAAAATTCATACCTGAGAAAGTTTAAGGCTATAGGAACAAACTTACTACTGTTTAGTTATATTGGTATAGTACCAATCTGCTCTCTAGGTATGCTTATGCCTATGGGCAAACGCTAATTTCAGCCTTAATTAGAGATGTTTCTCTTTGCAGTGAACTATGATGAATGCATCTCTGGATGCATGTCTGCTCAAGGTGCTGGGAATCATGACAGTCCTGTACTCAGCCCTAAACAGAACATTTTTATCATTGAGCAAGAAGAAGCAGAAAGAATATGAGCTGAAGGATAGAAGGACTGTGAAATGCTCTCTACTAGGCATTGTACATCTAAAACAGTCATGATCCCACGGCAGCAGCAATGGATCTACAGTGGGTCTGCACAAAAATGTCAATATTAAAGAATCAACAAGGAATGGTTCCAGAGGACCACATCTCTCTCTACTAAACTACCAGCTACAGATAGATTCCAGGGGAAGGGCAGACATTGTTTTCATTTGTGTACTCACTGGCAAGCTCCTACAGACAGCAGTTCCAAATCCATGGTGAAATAAATGGTCTGTTAAATTCAACCAGGCTCAAAGTTAAACACAGAGACATGAGTGTGGGAAAGGGACTTGTGGGAAGAAAGGGGCAAATAAGGGCGGGGAAACTCTGAAAATGGAGGGCACAACAATCAAGATTTACTACATACATATATGAAATAATCAAAGAATAATTCAGTAAAAGTTATTTTTAAAATGACCAACTAAGAGTTAGCTATACTAGTGCCAAAATCTTTTTATACTAGGCATAATTATTAAATAATTTGTCTAAATATTGTACAGATAAATGAATTAAGAGTTTGAAAAGTCTCGACAGTTTCTGTATCCAAGACTAATTATAATACCTGAAGAGACTAAATAAAAGAATATCACATAACAGCAACAACAAAAAATAGCTTCCCTTGGCACAGACACTTAGAGTAACTGTCACTGCCTTGCAAATGATCACCAGGCTCCAGGGGAAATGTAATTAACATGAACAAGTGTGACATGAAATCATGAAGCCACTTTATTTTGTCTTTCACTACTTTAACCCATTTGCTACTCGAAATTGTTTTTCTTCTCCTGTCTGTATAGAAAACTCAGGTACACCCCAAGACCTTTGTGATAAATCCTACATTGTAAAGTATTACTTCTCCATAACAACTAGAATATTTAGTACTATGTAATTTCAAAACCCACAAATCCTTAAAACTGAGGATTCTGATCTTTCTACTCATCCCCCCCCCCATCCAATCCTCACCCCTGTTCAGAACTATTGGTAAAGAAAGTATCATTTATCCCTTAAAACTTTACCACATCTAACTCCCATCCTTAGCCATTAAATCTTCTTCGTGTAGATGAGGAAACCAACCAGTTTTCAGAGATTTGAAAAGAAGAAAAGAAAAACTCCAACTTAGAATTGCTATGCTCATTTTGTCACTGTATAATTTATTTGTTTATATTCTGAGAAAACAAGTCAACTATAAAATATCACACTTTAACATGATTCATTTCTTGAATGACCAGTATTTATCCACAGTGGTGGTTTGAAAGAAAATGCTCCCCAAAGGGAATAGCACTATTAGAAGGTGTGGCCTCGTTAGAAGTGTGTCACTGTGAAAGCAGGATTTGAGGTCTCTTTTGCTCAAACTTCACTCAGTGTGACAGTCAGTCAACTTTTTGTTGGCTGCAAGATGTAGCACTCTCAGCTTCAGCACGACATCTGCCTGCATACTGCCATGGTCCCCATCATGATGATAATGGACTGAATCTCTGAAACTGTAGGTGAGCTCCCTCAATTAAATGTTTTCCTTTTTAAGAGTTGCAGTCGTCATGGTGTCGCTTCACAGCAATAAAAACCTAAATTAAGACAGCAAGCCAACCCAATTAAATATTTTCTTTATAAGAGTTTCTGTTGTAGAATAATCCTTTTGTATACTGTAAGGGTTGGTCACTCAAATCTATTTAATAAAAAGCAAATTGGCCAATAGCCAGGCAGGAAGTATAGGTGGGGCAATCAAACTGACCCTTCTGGGATGATGAAGGGTGGAGTCAGGAGACGCAGAGAAGCAATATGAGCATGCTGTACTGAGAAAAGGTACTGAGCTACAGGGCAAAGCATAGATAAGAAATATTATTGGTGAAATTATGAAGGCAACTCCACATAGTTAAAAGGGAGGTTTATTTTGTGGAGTAACTCACAAATGAAGGGCTAGGTATCAGGGCCTGGGCAAGGTGTAGAGCAGTCCAGAGGTGTTCTCTGGAGAACTCTGCTTGATCTACCTCCAGCGTCCAGGGTCCAGGAACCAAGAGAGTTGGCACATTTGGATCTCGGGTCTTGAGAGTCCTATCTTGGCCCCACCTTGTAGGCGTGACAGTTACCAAAGCCTCAATGGGGGTTGGAACTTCCAGATCAAGCTGGAATGGCTACACACTACAAAATATGGGTTAATTTAGATGTATGAGTTAGCTAGTAACAAGTCTGAGCTATCAGCCAAGCATTTATAAGTAATCTTAAATCTTTGTGTTGGTTATTTTGGGAGCAGGAGGTTGGGACAGGAAAACCTGCCTACAAGTTTCACTGGTCATGGAGTCTCTTCACAGCAATAAAAAACCTAACTAAGACCCCCTACCTTATGCCTCAGTTCAGAATCTGTTCCTTTAGTTTCTCTAGTTGCCAATTTCATTGCTTGAGAGTTGGCTACTATCTCTCCTTAACTATGTTCAGATAGTTAAGGGCATGCTAACTATGGTCCTTATGTCTTATGTTCATTCACATTCATTTATTCATAAAAACATTTTTCCATTAGACAATATGATATGCAAGACACTGTGCTAAATTTCATCACATCAAGGATTATTAAATTATTCCTGCCCCCAGAGAGATCACACAACCATTAGAAAAGAAAAAATTAAAAAATCCATGTAGAAAGTACCAAGGTGGATAGTGCAAAAATAAAGTCCTCTAAAAAGAATAGAAGTTGAGAGGTAAAGAACCATTTCAGAAAGAAATGGAGAAATGTGTCAAAATAAGGAATCATGAGAAAGGATAGGATATTGATTAGCCACAGGTGGCTCAGTTTGCATCTGACACATTGATTATGAGGCAGGCAATGAGGATGAATGACCTGAGCAAGTACACAGAAAGCTCATCCTAAAGGAGTTTGCACACCTGTCAGTTAAAAAATTCATCTGAAATGCATTTGGCGGCACCAAATGTTAAGCAAGAGTGTGCCATATTGTATTTAAAATTTGAAGATTATTCTGACTATAAGGCTAGTCCTTAAAGGGGGATTTGGAATTACAGTATAACAAAATACCAAAATTCAATTAAAATACCTTCTCAGATGCTTAAGTAAAATGGCAAATACTGCAACTTGAGAAGGGAAACCAATGGAAATACATTCCTTTAAAACATAAAATCAGAGGTTAGTAAATTTTAAAATGACAGGGTGTTTTTTTAATCCACAGTATAAAAAGCTGTAATGTCTTATTGGCTGAGGACTGAGAGATATAATCTCATGTACTGCTGTGAGATGTGAATTGAAATGTAGATTGGCAGCATCTGGTAAAATTTTAAGTGTGTGCGCCCTATGACTCAGAAGGTTCTCCTCTGGGTATCTTTCATTAGAAACACTCACACAGCCCTCTCTCCTGGAAGCTATTCAAAGGCAGCATTTCAGTTGAGTGGGCACATGCCTATCACCCATTGCCCTACTCGGTGGACAAGAATCTCAAAGATGAGTTTCTGGAGAACAGCTTTGTCCAATTCCCATGCCCAGGAGAATAACTGCAAATAATTCGGATATGCCTGTACAGACTGAAATCTTGTGTTTGGTTAGAATTCTGTTTTGTCATTAGAGAGAGCATGCTACATGTTTAGAGAGAGCTGCCATAGAGAGTGACCAAAGAAGAAGAGATACTAACATTCATTGCCTTCAGTTTCCAGCTTGCAGAGACATAGACAATAAATCCTACTTTGGACCACTGGTCCTAAGGTCTGGGGCCATAGAAGGTAGGAGATTGGATTCTGCTACCTTGTTGGAGACTGCTGCACTAAAATGACTCTCACTTTTGCTTTAGACAATATCCAGGGTTATTCTTCTGTGGAAATTGGCTGGGTGCTGCTTCACAATGAAATCAGTGAACTAGGAATGTGCTCACAACCCTCTCAGGACAGGCACTCTAGTTCTACACTTAGAAAAGCAATAAAGTTATTTCTCCTTTTCCTTTGGGCCAGAGCCAAGAGGGAGAAGAAGTGAAGAAGAAGTAAAAAGAGAATTGGAGACCAAAAATCACGAAGTCTATTCTACCCCCATTTCAAACCCTCACAGCCACAGCGCAGGTACTGAGAAGAGAAAGGAGACGTTGATTTTATAGAATGTGGGACTGTGATGATGAAATGTATATTACTGAGTGCTAAAGAACCCAAGTGAGACTGGTTTAATAAAAGAAAGTGACTTTACCAACTTAAATGAGCTGTATTAAGGGAAACAACTGCACAGCAGGAGGGAAGGGATAGGCAGGCAGTTGAGGAGAACATACGTAGTTATTGAGAAAAATAAGTCTTCTTATACACTTTGAAACCTGGGACTCCTTTAAATAACTGTAAAATGGAATGTCCTTCAATAAGAAAAAGGACAAATAAAATCTGTACAATATGTATAAGCATCAATTTGGGAGTATAAAGACATGGTACATTATTATTATTGATTATGAGTATTTCATTTTTAGGTTTATTCTTATTTTTTTGTGTGTTTAAGTGTTTTACCAACATAGAGTTCTGTGTATGATGTGAGTTCCTGGTGCCCATAGAGGCCAGAAGAACTCATCAAATTCCTCTGGAACTGGAGTTACAGAAGGTTGTGATCCTTCACATTGGTACTTACAGTTGAATCCAGGTCCCTTGGAAGAGCAGCATTGAGTCTTAACCATTGAGTCATCTCTCTAGCTCTAATTACAAACATTTCAAGAGCAGGTTGAATGACAGAAGAATTGAAGACCATGTAGACATGAGGTCATATTACATGCATCCTGTGCATATACTTTTGTGCATGTGTGTATAGTACATGCTAATTTTCTAATTGAGGAAGAAAAATTAAAATGGAGAAGTCATATTTGTAGGACTCCAGTTTGATATGCAGTGTGCTTTAAAAAAGGAAAATGTGGTAATGTACTTTTTGCATAACTCTATTAGTCAGAGTTCTCTAGAGAAACAGAATTGATAGAATGAAAACACATATATATGTAAACTGTAACTCCAATTCAAGGGTATCAAATGACTATTGTTGCCTCTGTGGAAACTGGGCACTCACATGTTCCACAGACTTCCATGCTGCCAAAACACTCATACACAAAAATAAGAATAAATATATATATATATATATATATATATATATATATATATATATATAATTTTAAAAAGAAATTATGCACATATACATATATACATGCACACTATATACGTATCAGAATTATTTTTATTACACTGGCTTATAGGCTTTGGTCCAACTATTCCAACAATGGCTGTCTTCTTTACAAAGGCTATTGGGGTCCAGCTTCTCAATAGCCTATTCCCGGGGGCTGTGGAAGAATCTACAACCAGCTGATAATCTAATCTTAGATGATATTAAATGAATATACATACACAAAACTCTTTAGTCTTTATTCTTCTGAGTCAGTTCTCTGTCTACACAGCTACTTTTCTGCTCTCATGCCTAGCTCCTTTCTTGCCTGATTTTCTCTACATTTTTCTGCTGTTCCCTCTAAGTGCCATCTTAATTCCTTCAATAAGTTCTGCCCCATTTTGATTCTCCTCCATCTAGTTCTTTCCCATCTTAGCTCCTCTCCCATCTTAGTTCCTCTCTTTATTCTTGTAAGTTCTCTCTCTTGTTCCTCTCCATCTAGCTCTTTCCCATCTGATCTATTCTTCCAATCTCCATACTTTCTAATCTAGTTCTCCTCCATCTGGTTCTTCCTCATCTGGTTCTTCCTCATTGTGTTCTTCCCCATCTTCCATCTCATTCTTCTGGTTCTCAATCTAGTCTGCCCCAAGTCTCTGAGGTTTATAGTTATATACCCATGCAAAGCAAGCCCTGGCTAAGGCAAGTTCACCAGGCTTGAATTCCCTCTGGGTCAAAGGGAGGGTTGATAAGATTCCCACAGGAAGGAATAATTGTCAGCTATCATTAGCAACCCAAAAGGGAAGTGACTAATGGGGAAGAGAATCAAATGAGGGCTAAATTCAGTTAATAGATCTGAGAAAGGGAAATTATGTGCTCAACCTACATTCTTAGAAGTGGTTAGTTAAAGTTTTAGGAGTCTATCAGAGATGAGTGAAAATAAAACTGCCTTTTTTCCTTTGGCCCCTTATCTGTCCAAGCTATCTTGGCTGCCACCATTTTCTGGCAGAGCAGGGGAGTACACTCTGTAGCTAGGCAACCTGAGTCACAGCTTGACATACCTGGCAAGTAAAAATCCTTTAATTCTGAGTTAATTGATCTTGAGCAGAGATAGCATTTGGAAGATAAAAGGTTAAGCTTAATTAGCACATCTGCCAGGTCTGGGCAGTAGTCTCAGTGGATGCTTATCTAAATTGCAGTTTGTTCTTAGAGAGTCTAGGAAGTATCTCAGATAAGGCACTTTCGTTCAGAGAAGGTCCTGGTCGGATGTTGATAATGATGACAATTACAGAAAGGCCTGAAATTAGGGATCTTGACTGTATCTGTTGTTAGCATAATTGGAGAAAGTTATACAAATACTTTAATTGTATAGGAGAAATTGTGGCCAATGAATGATCAAACATACTGTTTTAGGAATGGAAAAGCTACAATAGCACACGAGAAATTCATAGCAGGAAATGGCTAATATTCAAAAGCCAGTAATACCAAGACTTCCTTGCGTCTTGGCTTTATCATCTGGAAATGCCCTTGGCTTCTTCTAGGTGTAACTTTGTCATAATCAGCTGAATTCCTATTTCATATTTCTACATCCCACAGCTTCTTCTAACAGAAATTCCAAGAATTCAATAGTTGTGTGGTCTACAAGGATGGATATCTAAGAATGTCTTCTATATACTTCAGAATACTTCCCCCAAAAATAGGCTCTAATATCAGTAAAGGAATGAACTTATCAGCAAGAGTGAGGGCAAGCAGGCCTCAGCAAGCACTTCTTTGACCCAGGCTTGCCACCAGAAGGTGTGGCCCAGATTTAAGGCAGATCTTCCCACCTCAAGTAATCCAATCAAGAAAAATTCCTAACAAGTATTCCTGGGGGCTTGGGTTTTAGTTAATTTCAGATATAGTAACATTGCCAATCAAGAATAGCTATCACAATATCTTAACAAAGTGATAAACATGAGGAATACCAAGAAGAAAATTGACCAAAATTAAAACAATGGTTAATTTAGTGGTAAGTATTTGTTAAATTGTTATTTTTTTTTATTTTTATTAGCAGATACTTATCAAACAAAATGATATTTTCATATGTATACTGTGCACTTTATTCATATGCACCACTCAATACTTTCTCTTGTTCTCCACTGTATTGTTATTTGCATTTTCCTACAATTTAACCAATGTTGGCCTCTAAAAATAATGGAATAGAGGAAAAAGAATGTAAAAATCTGCTTACAAAAGAAGAAACGTATAATCAATGTATAAAAGTATAATCAACTCTTCCACTAGAGTTATATAAACTCTCACAAAAGAACAAAGCAATATTAGTTACCAACATATTTATTTTATTTAATTATAATTATCAAGGTACTCAAGGGAAACAGACTGGGTATTAGCATGTTTCTCTGGACAGCATTTGACAAGTAATGTAAGGAGCTATTTGACAAGCTCATGATAATATATACACAAAACATTTCCAAGAATTATGCAGTAAAGTGTTAAGTGTACCAAATTCTGGAGTTTGGGGTTATGAATGATGTACATTTATCCATATACTAATATAGTTTGATAATACCCTTGCACTATTTATATCATAAACATATACATGTGTATAAGTATAAACACATATATTTGAATTTTGTTCTTTTCTACTTTAGTAATTCTACATGTAGGACTCCATTGTAAAGAAATAATAAGAGATTTGCTGAGGATTTAATACAAAGATATCCATGGCAACATTATTCATAACAGCTAAAAACTGGAAACAACCTTCATGCTTAACAATAAGAGAATGTTTAAATACATTATTAAACAACCATATGATCAAATAAAAAGTAGCCCTTTATAAAAATGATGTTTGCAAAACACAGTGGATTGCATGAGGGACATTCTTCTGATACAGTGTTATAAAGACTAGAAAAGAAGACAAATAGCCATGAGATAGCAGACAGTCCAGAGGCCTAACCAAGCTTGAAATCCATGCATCTGTAGAAACATTAATCAGCTAGGCTGCATGATTTTTCATTGCTAGTATTCAGTATTCTCGGCATAGAAGCACAGAAAATGCACATCTTCAAGAAAGCAAATCAATCACTAAATACAAAAAACAAAAACAAAAACAAAAACAAAACACTTTGTTTTCCAGGGCTTTATTATCGTTTTGCCAAATTCATTCTGTTCTCGAGATACTAGTCATCAGAAAGTCCAGAAGTCCTACTGCCTGGGAAAATCTTCCATTAAGTAAGCCAATACTTTTGTTTGGAGGTACCTGCAAAAGCTTTGAGGTGTCTGAATCAATTGCTGAGAATCTGTTTGGCAGGTACACACAGAAGCACTGTTTGTATGTTTTGTAAAGTTATATCTAAGAATTAATTCTTGCCTGTTGTGGGATATGTGTACGCTGTGTGAAGATACATTGCTGTGATTGACATAATAAAGAACTTAATGGCCAATAGGTAGGCAGTAGGTAGGCAGCACTTCTTGGCAGAGAGGAGAAGTAGGAGGAGATAATTGAGGCACAGAGGAAATGCCAATGAGATATGGAGGGAGTCGGACATACAGAATGAAAGAAAAAAACGCCACATGATAAAAATATAGATCAATAAAAGCAGATTAGTTTAAGCTATAAGAGCTAGCAGAAAAAGTTTAAGCTAAGACAGAACTTTCATAATTAATAAGAAGTTCCCGTGTCGTTATTTGGGAGCTGGCTGGCAGGACAGAAACAGGCTTGTTAGTTTGCCTTGCTCTGCTCGCCAGGCTATTGAAGTCCCCCTTTCTTCATTATCCTCATTGTTGTTTTGGTTGCTGACATTTTGGTACCTCTGCAACATGTTACAAGTCCATGAATACAAGGGGTCATGAGAACTACATACTTTCTACTCCAGCCTTCTACTCCTGTTAACTTGGTAGTGGCAATTAACAAAAAGAATTCAATCCTTGTTCATGGGTTATTATCTCCAGATAAGTCTCTTCAAGGAATCTGATTCAAATTTTTGTGATATAAATTGTACAATCATGTCATAATGTATAATTTAGTTCTTTTCACCCAGTTTCACTCCCAGAGAACCCTATCTAGTCCCCAAATGTAAAGGGACTCCATTCAGAGCTAGACCAACACTTCAGAATCAAAACTGCACTTCCAGTGAGGTTCTAATTCTGGATGACTACTGTGAAGTTTGAAGCTGTCCTTTTAAAGAGAGTATTAGCAGAATCTATCAAGTGCTATCAACTCCTTAAAGAGACACTTCACTTTCAAGAAGATTCTCTTCTATCCCTATGAGGAATAACTGTAGTTTCTGTCCCTGACCAATTCTCACACAATGAATATCAGAATTTGCAACACCCATATTTTTTGGAGGTGATTTTCTTATCCTCTTTCTAGTGTTTTGGATACTCAACCTACCTAACCACTATAAAGGGCACACATGGGCTGACAAATAAAAATATATTCTAGTAGATGTCACTGTTCTCCACATTTCATTTCTTGACTATCTACGCTTTCTTATTTACTCTATTTTTTTGAGTTTTGACATTATCTGAACTGTCACATGAACTTCTTACTCCATTGTTGGAAACCATTTAACATAATGAGTAACTTAAGTATATGTACAGGCTAAAGTGGGGGAGCTAGAAGAGACAGTGATGGATAAAGAATCAGAAAGTGTGATCAAGTGGTTAAGGGTAGACACTTTTCCAGAGGACTGAGTTTGGATTCCAAAAACTCCTTACAGTGGGTCACAACTGACTGTAACTCTAGATCCAAGACAATCCACTGCCTCTGGCCTCTGCTGTCACTGCACTCACAGACACGCATACCCACACAAACACACATACATATACATAATTTTAAAAATAATCAAATAAAAAATCTAAAAGGAAAACAATTTGAAAATACTGATGAAATGAGGCTTTTCTTTGTGAAGTGGGATTAGACCCAGAGTCAAAGTAGCACATATGTTAGAGTTTAGAATAAACTGTACTGAGGAAGAGACTATTTGAACACAGAATTCTGATTCTCTGTATTATGTTATTGGCTGTTCACACCAACCTCTCCACTCTTCCCTAGCAATTTAAATGGACAAAGAAAATAAACAGAATGATCTTCATCAATATTTCCTTTCTTTTCTGATTATCTGCCTTTTCTCCACTACTCCCTTACCGTCACAAAAAAAAAAAAAAAAAAAAAAAAAAGACCAGGCAGTTGTTAAATACAAAACAGAAATAACATTGGCTTTATTTGTTCTCGTTTAATATTTCTACATGGCTTCTAGCAGGTCTCAAACTTTAAAGACAATCAGACTGAGCAGCCTCTGTTCCTCTATCCATAAACTTGTGTCTGAATTTCAAGTTGCTCATTCATAAGGTGCTGATAAGAAATGTCAGTCCAGGATCATAGACACTACAGCCAAGGAAAAGAGCTTGTCTCAAGAAGACTAGAGATTGTATCATGCTGAGTTCAGATGAGATAGGCTTCCTGTCAAAACACTTTGTAATCAATGGGGTAGTTTCCAAAGATTCAAGGTTCTTGGACTTTCACGGAAAGCCAGAGGTAACAAAAGAAGGGGGGAGGGGGGCAGGGATAAAGAGAAACAGAGACAGAGACAAAGAGAGAGCCAGACACAGGGACAGACAGAGAAAGAGAAAGAGAGTCAGGGAGAGACGGAGAGTCAGAGCTTCTGTCCACAGATTTGTACCAGAGGAAGGAAGAGAACTCAAAGAAATACACACCTAAAAATGCTGTTCCTTCTGAAAGCAACTGGGTGAAAGTAACATCGACTTATTTACATTCTTCTTGATGAGACTCCATTTTTTTTTTAAATACAGTTCAATGAAGTTCTTGAAACTGGCCATTTAAAGCTTCATTCTTATTCCAAAGGACTTTTTATAAACTTCCACTGGTCACCTGGCAAGCAGCTGTTAACCTTTTCCTCCAGACACTAGGAGAAGAAATAAGTTTGTGTGAGATTGGAGGTGAAAGCCGAAGCCGTCATCATGATTCATAGAGTGAGTTTGGAAAATGGTTTTACTGCAAAGGCCAACTTTCAAGAAAGCTGTCTGTTTCAAGCTGTTCAATTTTTGCATGGACATTCAGAAACTATTTTTCGTCGTTTTATTAGTTCTTTGAGAATTTCATACAATATATTTTAAATGTATACATCCTCCTCCCTTCTCCAGTTCCTCCAAGACCCACATCCCCTTCCTCTGCCCTTCGAACTTTGTGTCTCTTTTTTTTTTTAACCCACCAAGTAGAGACTGCACTGAGTACATACTCTTGGATGTGTGGTCTTCCACTGTAGTGCGATTGGATCACCAAAGTACACACCTTTAAAACAAACGATTCTCCCTTTCCCAGCAGCTCTCAACTGTCAATAGCTCCTTAGCTGGAGACTTTGTGCCTCTCTCCTCTCTCCATGCCAGCACTTTTGTCTGGCTTGAACTTATGCAGGTCTTGTGCATTTGATCACAACTGAGAATGCAGGGGTATCAAACTTGTTATTTTAGTCACAAATATGAAAAACAAAACCATCTTCCACGCAGAGTACACTCCAACTCTGGTTCCTGCTACAACAGAAAGGAGGTAGGATCTATGTATACAAACATTCTGGGGATGGAACTCAGGGTCTAGCACCTTCTGAACAAGTATTCTATGCTTCAGCTATAGTTCTATACCCAAAGAACCTCCTCTGTTTAAAAGCCAATGACCAAGATAAAGGTTGGAACTGAGGCCAGAACTTCTCATCCACTGCAGACTGTGCAGTCATACTGACAAGCTGTTTTTCATTCCCCAATCCAGCATGTCTTATCAAACCCAGAAAATAACGTGAATTTCCAAGTTAACATCCCAGGTTTGCATATACCACAAGTAGCAAAATTTTCATAATCTTTCTTTTGTCAGTAAGGTAATTAACTGGCTGCCCCTCATTTAATGTAGGGTTTATATGAATATTAGATTATGGCTTTCTGCTTCAAAAAGACATTAAAGATGATGCAAGTTTCTTGAAGAGTCCAGAGACTTTAAGTTTCAGTTTTTCCTTAATAATATCTATTTTTTCTTTTCTCTTCTAATTCAACACACCCAATATCAGCTCCTCACTATCCCATCAAATGCCCCAGCTTTGGACACTGGACATTGTCTTTTACAAGATAATATACAGAAATCCCTTATCTTTGTGAAACTCATCTGATGCCTCAATAAATATCTACCTCTTTTACAACCAATTTATTTTCAAAAGTTATATATTTTAAAAATTAAGGACTGTGGATGTAGGTCATTGATAGAGCACTTGCTGGGCACTTTCATTTTCAGTACTAAAAAAATAATTAGTGCACATTTAAGTTTAGCTCTATCATAATATTTCACCCAGTTTCTGATTGATTTCTAAAAGCAAATTATAAAGTTGTAGTTTTATACTTATAAATGAGGCTTTGTTCTGGTAAAAGTCAGTGCTAGATCATCTCTGAATCTTGAATATAGACCAAGGGAGATGGCTTGGGATTGAGGTGTGAGTAGCTGCTTGTGAAATATTAATTCATTGATTTTAAAATGTATGAATCTCCCCCAATCATTAGACATTAGCAAATAAGAACTAAAGAATAAAAGTAAATTGTCACAGGCCATCTTAAAGGTAGAAAAGGGGTTTGATTCTCATGAACCAGTTAAACTTGTTTCAATTACATGAAGGCATCTTCTTAGTATGAAATTGGTATCAAGTAGTAAGTAGTAAGAGCTGCTTTGCTAAAGGTTTGTTAAAACGCAAGTTAAAACCTTTGATTGTGCCATGTATTCTACACAAATTCCATAAAGAAAGCATGTTTCCATAACCTAAATCATCTCCCATTTTTTGGACACTGAGATCTAGAGAATAATAAGTATTCTGAATTTTGAGAAAGCTTGTAATGTTTGCTTTGACCTGTCATTCATTTTATTTTGGAAAAGCCACTCTTAACACACAATTCAGATAATGCTAAAATGTCAATTCATTACCCTATCCGGACAGCTCCTTAACGTGCATTTCATTCATTTCTTACATTACCATAAGAAAAGTCATTCAATTTACCAAAAGGATGACAACTAGAGAAAGCTCCTGTGTTCTCATGAGAAAATCATTAGTTTCCCCCCCATCAAGCCATTATTACCAGTATCTCCAGTGAGTCGCAAATTCCCCTTCACAAGGCTATTATCAATGTTCCTCAGAGGTCAGAGGCATGAAGATTGAGGGGTAAGGATGGCATATGTCAATGTAACCTTTAAAAGTCCCCTTAAAGACTTTGTGTAAAAGGTAACTCTCCAAAGACCTGAACTTTTGCAACTCAGTAAACAGTTAGCAGCCATCCCCATCAAAATCACCCCATGAGAACAATTTAATGAAGTAGAACATTTGTCAAGATCATCTACTTGATCTTTTGATCTCCTTATAAACAGGTACCACATAGACTTCTCTCCAAAAGACAGAAGCCAGGATAATGATTACCAATTATATAAAATGAAGCACTAACTACTGAGATCTATAGTTATTCCATACATTTTATGGGAAAATGAGACAACTTTCTCATGTATTATTAACAACAGTCCTAAGAAGGAATCCTGTGTAATTACTCCCATTCATGTATAAGGTCCCTCTCATAGAGAGCCTGGAAATTAAAATAGTTTGCATACTGATTATGCATCAAACTCTGCAATTGTCTCTGGCCTGACAGGCTTGCTAAAGACCAGAAGAATTTATTTCAATGTGGTACAATAATCAAACCCTACAACCACAAGTTATACTTTTTAAAAAAGAAATCTTTTTTCACATAAATAATTTTGAAACTATGTAACCTATAATACAATTTTGTTTTGGCATCTAATTCCTTTTCTACTCGATCTCTTCTCTAAAGTAAATAACCTCTGGCATATTTTTAGTTTAAATTAAAGAACTGTCTTTAGACTTTCAATATAGCTAAAGGAATCTAATTACCTCATGATCTAATATGCACCATCATCCATTTCTTTGTTACATGAAACACTTGGAAATTTTACATCATTTTGTATCCTTTTGAATTCATGGATCTAGTCTAGTTCCATAGATTTTATTCCTTTCTGTTTGTTTTCTGTAGCCATTAGACACTTAACTTTTAGTATTCATGACTTTAGATAAAATCTTGTCCATCCAAAATTAGATTTTCAGAACAAAGTATTTTATATCAGAAATAGAATTTAAAAATAAACATAAAAATATATTATATCACAACCATTTCATGATGGACAGACATTCATCTTATAATCCAGGAATATATTACTTTACTCCTGAATTTACCGCAGGTAATAAGAACTGTCTAGATAGTACTAAAGATCTTGAGATGAAGACACTGCCTGCAATATCCAGGTAGATGTGATATAGTCACAAGAGTCCTTATTAGAAGGAAGCAAAAGGGTAAATATCAGAGAACAAGAGATGTGATGACAAAAACCAAGGCTAAATGGATGAATGTTGAAGAAGTGAGTCATGGATGAAGGTGGCCTCTTAGAGCCTTAAAAGCCAGGAAAATGGGTTCAACTCTGGGCACACAGCCTTTCAGACATGCTAATTTTTGATCAGTCCTGGAAGCCTCATTCAGATGCTTGGCCTGTGGAACTCTATGATGCTGAGTTTGTGTTGTTTTAAGCAGCTAAGTTTGAATAATTTATTGGAGCAACTATAAAAAATTAATGCAGACATTTTGCATAAATATGTGTCCATTTATTCTTGGATAACTATGACATATTGCTAGAATGAATGGAGATTCATTGTTAATTTTACCCCAATAGTGCACTTTAATTTTTAAGAGCCAAGTAGTCTGTTCTTAATGGCAGATGTTTCACTATACCAGAATCAGAGACACCAAAAAGGAGGATAAGATAATAAAGGAAGTGCTCCCTCTCTGGGTAGTAAAAACACTGGACAAGTGCTTTTGTGAATAGGGCAGTCACTGCTTTTTTAAGTTTTTTTCACATGATAGCTCACTTACTTTGCTATAGGATTGACCTTGATTGAGAAACAAAGAAATGTAAGCAGGTTAAATGATCAATAAAGAAAATCTTGCCGGGTGGTGGTGGCGCATGCCTTTAATCCCAGCACTCGGGAGGCAGAGCCAGGCGGATCTCTGTGAGTTCGAGGCCAGCCTGGGCTACCAAGTGAGTTCCAGGAAAAGGCGCAAAGCTACACAGAGAAACCCTGTCTCAAAAAAAAAAAGAAAATCTTTAATAAACATTACTAAAAGAATATAATGTCTCACTATCTGAGATGTTCATCAAAAAAAGATTTACCAAGTAAAATTTACAGATGTCCATTTTTCTATTAACTTTTAATTTAACAGGATCTTGCTTACTCTTATCAAGGATTTGGGAAAGATGAAATAATGTTGATTCCAGTGTAAGTTTTAATATATAATTTGGGTTGAAAGCTTTTATTTTATGCATGAAATATGTTTCTGACAAAGTTGGAACTGAGCATACAGCTCATTTGGTTTACCGGAAATGTCAGCATATGAATTAATTGGCAAAAACAAATAGCCGAATAAGACTTGTTTTATGTCACAAAGGATGTAAGTATGTATTTTTTATTTTTAAAATTACTCTATTTTTAATTAAGATAAACATGCTAATGCCTATCTCCATGACAACCATTTATTTTTTCTGAATCCTAACTTCAGAACAAGGAAAGCGCTGGGGAAACTAGGAGCTAAGGCCTTTAGTTAATACGAGGGCAATGAATATTCTAAGACTTTAAGAGACAATTCCATTTAAAGTGCTGAAGAATCAGAGAGAGCAAAGGTGAAGAGCAGAATTGGAGAACACAGATTCCAGCTATAAACGCACTCTAAGACATGCTCTCAGAGCTAATCCTCATGTCAGCTTGAAAGGATTCTCAAATCCTATCACTGCAGGAACTAGCTAATTATAAAGCTTATTTGTCTTGATAAGTAGAGGCAGTGAAGTGAGGTGTTGATCACTGTGTATAATAAAATGAGGAAACCGATGAGCAGAAGGCTTAAGTTACTGGCCACCTTTTGTGTACATGAAGGTTCTAGATACAAGCTAATCTAGAAAGGCAGAGCCTGTTCAAAGTAAAAACATGTCAGGTTGAGAAGAGTTTTGAATACAGCACAAGTATAGACAGTCAATCTGTTCCCTAAAAGGAAATCCACTAAGAAGTGAAGATGATTGTCACCATTACATACTTAGCCGTTTCCCCTGTTCAATTGTATATCTCCAGTCTCTGCAAAAAGTGGTTGAACTAAGGAAAACGACATTGAAGTTCTGTGGACTTAACAGGCTTTTGTTTCCAGTATCACGTGCTCTTCAAGATGTGGTCTTCCATATACTTCATCACAACTTTAGCATACACTTTGTAACTAGCGATTCAATTACACTGCCTTGTTCTCTATCAGCAGACAGATTATGACAAGGACAATAGTATGCCATCCATGCTTTTATTGTAATTTCTTACCATGTCACAAACTGGGTCTGGGGCTTCATGACATGTTGATTCTCTAAAAGAAGATGGCAATAAGAACATAGGGTCTGAGAAGTGGGAAATGAGAAGTAACCCATCTCCCGTGGAAAGATGCACGAATGTAGAGGTTCAGAAAATCCTACGAAGATTTAGTAACTCACCATCCTAGTAAGGATTTTAGGAGTAATGTGTTTGATGCTGATATACTCTTTCCTAATTCAAGGCAACTGTTGCACTTCACATCTCCCATGGAAATTCATTTTTAAAAAAATGGGAGAAAAAAGGAATTACAAAGCTTCAAAGCTTTCAAAAAGAGTTTTCTTTCAAAAACTGTTCTATCCCATGTTGTTTATGATGTATAAGACTTCCAGTTTTAAGTAGGATCAAGAGCAAAGAAAACATTGGCGGAGTAAAGCTGCGGTAATGTCTTTGCAACATCGTCAGCATCTGCAGGATGTTGATATGATTAAATTGCAAAATAGCTGACCAGCAGTACCTCACTCTGTTGCACTGACACTTTTTATTCTAAAATACATCCATGCTTCAGCAACGACTCTGAGTTCTCTATAAGTAAGCATTAGGTCCAGTGGTCCTAGTTAAGTTTCTTATATTAAGACCTATTTGCATTTTTATTTATTATTTATTTATTTATTTATTTATTTATTTATTTATTTATTTATTTTGGTTTTTCGAGGCAGGGTTTCTCTGTGGAGCTTTGCGCCTTTCCTGGAACTCGCTTTGGAGACCAGGCTGGCCTTGAACTCACAGAGATCCACCTGGCTCTGCCTCCCGAGTGCTGGGATTAAAGGCGGGCACCAACACCGCCCGGCCCTATTTGCATTTTATATCTGATAACTTTCTGCTGTTCTTGAAAAGAATGCACAGTATACTACAGCATTTTACAGTATCACAGATCTCACTGCTAGTAGCCAATAGCAATTGTTACCCAAATATGACTACCAAAGGAATCCATAGACTCTATAAACTGAGCAAAATAGTTCACAGTTAAGAACATCTATGCTTGAGTATAAACCATTATTTTGATCAACTGTGATTACTAATAAAACAAAAGAGTATACACATATACAAACACATACATGTATGCAACATACCTCTTAGCTTCTAGAGCAACAACATACCCACTTACTAAACAAATCTCCTCGTCTTCAATCTGTTTAAAAACTAATCTTCACATATTCTCCTGAAGAAGTGTAGCTAGAGTTTTCCTCCAGTCCTGCCTGGCCCACGGTCAGGACAAATCTCTCTCACCTGCCAGTCCTGCAGCTGCTTAGACCCAACCGAGTAAACACACAGAGACTTATATTGCTTACAAACTGTATGGCTACAGCAGGCTTCTTGTTATCTAGTTCTTATATCTTAAATTAACCCATATCTATTAGTCTATGAGTTGCCACGTGGCTCGTGGCTAACAGGTACCTTAACATCTTCTCATGGCAGCGGCTGGCAGTGTCTCTCTGCCTCAGCCTTCCACTTCCCAGAATTCTCTTCTCTGCTTGTCCCGCCTATACTTCCTGCCTGGTTACTGGTCAATCAGTGTTTTATTTATTAACCAATCAGAGCAACACATTTAACATACAGTACATCCCACAGCAAAGCAGAGATATCTAGGAGAGATCAGGTATTTAATATGGACTATCAAATGAATATGTGACCAGAACAGACCATTAGCCTACATGCCATTAGGTCCATCCAAGCATATAAGATTGGTGGGTACCATAAAAATCTAGTTCAAAGTGGGAATACATACTGGTTCAGGACAAATAAATTGTAATAAACTTGGGATACTCAGTGACCAATTAATATATCCTGGTCTGGGCATCATTAAAATGTTTATCAAAGATTATAAATTAGAATCATCCACATACATTACAACCTTATTCATTTTTAATGTAAGAAAATTACAAGGAACTGATTACCACATCACACGAAGAGAGCTTGATCTGAAGTTAGGATGTACAGTAGTTGTGAGGAGAAGTAAATAGCCTATTTGTAGACCAGGAATAATAATATGAAAGGAGATGTACAAAAAGAATTTAGAAATTTATTCTAAAGAATTTAGAATAAATCTTTAGCTAGGTATTTGGTAATTGGTATAAAGCATGTGAATCTTTGTGTCTTATGTTAATATCCTTGTGAGAATCTAGAAATGACACAATATCATGTCATATCCAGGAGATATCAGCCAACATTTTTCTTTAACTGCCATAGCACTGATAAAATGACTCTATAAGCAGGGCATCCATTACAGTACTTATTAAGGGTAAAAATGTATTTTTTACCCAGCAGTGCAGCAGATTCTTTCTCAACAATGTAAGAATCCAGTGCTCTAGGCACGATGCCTGCAGCATAGAACATAACTACACTCTCAACAGGGCACTATTCATGCTAGCTACTTGAATTTCTAACAATGGAAAAGAAAAACCTATCTCCTCCAAATTAGATACTTACTTACAGTCTTCATTTGCCTTTTCTTTTCCTGAAGATTTTACCAGTTTTTATCATGAATGTGTTACATATGGGTATCCTGTATCTTGTTTCAGAACAAGGAGCCCATTCATAGTAAAAGTTATTTGTCAATGAACATGTCACAGAATCTACTTGTCTGAAAATGCTCCACATAACCCATATGCAAATAGTAAAAAAAAAAATGTGAAAACATCCTATGAAACTCAGTTAAGGAACTAGCTTAAAGAGGACATCACTAGCCTTGCAGCACTGACTTCAAGAATGAAAAACAAACAAAAAAATCAATACACATACATATATATATACACATACATACATACATATATACATACATATACATATATTCCTCTTTCACCACTATGCACTTCTAGGAACAACAGAGTAGAGATGCTCCTCTTGGCCTCTTCTTCACTGAACTCTTTCAGTACACTTCTAAATAATGCTCATGTGCAAGATGTGCTTTGTGTTCACATCATTGGCTTAGAAGACTTTGTTTCTGATATGGGAGACAATGGGTGATGGTAGATTATTTCTGACAAGAGCACAGTAAGGATCCCACTTAACTAGTGGTAGTGGCTGCCATTTGGAAATGATAGGTTTTTCAAAAAAAAAAAAAAAAAGACAAAGAAAACTATTGGAAAGATCAGAAAACTGGGCCTTAGTAGTCACCAGGTGTTAGGGCTGCCAATAGGTGAAAAGAAACTATTTGTTTGGGGAACTCACTGGAGCATTTTTAATATTCATTATCCATTGTAAAATTGAAATGATGTAGTAGTTAATACATTTAAAATGTCCTTGGAGTTAATTGGGAAAATATGCATGCTCTAAACATGGAAAGTCCAAAGAAGTAGTTGTCAGGGTAGAATGCTCAAGCTGAATCCAACTTCAAAGGGCTTTCTTTTATACAGAGATATCAATATCATGAGGACATAGAATTCAGAGTATCCTATGAGGGTAACTAACAAAACATTAAACAGTGTGTTGTGTCAGAAATTAACAATCATTATTGGGACTCCAGGCAATATGAGACTTGAAACAAAATATTAATTAAACCCTGATCACTAAATTGCATGAAATAGTCTACTATTTCTAATAGTATCTTGAAATTTTAAGGTGATCTGGAGTGAATTATAAATATATTTAAGATAATTCATCCTATAATATTAACGTTTTAAATTTAAAGTATGCATATTTAGATATTTTATTTTCTTATTAATGTTTGGTGCAATTTGGCCAATTAGAATAAGATACTGCGTTTTGAATTCTAAATTGAAATATGTAATTGCCTGATTTAGATATGGATTTAAGTTGAAATCATTAAATATGTGTTGATACTAAACAGAAGCTTAAGGTTTAGAATATTTATAAATTCACTTTTTATGTTTCTGAAATTAAGTAGATACAAGTTTTGTCTGTCAACAATTAAGATTAATTAAATAAAATATCTGCTTATTAAATTTGTTGACAGTTTAAAATACTTGAAGATATTTAATTTATGAAGGTTGTAAAAGGAAGTGAATATCAGGTAAAATCATGTTACATGTGATTTTTAAGTTTCCTCAGGCTTGTGGAGCAGATCCTATCTATAATTAGAGCTTTAAAAGAAAAGGATGAAAAAAAAGACCATTGAAGTTTTGCTTTAATCAATTTAACATTAAATCCTAAAAACAATTTCAACCCCTGAGTAGAATTTTCTAACCATGAGAATCATCTCTAAGTTCATTGGAAAACTAACACTTTAATTCCTTACCACATTTTAAATGTAGTATGGAATTATGCTGATCTAGCAAAGTGGCAATAGAAAGAGTGTAAGGACCAGAACACTAGTAGGTCTGTGGTGAAACAGTCTCTCCTAGAGATAGCAGAAGAATCGAGACCTGAACAATGACAATATCAATAGACATGCTAATGCTGATATTGTGAAACAAGGGAAATTTCACAAGGTCCCAACCCTAGGCAAAGAACTACAGGCAGCTAACGATTGCTAAGACAGAAGGAGAATTAGCCCTTTCCAGCGATGCATTCCCATATTGGTTATTCAACACAAAGGGGTCAGGCCTGAAACCATATAACCATATATACACAAACAATAAAATTAGACTCAGCAGGCTGTATTTAAATATATGTGTAATTATTATATTAGATATTATTGTATATAATATGTATTATAATTATTACATATTTTGTATGTTATATGTAATAATAAAAAAGAAAAAGGTTATTAATTTAAGAAGGAGAGATATGGAGGGGTTGAAGATAGGGTACCTAAGAGAGTCCAGAGAAAGGAAAGGGAAGAGGGTATTAGTATAGTTATATTTTAATTAAATATGTAAAGCTGAAGGTCACAATTCACTTACACACATGATGACTAGCATAAGTTGCTCAGGTTCTAAGAGGTTTGCCACATATGCAAGTATAGTAACAGTATAGATTACAGGAGATGGTGCCCATCACTCCTTCACCTGAGTTTCTCCTAACAAATACTCAACAATGATTGTTTGTCAACTCTTATAACACAGAGAATCACTATAACTTTAGTGCCCTATCCTAAAAAAAATAAATATTCATGTTAACAGAAACAAAAACTCTATGATGTGTTAAAGCCTTTTTGTGAGAGTTTAAAAATGCAAACAACTTAAATGACTAACAGAAGAAGGGAGATAGTAAAATGAACTAAGGAATGCTATGAAATAAAGTGTAGTTTTTAAAGGGAGGATTCAGTTATATTTTTCAATTACAATGAAATGTAGCTGAAATCAATAACAAAAAGAAAAAAAACATAGATACAAACATAGAAACCTAAAAAACTACACTCTTGAACAGCAAATAGAACTAAAGAAAAAGTAACCTTAAACTTTACATGAAACTTTAGAAGACCTAAACAGAGAAACAAACTAAATAAAAAGTAAATAAAGCTTAAGTATCATAATGCTGATTTCAAAATTTATAATAAACCTATAGTAATTAAAATAGTATCATTTTGACATCAAAACAACCAAAGAGCAAAATAAACCCACCTGTATATGTGCAGTTGATGTTTTAGGAGTGTCAAGAATACACAATAAGAAATGAGCATTCCACACCAGTCAGAAGAACAGGTGAGTGACTGGCTTCCCAGCTTGAGCTGCCACATCTCCAGACCCAAAGCCCCAGGGTATAATACATGCCCCTCCCCCTTCCAACTCAATATCAGCAAGGCAGTTGGCCACTTCCCACAGCACTGGTGGAATTCCACTGCTCTGGTGCAATTCCCACCAGCCAGTGAGCAGGTGAGACACCAGAGAGTTAGCAGGACTGTGGCCACCTACTGAATTATATTCCCCCAAGACCCACTCTGATGCCCAACCCCACCCACCTCAGCATCCTCCTCCCTGGGCCAGACCTTCCTCACAACTCCAGCAGACTCCATAGGCCCATGAGGCCAGGCTGGATCTAGGCACTAAATTCCCATAAACTTCAGCTGAGACTCCCTACTGGACCTGAAGACCTGCCGGATACCAGAACCCTTGGCCATTTGGGCTAGACGACAATAAAGGAAAGAGAAAACGAAGGAACAAAACACCCATCTAAAGAAGACAAGCACAAGAATCAATATCCAGACCTATAATCATCCCAAATCCAGATATCTATGCCAGTATAAGAACACATTCAATAACAGAAAGGGCAATATGGCACCACCAGAACTCAGTGATTCTATGATAGCAAGACATGAACATTATAAGGCAGATGAAGCACAAGAACATGATCTTAAAAATAAAAATTCTCTTAAAGAAATTGAGGAAAAGACAAACAAAAAATTGGGAGAAATCAATAAATCTCCTAAAGAATGCCAAGCAAGCCAAGAAAAAAAAAACTATCAAGTGAAGGAAATTGTTCAAGACCTGAAAATTGAAAGAGAAGCAATAAAGAAAGCACAAACTGAGGGAATTCTGGAAATGGAAACTCTGGGTAAGTGAATAGAAACTACAAAAGTAAGCATCACTAACAGAAAACAAGAGATGAAAGAAAGAATCTCAGGCATTGAAGATATGATAAAGGAAATAGATTCAACAATCAAAGAAAATGTTAAACCCTAAAGATTCCTAACACAAAATATAATAAAAGCAATATATAGCAAGCTGATTGTCAACATCAAATTAAATGGAGAGAAACTAAAAGCAATTCCAGTAAAATGAGGAACAAGACAAGGTTGTCCACTCTCTCCACATCCATTCAATATAGTCCATGAAGTTCTAACTAGAGCAATAACAAAACTAAAATAAATCAAGGGGATACAAATTGGAAAGGAAAAAGTTAAAGTATTGCTATTTGTAGATGATATGATAGTATACATAAGTGACCCCAAAAATCCCATTAGGGAACTTCTATAGCTGATAAACACCTTCAGCCATGTGGCTGGATACAAGATTAATGCAAAACAAACAGTCTTCCTGCAAATGATAAATGGTCTGAGAAAGAAATGAGGGAAACAATACCCTTCACAATAGCTATAAATAATATAAAATGTCTTGGGGTAACTCTAACCAATCAAATGAAAGACCTGCATGACAAGAACTTTAAGTCTTTTAAGAAAGAAATTGGAAACAATATCAAAGATGGAAAGATTTCACATGCTCATTGATATACAGGATTAACAGTAAAAATGGCAATCTTACCAAAAACAGTCTACAGATTCAGTGCAATCCCCATCAAAATCCTAACACAACTCTTTACAGACCTTGAAAGAACAATATTCAACTTCATATAGAAAAACAAAAAACCCGGTATAGCTAAAACAATCCTACACAAAAAAAAGGAACTTATGGAGGTAACACTATCTCTGATGTGAGCTCTACCACAGAGCTATAGTAGTAATAACAGCATTATATTGGCATAAAAACAGTCAGGTGGATCAATGGAATTGAATCAAATATGCTGACATAAATCCACACACCAATGAATATCTGATTTTTGACAAAGAAGCCAAAATCATACAATGGAAAAAAGAGAATATCTTCAACCAATGGTGCTGGCATAACTGTATGTCAACATGTAAATGAATGCAAACAGATCCATATATCTATTTTCCTGTACAAAACTCAAGTCCAAGTGGATCAAAGATGGTAACATAAACCCAGTTACACTGAACCTGAAGAAGAGAAAGTGGGAAGTAGCCTCAAACACATTGGCACAGGAGTCATTCTTTCTGAACAGAACACCAGTAACACAAACACTGATATCCACAATTAATAGATGGTACCTCACAAAACTGAAAAACTTCTGTAAGGCAAAGGACACTGTCAATAAGGCAAAACAGCAGCCTACAGAATGGGAAAAGATCTTCATTAGCCCCACATCTGACAGAAGGCTGACTGCAAAACATATGAAGGACTCAAGGAACTAGACATAAAAAAAAAAAAAAACAAATAATCCAATTAAAAATTGGGTACATATCTAAACTGAGAATTCTCAAAAGAAGAATTTCAAATGGCTAAGAAATACTTAAGGAGATGTTCAAGATGCTTATCCATCCAGGAAATGCAAATCAAAATGACTCTGAGATTCTGCCTTACACCTATCAGAATGGCTAAGATCAAAAACACTAATGACGGCTTATGCTAGAGAATATGAGGAGCAAGGGGAACTTTCCTCCACTGCTGGTGGGAGTATAAACTTGTACAGCCACTTTTGAAATCTATATTGTGGTTTCTCAGAAAATTGGGATTCAATCTGCCTCAAGACCCATCTATACCACTCTTGGGCATATACCCAATGGATGCGCAACCATATCACAAGAATACTTGTTCAGTTATGTTCTTAGAAGTATTATTCATAAACGCCAGAACCTGGAAACAACCTAGGTGTACCTCAACCAAAGAATAGATAAATAAAATATGGTACATTTACACAATGGTATATTATTGAGCTGTTAAAAACAATGACATTAAGAAATGTGAAGGCAAATGGATGGAACTAGAAAAAAAATCATCCCACCTATACTTCCTGCCTGGCTACTGGCCAATCAGCATTTCATTTATCAACCAATCAGAGCAACACACATTCACAGCATACAGAACGACATTCCACAGCACTTCCCCTGTTCTGTCTAATCAAAAAGGAAAGTTTTAACTTTAACATAGTAAAATTACATATAATAGAACAGTTATCAAGCAAGAATTACAGTTACAATATCTAGTTTATTTGTATTTGGCAAAATTAAAGAAAATATTCTATCTACCCTATATTTGTGAGTCTAAAGTTTCATATCTACTTTATCTTTTATCATAACCAAGGAAAATTATAACTATCTAGTCTTCATCTGCATCAAAGACCTAAGTAAACAGGAAATGCATTGTAAGCAACTTGCAAAATTCTGGAAATGACAGAGACAGCTGGCTGCCTGAACAGTCACCCAAAGTTCCTTTGTAACTTTTGGGCACCCATCTTTAGC
Organism: Peromyscus eremicus; assembly: GCF_949786415.1. Taxonomy (NCBI): domain Eukaryota; kingdom Metazoa; phylum Chordata; class Mammalia; order Rodentia; family Cricetidae; genus Peromyscus; species Peromyscus eremicus. The sequence continues at coordinate 75,649,099 of NC_081423.1, forward strand.
CTATAGGCCTAGAGTTTCTCAGTCACTTATCCCCGTGTCCTGCAGAATATTGGGCAGTCTTTTCTGTAAAGTAGGAACTTGAAGGACCTTCTTGCCTTGTTTTGGCAGAATTTAGTGGTCATTTTTCCATACATCTTGTATGTCCAGTCCACACAAAATTTTGTCAATCAGTCCAGGCAAGAACAGTTTCTTGCCCAAATGGCTATTTTTGCCAAGAAGAAGATAAGTTCCATATAGAGTGTCTTCAGTGTTCATATTTCTGTTTGAAGTAAATCAATGCTGCCAGGAGCAGATGTGTCTCACTGTCCAAAAGGTCTAAGTTTTTAAAACATTTTAAATGGCATATTCTGTAGGTCTTTGAAGTGTTTGAAGATTACCTACCAAATTGAAATATATCTATATATACCAAAAAACTTAACTAACATTACTATAAGTTTGATTATAATGTCTAACTACTAATTTTCATTTCTGTATACTCTAATAGTTGGTAATAACATTGAAGGATTAGCAAATGCACTACATTGTTAAATGAACTATATAGGTACAGTATCTTGAATAAGATAAAAATATAGGTATAGTATTTTCTAATAAAACCAATCTCAAATTTGTATCAATATACATAATTTGTATATAATATACAAAAATAAATCCAATGTAAAATACTTAAAACCAGTAGTTGCCTTTTAAAAGTAGATTCAATAATCTGCCTTTTTATTTATATCATTTCTATATCCTCTCTTTTTTCTTTTCAGAGTAGATTCAATAATCTACCTCTTATCTACATCTTCTTTTTTCTTTTCAAACAAGAACCTTAAATCTAATCTCCTTTGCTTAGCCTCTTTCCTGACCATTAACAATAACAACTTGTAACCAACTATCCTAAATAATGACAATTATCCCAAACCCAAAACACACTGAAAGGCCGTAAACCACCCACCCCACCTCTTGGGAATGTGGGTGTCATGTTCTTAAAAATTGCTTCCTGCTGTTTGTGGGTGAAGGCACCTTTAGGGGTTCCTGAGAAGAATTTTTTGGGGTTAATTATCAATTCCTGGGAGAAGTAGCTATATCATTTGTTGTCTAGTCTCTGCATGATGCAAAAGTGCAGGGCTTATTTCAAATCCTTGCTTGAATAGTCTGTGAGGCTGGATCATCTCAGCTATCTATCTTGAAATTGTCCTGGACAGTTTGTAGTCCAAAGCTGATTTTTGGGTAATGTTTGTCAGCTTAGTGGTATTATTATTATTGTCCATGTGGAATCATCATTTTGGGGCCTCATTGTCTTTATGGAGACTTCAAATTCGCTCTTAAGCCTGGTCTTGATCCCCTGCAGAAAACTGATATAGACTGCAACACAAAAACATGTATAGAGCCTGAAGGACAAGGAGAAAAATTAAAGCCATATGTGGCTAATATAGCTATGAATTTATGGGATCATGATCTATTAAAACAATGGAATACCCAGATTAATATCCTTCTGGCCTTAGATACAAACCATAAACTAACACGTGTTTCTGAGAGAAATATTAGGAGGTATTATTATAAAGAACAGTCACCAGCCATCCAGATTGTACAAGAACAGGGCACAACAAATGCTTATCTTTCAAAGACACCAACAGTTCTACCTTTAAAATGGTTAACAGATAAGCCTGTATGGGTTCAGCAATGGCCTTTAACAACAGAGAAATTGCAGGCCCTGGAAGAGCTGGTACAAGAGCAATTAAATGCGTGGCGATTGAAGAATCAACCAGCCCTTGGTATTCTCCTGTATTTGTTATTAAAAAGAAATCTGGTAAATGGAGAATGGTAACAGACCTAAGAGCAATTAACAAAGTAATTCAGCCAATAGACTCTCTACAATCTGGAATTTCTTTGCCTACTTTATTACCTAAAGGATGGTTTATATTATTTTTAAACTATGGCTATGGCAGGCTTCTTGCTAGCTAGCTCTTATACCTTAAACTAACATATAATTCTTATCTATGTTAAGCCACATAGCTTGATACTTTTCCTCAGTTCGGCCTTGACATCTTGCTTCCTCTGTGGCTGGCTGGTGGCTCCTGACTCAGTCCTTCCTCTTCCCAGAATTCTCCTTGTCTGCTTACCCCACCTATATTTCCTGCCCAGCTACTGGCCAATCAGTGTTTTATTTATCAACCAATCAAAGCAACACAAATTCACAGCATACAGAATGACATCCCACAGTAGGTCTCCTAGCAGTGGGGACAGGGGGTGTCCCTGATGCTTTGGCAGGCTTTTGAGAACCCATTCCTCATACTAGGTTGACTTATGAAGCCTTAATATGGGGAGAAGAGCCTAGTCATACCTCAACTTGATATGCCATGCTTTGTTTGACAACCATGGGAGGCCTACCCCTTTCTGAACAAAAACAGAAGAGGAGTGAATGGGGGGATAGGGCAGTAGGGAGGTAGAGGGAGGGAATGGGAGGTGAGGAGGGAGGGAAAACTGTGGTCAGAATGTAAAATAAATTAATAAATTTAATTAATAATAAAAAAGAAATAACTATCTTAATTCATGGTGTTGAGAAAATTGAATACTTACATGTGAAAGACTAAATTAAAACCACATTTTGTATCATATACAAACAAACAGTTACTTAAACACAAGATCTAAACACAAAATTCCTAGAAGAAGACATAGGAAAAATCCTGATGGTAATTTCAGCAATTATCTTTTAATTGTGACACAAAAATCACAAACAACAAAATCAGGGGGAAAAAGGAAAACTGGGAGGTCACTTAACTAAATAGAATCTTCAGAACAAAAGGAAATGTTTGCAAACAATATAGTAGTTCCTATAATTCAACATAAAAAAGTAAGTAACAAAATGGACAAATAGAAACTATAAAAACAATAACTTGATCAAATAATAGGCAAAGGATTTGAGCTGGAATTTCAAAAACAGCAAAAGACAAGTGGTATGAAAGAGCAGGGACATGACCAATCATTAAAGAGAAATGTAGGACTGAAAACGACAGTGAGATTCACCACATACTTACTGGGATGACTATCACTTAAAATATTGGTGTGTGTGTGTGTGTGTGTGTGTGTGTGTGTGTGTCTGTTGTGTGTGCTATATGTGTATGTGTATTGTGTGTGTGTCATGTGTGTGCATGTGAAAGTGTTGAGAACTGAAGTTGAGAACCTGAAGCCCTTATTCATAGCTGATGGAATGTAAGTTGGTACAGCTGCAATGGAACTGATAGTAAAAGTTTCTCACAAACATTAAATTAAATAACTGTGGAGATTCAGTTTAACATGACTGTGACCATCTTGGTTACAAAGTCCACTGTACCAAACACATGACCCTTGCATGTATTCAAACCCTAGAGCGTAAAGAGCTGCTAATACAGTCAGTCAAGGGTTTCATAACTACCAGTCCTGATGATGGGGTTGTTTCTTAACTAGCATTTGTCATGTCAATGGTGTTTGAGAAAAGCCATGTGTAACATGGACTAGGGGCAGGAGAACCTTTATCTAATTCAGCACATTAATCCAAATGCCCTACCTTATGGTGTAGGCGTCTTCCAGCTTTGCACAACTGCTTAAGATATGCTTGTCAGTGAGTCACTAAGAAATTTTTGTGCAGTCTTGAATTTGTTTCTTTCTTTGGTCTTTTAAAACCTTTAGCTTTGGTTGGCTGCTTCTTATACACCTGGACTGAGTACTTCTGAAACACAAATCATATTTATTTATGTAACTGTTAAAACTAGGAAAAACTAATATATGTTGTTAAAAGTCTCCATTGAGCTCAGCCCACTTCCAGATAGCCCGAAAGCATTGTAAGTTTAGCATTGTAAGTTTTAAAATCAATTTAAATTTAATTCTTCTTTATCATCTTCAAACCTCAATTTTCTAGTGTTGCTAAGTTGGCTTTCTAAAGCAAAACAAATAACAGAAACTGATATTTCACTAGAATACACGTGATAATGAAACAGTTTGTGATCTTATACAGAAAGTTTCTGTGTTTTAATTCTGATACCACTGCTTGACTGAATAATCTTTCCTTTTTATTTAAAAATCAAAGAGACCAAGATCTCTCATTAAATTGATAGGTTTGTTAATTTGTAGTTATTTTTTCAATCCATAAGTGCCATAATATCAGCTTTAGCCTTAGGACAAACAGAGTCTTCTGGTACAGTAGCTTCATTCCTTAAACTTGTTTTAATATTGCATAAAGATCTAAATTACTCATTCAAAATCTATTGCCATTAAATGGTAATAATAATTAATAGTCTTTTTTTTTTAGTTTCCACATGCAGATGTATACATGTCATTTTTTATTTTCTGTGCCTTGCTCATTTCACTTAACATAGTATTTTCCAATTCCATCCATGTTCCTATGTTTCATTTATGGCTAAACAATATTCTCTTGAATATATATATATATATATATATATATATATATATATATATATAAAATACATATTGCATTTTCTTTGCCTACTTGACAAAAAGTAATGATAAACATATGAAGAGATTATTATGCTAATTACACTCATTATATCTTTATATACTGTGTGTGCATGCATTACAATATACTGTACCCCTAATTATGCATAATTAGTATACGTTGATAATACTTATGAAGATGACATAATTAGAAAATGACAGAGAACTGGACAGATCTATAATCCATAGCTTAGGTGTACGTAGCTCAGCTTTTCCAGTCTTATACTACCCTGTGTACAAGCATGCTTTCCAGGGCATCTTCTTCTCATGATGGTGGATAGATTCAAGAAGTCAGGCCTAGCCTCTTCCAGAGCATAAAATGTATAGCTGTTAAGGGTTTGATAACGACCTTGTAGCACCAGGCTAGCATAAAAGAGGATGAAAATCCCTTCACATACCAGTGTTCTTAAGTCTATTAGACACTCCTTAAGTTAGTCAGTATAGGATAACACATGAAATTGAATTATCATTCATTTCTTTTCATGTATTAAGCACTATAGCAAGACCTGAGATGGATACAAGACAATTGCTAATTTTCTACTAAAGCCATTTTTGAAGACAGGGAAAATTACAAGATCCTCACCATAGAAAAAAATACTACTCAGAAAAGCCAAACCCAAATTCATGTCTTCAACTCAAGAGCCCAAACAAGAAATCACAAGTAGCTTTGGATTTATTTAAAATGACTTCTAGATTTCTGTGTTGAGAAGGAATTTGTTTTTATAAAGAATGGCCAACTACTGATAGCAGTCATGGGCATGGAATTATGAGTGGCATGGTCTAGACAGAAGAAGGTCAAATATAATCATATTTGGAGGTCAGAAAACTGGAAGTAGAAATGAGGTACATTAGGTCAGAGTAGTGAAAAGAGTTTCATCCCACATTGACACAAAGATATGACGTCTAATCCACCAAGATACAAGCTCCAATTCATATTGTAGCTTGCTATAAAGACCCAGAATGGGTGTGGCTTTTGTTTGTTTGTTGGTTTGTTTCTCATGGTGCTAAAATAGTTTATTTCAACCAAAACAAATTAGTCACAAAGAATATGAATGTTAATTCTGTCAAATTGCAGTGAATGGCAATATTTATAAATCCATTCTCATTAGAAATATATGACAAAATGTTAAGACAATTGTCTTTAAATATTAACTAAAATGAAGATTACTTGTTTTCTTACATATAAATTCACCTGAGCAAAGAAATGTTAGGTGAAAGATTTTAGTAACAGTATAAAAAAAGAAAGTAATATTTTACTCTATTTTTATTATTTCTTCAGAGAATTTCATATGATGTATCTGAACACATTCGTCCCTAACTCCTCCAAACATATCCTCCCAGACTCCCCTTCCCTGTCTTCTATTCCACTACTATTTTTTCATTTTTTTAAAGAGACAATGTCTATCTCCATGAAGCTGTCCTGGTCCACTGGCTCTCACAATCTTCCTACTCAACCCTTCTTTAATGTTCCTTGAGCCTTAAGTGTAGAAGTTGTATTGTAAATGAATAAATTGGGGTAGACATGCCATAGTCAGTTAAACTCTGCATTTTAACCAGTTGTGGCTTTCCACAATGATCTTGGTCTACTGCAAAAAGTAGCTTATTTGATGAGAGATAAGAGTTACAGTTATCTGATGGTATAAAGGATAAGTATTTAGAATGCAATACTAATTATACTGATTTAGGAAATGGCAGTAGTTTGTTCTCCTCTAGATCCCATGACCTCACAGGCCACAGGTATTTGATGAAATTTCAGAGCTAGGCATGAATTTATTTCTATTGATCTGGGCTTACGTCCAATTGGGTGACTGCTGTTACTGCCAGGGTGTGTCTTTGTTTAAGATAAGAGTTTGAAACTACAGCATTCCTTGACCTGTCCAAGGAGTCCTGTGTTGTAGAATATTATTTTAAAGTATGTTACTTTTGTTTATGTTGCATTTGTTTAACTCTGTGAAGGTGTGTTACTGTGCCTGTCTGAAACACTTAATGGTCTAATAAAGAGCTGAATGGACAATGGCGAGGCAGGAGAAAGAATGGGTGGGTCTAGCAGGCAAAGAGAATATATAGAAGGAGAAATCTGAAAGAAAAGAGATGGAGGAGTGAAAAAGCACAAGTAGCCAGAGAAGGAGGAGGATTCCACGGACCAGCCAACCAGCCACCCAGCTACATGGCCAGACACAGAATAAGAAGGAAAGAAAATGTATACAGGAATAGGGAAAGATGAAAGCCCCTCGGGCTGGCAAGAAAAAAAGCCAAGTTAAGGCTGGGCATTCAAAATTAAGAATAAGCCTCTGTGTGTGATTTATTTGAGAGCTGAGTGGTGGGCACCCCAAAAGAGGAAAAATAAAACAACAACAGTCCTTTGTCTTAGATAAGAAAAAGGCTAGTAAGTGTACTCAGAGTATGTCTCTATGCTGCTATGGTCTGCAGATACAGCATTAAATAATATCTATTCCTTTAATGAGCTGAAAACTAGCTAAAAGGTCAAGAAAATTAATTACTGCCATACAGCTTGTATCTAGAAACCTGACTAGGGCAGTGAGGGAATGAAGAAAGGACAGACATAAAGACACACATACTGAAAATCTAGAGTCAGGTGGGATGTCTTCACTCTAATGGAACTACACCAACTCAGCAACAACCAGGAACCTCAACTTGTATATTATGTACACCATGGTGGGGCATTGGAGGGCTAGCTAGTCTCAGTGAGTGTTCAGTGAAGGTTCAGCAGTCTCAAGCTGTGGTCATTTCTGGAGGGAGAAGCTGCAATTGCTAGTTTTTGTACATACTGATAAATTATTCATAAACATTTGTTCTTGGTGTGATGATACGAATGAGAATGACCCCCACAGAAACATAAATTTGAATGCTTGGTCACTAGTTAATGGAACTCTTTGGGAAAGATTAGGAGGACTGGCCTCATTGGAGGAGGTGTGGTCTTGTTGGAGGAGGTGTTATCAGTAGGGAAGGATTTTTTGTTTCAAAAGACCACACCAGTTTGTGTCGCTCTACCTGCAACTTGCAAATCCAATGTGAGCTCTTGGCTCCTTCTCTACCACCATGCCTGCCTACTGCTGCACTCAGTTGTCATGGTGACAATGGAATAATCCTCTGAAACTGTAAGCAAGTCCCCAATTAAATACTTCATAAGGTATTTGTGCATTTGCCATTTACTTAAAGAAAAATGTCCTGAACTCTAAAATGCAATGTGCAAAACTGAAATGATCCTTCTACTATTCAAAGCTAGAGGTAGATCTGAAAGATTTAGATGACATAAAATATAGACTGGCATTAAGAAAGTCATGGATAAGCCTCATGAAGAAGGTAAGGGGAAGAAAATGATGAAAATGTGTTGATCTTTCAGAAAATGCTATCATCTACCTCTCCTTTAGACTAATATTATCTGGAAAAAAATACTATACCCAACTAAGTGAGAGATGGCATAGGATAAGACAGAAAAGCTATCACTGGGATTCAGGGTAGTCAATTGGCCAACAGAAAGCCTGTGTTTCTTATGTGTACTCTTCAGCTTCCTCAGCCAAAGAAGGAGTTAGGAGTCTTTACCCAACATTTCTAACATGACATTGAGTAATTTAGATTAAAGTAACGTTTACTTCACTCATTAGATCTTCCCATGTGAGATAATGAGGTAATCTAAAGTGCATTATAAACTTTAGAGTTCCTTGCAAACATTAACAGATAGTCATTGCTAATAAACACAGTAATTTACACAAACTGTTCAGCATTTAGGTCAAATTACAATGCAGTCAAATCACAGTGAAGCATATCATTATCTGTGTGTCAGACTTCTTGTTTTATTTGATTGCAATATGAAACTACTCATGTCTGTTGAGCCTTGATAACATGGCTGTCTGGTCATTGCTTTAAAAATTAGGAGTGTTGTTCCTCTTACTCTTCCCAGTGAGTAAACAAATTTGGTTTTAACAAACCATGCAGTGAGTCAATGGTGAATATGGGATTTTTTTTAAAGCCAATAAATTCTGTGACTATGATTTGGCACTGTGGGTCAGTGTTTCTCCAAGGATAAAACACTTCTACATTGCTGAGGGAACAACATAGACTCTAGACTTCGTGTCTCAGAAAAAGTTGGAAAAAATGATAATTTGAAAACTTGTATTTCAACCTTCTTTTTCTTTAAGCCATTGATTATTTTTAGCTTTTTAAAATTTGTCCCTGGTTAGGGGTTCTTTTCCAGGATTCATGACTTCACTAGCCCAGGGTAATAAGCCAAATTTCAGTACAGGCATGATTTCCCTCTTGTTGAACATGTCTTTTTTTTTTTTTTTTTTTTTGGTTTTTCGAGACAGGGTTTCTCTGTGTAGCTTTGCGCCTTTCCTGGGACTCGCTTTGGAGACCAGGCTGGCCTCGAACTCACAGAGATCCGCCTGGCTCTGCCTCCCGAGTGCTGGGATTAAAGGCGTGCGCCACCACTGCCCGGCTGTCTTAAGATCAGCTAGAGAGCTGTTAATTACTTCCAACCTGTGCATGCCAATACTACACCCTTAGAGTTATCATGTCATGCTGTCAAGGTTCATAGCATCAAATCTTGGTAGAACTACTGATTGTCTTCCACTCTTTGAAGCTTTCATGGAACCTTCCAGTACATAGAAGCTAGTGAAGCTTATTCTTTATCAACAAAAACTCAGGAGTCAGATATCAAGATAAGAACCTGAATTATCAGAGAAGCAGTGGAAAAGTGACTAGTGATTTCCTCTCTCTCTCTCTCTCTCTCTCTCTCTCTCTCTCTCTCTCTCTCTCATTCTTTCATCCAAAAAGGCCAAAATCCTCTCTAAGCACCAATTCCTGTCTCTCTATCTGTCCTCATTCCCCCAAAACTTCTACTATTAATTTTGGTCAGCTAGTATCTAGCTCCACCCTCTAATTCAAAGTAAATTTTATTGGCAGTTTTGGGAGCATCAGAATGCAATTAAAATATCACGTAACATTTCCCCCTTTTGTCTAAATAAAAAGAGAAGGTTTCAACTCTGACACAGAAAACTATATGCAATAAGAACAATTATCAGATAAGAATTACATTCACAATATCCAGTGCTGAATGATGTCTTTCTTTATGCTGTAAATATGATTTATTCCCATTGGTTAATAAATAATCTGCTTTGGCCTATGGCAAGGCAGCTTAGAGGTAGACAGGAAATCCAAGGAGAGAGATAGGAAAGAGAAAGGCAGAGTCTGGAAAGATGCCAGCGTGATACCCAAGGAGCATCATGCCAGCAGACTGGTAAAGCCAAGGAACACATGGCAAAACATAGATTAATAGAAATGGGTTAATTTAAGATAAAAAATTAGCTAGCAAGAAGCCTGCAATAGGCCATACAGTTTGTAAATAATAGTAAGCCTCTGAATGATTATTTTATAAGTGGTTGCAGGACTGCGGGACCAGTCGGGACTAGAGAAAACTTTCAACTACATTCCAGTCCGTTTGCTTTTGGCAAATTCAGAATAAATACTCCATTATCTATCCTATCTTGGTGAGTTCAAATTTTTGTACCTCATTCATTTTCTATCCTAACTTGTATTATTAACTGTTACCTAATTTTTTAGACTTCAAAAATTTTTCAAAAACAACTTAAGCTTTTATGTCTCTCAACCTCATATACTTTACATGTCTCATGTAAGTTTCTTTTCTGAATTTGACAATGAGGAAAACTGTAAAGCTGCAACTATCTAGTCTACAGTCTCCATCAGTGCATGAAAAATGATAAAATATTACTTGAGTGTACTGGATCCTAACTGCTCCTTCAGAGGAAGGAGTAAAAAGGTGCAGTGTCAACAGTACAGATACCAGGAGTCAGTTGAAGGCAAACAGCAGACTCATTTATTCAGTAATATACCCTCCTCCCAGCACCCAAGCTGTGTCCTATTGGGGGATTTATTAAGGCAACACCACATAGTTAAAAAGGAGGTTTATTTTGAGATAACTTACAGCTAGTAAAGGGGTTGGTTAGAGGATTCAGGAGAGGTGAAGTGCAGTCCAGCAGTGTTCTCTGGAGAGCTCTGCTGGATCTACCATCCAGTATCCGGGGTCACAAGAAACCAAGAGAGCTGGCATATTCGGATCTCAGGTCTTAAGGGTTCCTGTCTGGCCCCATCTCGGGGCAGATCATAGATAGGCATGGCAGTTACCAGAAACCTCACTGGGGGTAGTACTTCCAGGTCAAAGCTGAAACAGCTACCCACTACAGTGTTCCAATCTGGTGGTATTGTTGGAGTTTTTGTTAGGTGGTCTATGACTTTGGGGACCTGAACAAAGATAATACCAGTAAATATGCTAAAATGAGTAAGGGAAAGCTCTTGGGCTCTCGAATCAACACAAAGAACTATAGGAAACTTAGGAATGCTGAAAGTGAGAGACATGATCTTTTCCAGGGCAAAGCACACCAATTGGTTATCCAATATCAAATGATTAGCCATAAAAACGTGTACATGCACATAACACTATACAGAAAGAGCAGGTTGTATTTATGTATTTAAGAATACACACAAAATCAACAACAATTAAAGGAAAAAGAGGCCATGAATTTGAAAGAGAGAAAATAGGTTATATGTAAGGGTTTGGGGGGAGGAAGGGGAAAGGGGAAATTGTGTAACTATATTATAATCTTAAAATTAACATGCAAAATTAGGTTAAAAATAAAATAAAATCATGAAATTGGGAGGTTACTTCAGGTTATTAGGAGACGTGGATAAAATAATGAGCTATCATCATTTTGAGAAATGACTATTGTGGAACACTATCTTCTAGGTATAACATGACTGTTACCATTCTAATAAGAATAACTATGATTACATAAGGAAGCCCTCAGCAAGATTGTGCCTATTGGTATTCCTTTAAGGAGGGGGTAGAGAGGATTATTAGATACTACCCAAGATTCCATCTACTCCCACCTCTCCCAGTTGTATGTAATTCTGTCCCAGTTACATGAGGTTGTAAGAGATACTAGAGCATATGACAGGTTAACCATGTTAGTTGCTCCACTGTTCAGCTTCCAGGAGGCTGTTATCCATGCTGGAGTGGGACCTCTGGGTGATACAACTGTTTGGGGGATCACCTACACATTAGTAAGCAACCTCTCACCTTGCTCAGTGTTGCAGCAAGAAACACTCCAAATAAATTCAGCAATTGTGTATGCTGGACTTGGATGAGATTGTTCTTTAGGTTTGTCATTAATGCCCAAAGTGGAATAAGTAGACTTTTGTTTATATCTCCTAGGAAAAAAATATGCAAAATGTCTCATCTTGTGTCTGTAGAAAATGTGTTTCCAAAGTCTTGTGTGTACAGAGGCCAGAGGAAAGAAAGTTATGCATTTGTTTATCACACATGAGAAAACACAATTGTTCTTTAGATAGGTGATATCAAATAATACATTAAGATACAATGAGTATTGGGTATTTCTCCCTTGGAACCCTTCATTTCCTCAGGAGTTCTTTTCTCATTTTTCCTTAATAAATCTACAATTTTCTTCTGCTTAATAAAAAAGACCTAATAAATGTTATGAAGACACCAATAAAAATCTAAATGAAAACTCCTTTCTGCCGTATGAGAGCAATCAGTTCCCAACAGGCATGTGGTCTTACTTCTCTAGTTATAGTCTTTGATTCTTCGCTCAGTCAAGCTGGGTTTGGACTGTGTATTTGCTGGTACTTGGCTGTGACAACTCATTCTCCAAAGCTTTCTTTCTCCATGTGGAAAATGATAATGGTTGTAATGCAAAGTGTGCAGTGTTGTTTAGAGAACTGAATGCCACCATATGCTGAAAGTGTTTGGCATGTAATGAACATTATCTGGCTGTGAGCTCCTATCACTGGCACCAAAGCTGTTTCACACACTAACAACCAAACAGTACATTAGAGACATAAAGAAGAGATAGCGTCTCTGTTCCCATACTGAAGTGCAGGTAAAATGGGGTGCCAGCAGAGCAATCAGGCACGTGGAAATTTGGGAGCTTAGATTTCATTTCTATCATTTAGTGTGGTTTTAGACAGGCTGACTCAGTTTCCAATTTTCTACTCCTTCTTCTGATATTTATTAGAAGAAGTGAATATACAAAGAATGCAAAATAGCCCCAGGGAATGACTAGCTGGAAAGAGTGGGTGAATCCTTCTCTAATAGCATTTCAGTGATGAGTTATGTGTAACTGTGGGTGTATATGTCTCAGATCCATTGTCAATTCTAATCCTGCTGTGCTGATTCTGCAACCTGTGTCTCAGGGGAGTGGTTAGGTCTTATGATGATCTATAGAGGCTTTTTTTTTATTCCCTATAGGCCATGGCACTGTCTGTATATCTTGACAGTTTACATGTGAACCTGGGGAACAAGACTCAGCTGAAAGAGTCTGTTAATGGACTTAATAGTGATAATGGACCATTTCTCTGATGGATGGCCTTGGTATAGATCTATATCACGCACTGTTGGATGCTATTATATACTGAGTGTGTATGTAGATGCCGACTACACAGGTTTTTAAATACTAATTTGCTTTTTTGTTGCTGTGTTAAACACTGACCAAAAGTGATTTGAGGATTAAAGAGTTTATCAAACTCACACCTCCATATTCCATTCCATCATTAAAGGAAGTCAGAATAGTAACTGAAACAGAGACCATGAAGGAATACTGCTTACTGGCTTGCTCACATGGCTTGCTTAGCTTATTTCTTGTACAACCCATAACCACCTGCCCAAGAATGACCATAGTGTGTTAGGCCCTCACACATCAATCTTTTAACCAATAAATAAAATCCCATAGACATTCCCACAGGCCAATCTTATGAAATCTAATGGAGGCAATTTCTCAACTGAGATTCCTTTTTCCCAAGTGACTTCGGTTTGTGTCAATTTGATAAAAAGTAACCAGCAGAAGTTGACTGTGCATGGTTCTGAAAATAAGACCAATAAAGAAGCAATTTAGTATGAATGAAGATGTAAGAGTAGGTCTGTGATCCAACATGACTAGTGGTGATCTTATTTTAAAAGATACCAGGACACTAGACTCTGTCTCTGTCTCTCTGTCTCTGTTTCTGCCTCTGTGATGTGGAATATTAGTTTAAGATATGTTACATTTATTTATGCTATGGAATATTTGGTTAATGGTGTAAAGATGTGTTGCATTTTTTATGTTGTATTTGTTTAACTCTGTAAAGCTGTGTTACTCTGCCTGTCTAAAATATCTGATTGGTCTAATAAAAAGCTGAACTGCCAATAGCTAGGGAAGAGAGAGAAATAGGTGGGGCTTCCAGGCAGAGGGAATAAATAGGAGGACAAATCTAGGCTAGAGAGAAGAGGGAGGAGCCAGAAAGGGAGAAGGAGAGGAGGATGCCAAGGGCCAGCCACACAGCCACACAGTCAACCATGGAATAAGAAGGAAAGATACATAGAATAAAGGAAGGTAAAAAGCCCAGAGGCAAAAATGTAGCTAAAGATAGAAGCTTCTCTGATAAAGACTGAGAGAAGCAATAATCTATGTGTATAACAATAAGTCATTAGAATCTGGTTAACTACTATGTCCATTTAGCAGAATAATAGTGGTGGGTTCTCCCGTAAGGTCTATGACCTATCTAGTCAAATAGTTCTTGATTTTGAAACATTTTACTGTCAATTATATATACATTTTGAAGATTACATTATAAAGTAATTTTTTAATGTAGCTAAAGAGCAACAGGTAATTTAAGTTAGAAAAGCCAGCTAGCAACAAGCCAAGAGGCATTCATAAGTAAGAATAATAAGACTCCTTGTATTTATTTGGGAGCTGGGTGGTGGTTTGTCAAAGAGTAAAAAACCAACTACATCTCTTTCTCTGTCTCTGTCTCTGTCTCTCTGTCTCTGTCTCTCTGTCTCTGTCTCTCTCTCTTTCTCTCTCTCTCCCTCCCTTCCCCTCCTCCATTTCTTTCTTGTGCTCTTTCTTCTCCCCTTCCCCACTGTTCCTCATTATTGTTATTCTGTGCACACAAACACTAGATCATGTGACGGTGCAGCAACAAAGCTAGAAAGACAGCCAAGAACTACATGGAGATCCTTCCCCATCCTAAGCTCTACTCAACAGTGCCAGTGATTTGAGCCTGAATTCCTAACATATTGAACTGAAAGAAAACACACTTATGTCATTTAAGCCACTCAATCTATGATACTTTGTTTTGAAAGCCTCTCACTGTCTCTTTGGGTAGCTACAACAAGCTATCATACTAACTTATAAACAATAGAAATTTATTATTTATAGTTCTGGAATCAAGGGAACCCAAGATCAAGAGTCCAGTAGATTCAGCATGTGCCAAGGCTCCTCTCTGTCTTCCAGATTTACATTGGTGATGCTATGTTGTAGAGTCAAGTTCCAATGAAGTCAGAAAGAAGTCTTTCAAAGCCTTTAAAAATAAATTTAGCCAAGTATGGTGGTGCATGCCTTTAATCCCAGCACTTGGGAGGCAGAGGCTGGAAGATCCCTGTGAGTTCTAGGCCAGTCTTTAACTCGTTCTATAGCACTTCAGGCTGAATTCCAATTCATTATTCTCCTACCTCAGCCTCTGTGCCAAGATTCCAGTCATTGCACACATACGTGCTTCAAGTCTCTTTTATAAAGAATTCCATTCGTGAAGACTGAGTCTTCCTGATCTAGTCACTTTCTAAAAGACTTACATGTTAAT
Organism: Peromyscus eremicus; assembly: GCF_949786415.1. Taxonomy (NCBI): domain Eukaryota; kingdom Metazoa; phylum Chordata; class Mammalia; order Rodentia; family Cricetidae; genus Peromyscus; species Peromyscus eremicus. The sequence goes on from NC_081423.1 coordinate 75,664,246, forward strand.
ATTACCACTTGGGGGACTAGAATTCACAATGAATTTAAGGGACAGGACACAAACTTCAAACCACAACAAACTTTCAAACTCAAACATGTCTTGAACCTCTAGTAATTGTCAAAACTATGACTAAGACAATGACTTTCATAATCACAATCCCACATCCTCCTAAGAACCAAGACAAAGGGAAATTAAAGTCAATTCTCTTCATCCCATTTTCACCTTCATGCCAATTCCTTTACTATCCCTGCTGTCCAGGTGACAAAGTACCTCAATCCTGAGATTACTTTTTTAGTTGCTTGACATTTGTGTGTGTGTGTGTGTGTGTGTGTGTGTGTGTGTGTGTGCATATGCACACTGGTGTCACTGTGTACAAGATGTCAGAGGAAAACCTGAGAAAGTAAGTTCTCTCCCCTTCCACCATGTGTGATCCAAAGATTGAACTCAGGTTTTCAAGCTTGGAGGCAAGCACCTTTTCCCACTGAACCATCTCACAACTCCAGTCCTGAACTTTCTTAAAGTAGGTAAAGTTCATAGAGACAATGAGCATTGTGACTGGTCAAACTATAAAAAATAACAATTGAGAGTTAGATAAAAATTAGAAAATAAATAAGAAAGATAAATTGTGAGATCTTTCCTAACAGAATGTTAAATTTGTCCCTGCCTTACTCCAGAGGAAAAGACTTGTCTATAAGGAATCTGAAGGAGAGAAACCAGGGAAACAGCTAAGGTTTTGTGAATTGCAATTTGGCACACCAGGTTTGCTTGATAGATGGTTGTAAACAAGGTTGTTTTATTTTCCAAAAAAAATATACTTTGAAAACCAGCATTTTAAAGAAAACTCTAGGTAACCCATCCCATGACTGGATGTGGACAGGTTGAGCAGTTCATTCTCAGGCAGAGGACTTCCCCTCAAGATGCTCTGGAGAATGTGACTTCTGTCCTGACCCAGTTACCAGGACATCTCAAGAACCTTTCTCAAGACCTTGGCTGCCTCCTGTCCTTTGCACATTTTTGCCCAGCCCTTTCCACTCTCTTCAGTCACCAGCTCTTCTCTCAGCCTCTGCTCACTCTCATCAGCAGGCCTTCCTTCAGAAAGGCAGCGGACCTTTCTGGATATTGCTCCCGTTGGTGTATGTGTTTTCTCTAAACTTTTCCTCACTTCATTTTTTGCCACTCCAAAAGAAGATATTGACTTTTTTTCTAAAGCTGAAACCCCCACCTATGCTTACAACTTTTTCCTCTTCTAAAGCTTCGCTCCATCAATTATTCTGTCTGTTGGATATTTCAAACCTCCTCCAACGGCTTCTTCCCTTGATCCTGCAGACATCACGTTGAAATATCTACTATCCTTAAAATTTCAAAATAAAACCTGATCTCAACCCTGTTTTCCCCAAAGTCAGCATTTCTCCCTGCTAAGTCCCTCTTGCTCTCTCCTTATCCAGACAGTTTTTAAAAAGAAAATTTAAAAATAAAAAAATAAGATTTTCTCCATTTTCCCTTGAATTATTGCATCATTGCTTCTACTCCAAGGACTAAAAGATGTTTTATCACATGTTAATAAAACCTCTAATTATCAAGATCACTGGCTTTTACCTTTCATGTGTGGATTTTCTATTGCATGTAATGAAATACACCCATGAAGCCATCTCCCTTGTACTTGATGGTCTCTCAAGCCACTAAAAGTTCCAGAAAAAAGAATTTGAACTCCAGCTGGGCAGTGGTGGTACATTGCCTTAGTCCCTGCACTTGGGAGGCAGAGGCAGGAGGATCTCTGAGTTTGACGTTTGAGTCTAGCCTGGAGAATGTGGACTTGACTAGTGTTACTCACTGCTATATACCTAATACCTGGAATGGGTACTGATTTATAGGAATTACTCAGTGAATGAATGTGGAATTTGCATGCATGTGATATTACTTGGTTTCATATTGTGTATAGTGATATGAAAAACAAAGTAAGTCAGTATGTCCATAGTTCAAAAACTGATCTTGAATGATATTTATAGTAATTTCTAAACCATTATACACATGGCTCTAATTTTAGTATATTATGTGTATCATATACTACTGTGGAATAATCCTTCTGTACACTGTGAAGAAGATGTGTTGCTCTCATTGTCAATAAAAAGCTGATTGTCCGATGGCTAGACAGGATTTTCAGGGCAGAGAGAGTGCTGGGAAGAAGAGGAGTAGAGTCTCAGGAGTCAAGAGGAGACACTATGAGACACAGAGAAAGCAGAATGAGAAGTATGTAGATAAGATAAATGAGCCTCAGAGAAGCACATAGATTCATAGAAATGGGGCAATTTAGTTGTAAGAGCTAGCTAAAAAAGCAAGCCTAAGCTATTGACCAAGAATTTATAATTAATATTAAGTCTGTATATGATTCTTTGTGGAGAGGTGGGCAGCACAGAGCTAGATGGAAAACTTTCCCTACAAGACACTTGAGAGGTAGCAGTGATATGGTGACAAGGACACAGTTCCCCTTTTTCAAAGCCTACATCATTGATGAAGAAGACAGACAGTACACAGTGTTCCTGGTAGTTTAGATGAATCTAATGAGCTAAATAGAAACAGACTAAAGAATGGCCTGAAAAAAATCCTATTATGTAGTGTAAGGTAGATTTTGAGTATCACCGCAATCATTCCTGCAGAGATCCAGTTGCCCCTTCATCTCCAATTAGGCCTTGTCCATTAAAAACAGTTGATTAAGGATGTACTTAATTCTCCATTGAATTGCCATAACATATTTGCATATTCATATGTATCTTTCTATTTTACCTTAATATTATTTTTTGTTTTTTTATTTTATTTTATATGTGTGAATGTTTGCCTACATGTTCATGCATGGTGCCTATGTAAGTCATAAAAGAATGATCAATCCCTAGATTGATGGGTGGTTATGAGCCATGTGTGGGTGCTGGAAACCAAACCTGGGTCTTGGAGAAATGTAATTAGTGTTCTTAACTGCTGAGCTATCTCTCCAACCCCCAACATGTTTTTGACAATACCAGATGGCTAGGAGGACATTAGCTTTATATCACATTGCATAAGTAATCCCATTTTCTTCCTTTTTGAGATCTCTTTTGGTGGGTGTCTATTTTAGGGTCTTTGGCATCCTCATATGAGAACTTTAGAAGAAAATTCTTTAACATTTTCTTTTTGAAAAAAAATTTAGAGTTTGAGTTTAGTGTCTTAGATGAATAAGTTATCCTGATTTTTCTTTTAATGTCAGTTTTAACAAGTTGTGATTTCTAAGAATTTTTATTTTCATTTCTTCTGTATTACTGAATCTGCCAGCATAACATTTTCTCTTGTTACTTAAGATTCCTAGAATCTAGAATGATATCTTGTCTCATTACTGATACTGATTGCATTTTACTTTCTTTTGTAATTTTTTAAGTTTTTATTAATTTATTTAATATTTCTAAATGTTAATATTTGCTTTTGTAATTTTTACCTACTATTTATTTTTGTTGGTTTTTGCACACATATTTTATTGAACATTTTTCTACTTATTTAAAGTTTAGTTAGCTTCTTTCTAAGTTCTTAAGTGAAATTATAGGTCATTATTTTTAAATTTTCTCCTCCAATATATTTAGTGTTCATATTTTCCATAGTTGCTCTCCATACACTGGCCATTTTTTGTCTTCATTTTTTTAAATTTTATTTTATAATTTAATTTAATTTTACATATCAGCCATGGATTCCCTTGTTCTCCCCCCTCCCACTCCCTGCCTTCCCCCCAGCCAACCCCCTATTCCCATCTCCTCCATGGTAAAGACTCCCCTGAGGATTGAGTTCAACTTGGTAGATTCAGTCCAGACAGGTCCAGTCCCCTCCTCCCAGAAAAAAAAATATTTCATTTTGTGTTTTCATTTGATACTTAGTTAACCCCTCTAGTGAACTTGTCTACTTTTAAAATACAGTCTCAAGCTTAGAGTGATTTGACTAACATTTTTCTTACTTTAAAATTTAATGCCATTTTTGTAAAAGAACAATCTTAGTGTGATACTGCTCCTTTGAAATACACTGAGATTCATTTTATGGGTAACCAGATGGTATCTTAACAAACATTTGATGTACACTTGAGAAAGAAAATTAAACCTCTTGTTCATTTTATTCCTGGTCAGTTAAGGATCTGTACTTTGGTCATCTTTAGACAGAACTTGGCAAGGCAGTTCCTTCCTGGGACATTGCTGGTATTATACCACAAGGAAAGGAAAGTACAGAAAGAACCCAAGAAAGTCGGTTTCTAATTCCTTTTCCTGTGCCCATTGCTTACAAAAAACTAACAAGGCTATTTCTGTTGTCAATCTAAAAAGGCATATGTAATACTCCAATATGAAGGAGGGGTAAAAAATAGGAATATCTTCATCATGTCTTACGAGACATGTTTATCAGATTTATATAGTGGGTTGAAACCATCTCCACGTTATCTCTCCAATCAGTAGTTGCTCTGTAGTCATAAAGCCCACACTGTTGTCCAAACCACTCTCAGAGACCATCTGGACTACTGCAAAAAGCTCTTAATAGATCTGTCTGCATCCACTTTGGATCCCTGATAGCAGTTACAGAACTCAGCAAAAGTCTGACCAAGCCATACACTTTCTATTCTTGTCATTGCCACCTTTACAGCAGTCTAGGCACTGAACAACCTTTTATAGCCTCTCCTAGCATTAGGTTACACCACTTTAGGTTCTTCCCAAATATATTGTCCCTCCTTAATCAGCCTTGGGGCTTCTTGGTATCTTGGTTGAATGAATCTACTTATAACCCTACCTTCTGTAAAGACTCTTTGAGATAGGATATCCTTTTCTTTGGGCTTACCCTGTCTCACTTTTACATTGAGTTAAAGCACCCCTAGCCATGTTATTCTTACTTACACCACTTATGTCACTTTTTGGTTTTACTCACAACAGCTATCATAGGTTCTGTGTGTGTGTGTGTGTGTGTGTGTGTGTGTGTGTGTGTGTGTGTGTAGCATATAAATAGTATATAGTGTATGCATAGTATATAAATAGTGTATTTATATACTATTCATATATATATACACTATTTTTTCTTTTCTTGTTTTTGTGATAAATACTTTTAAAAGCTACTTAAAAGAAAGAGTTACTTTTTCTATTACTATGAGAAAATGTTTAACAAAAGGAAGTAAGGGATAAAGAATGATTTGGGCTCACAGATGAAGAATATAGTCAATCATAGTGCAATACTCATGGTGGCAGGAGATTGAGATAACTAATCATATTGCATCCATAATCAGGAAACACAGAAATGTGAATGTTGATTTTGAGTGTTATTTCTCGTCTTTATTGGGTCTAGAATCCTATCGGTTAGACTATTTTTTGTCCACATTTTGGGAGTGTCTTCCCAAATCAACAATGTGAACTAGAAACTCACAGACATGCATAGAAGTTTGTCTCAGGTAATTCAAGATCCCATCAAGTTGACCATCAGTATGCAGCATCATAGGAAAAAATTATTTATTTTGGCTCATGATTTGAAGGAACATAGTCAGTCACAGTGGGGAAGGCATGGTATTAGGGGACTCTGTGGCAGTAGGACCATGTTACTAGGACTGCATACAGTTCTAAAGGACCAGAAAGCAGAAACAAAGACCTGAGAATGGCTACAAACTTCAAGAATTTCCCCTCAGAAGCCACTTCCTCCAGGAAGACCCCACCTCCCCAAAAGTTCCACAACTCCCCAAAATAGCACCACACACTGAAGATCAAGCATTCAAACACAGGATCCTATGGGGAACATTTCACATCAAAATCATAGCACCATGGGCATTTTCCTACCATGATATTGAGTTAATTGTATTACTTAATTCAGGATCAAAATTGGCTATGGCCTATGGCACACAATTCTTTTATTTCACATTCAATGTTGTTAGTGATAATAATAATCATCATCATCATCATCATCATCATCATCACTATTATTCCTTTCCCACCAGGATACTTTAATCAACATGAAGCATGCCTTCAATGTTTATCACATATATTAACTTTGCATACTCACTGGTTTATATATATTCTGACTCTTACTTCTCTCCTGTAGCATTAAATATATGAACTCTCTGTATGTTGCTGTGCTAATACTAAGCTCATTCTCTCATTAAATCTCCCTACCATAATTACTGGTAACTGATGAAGAAATCTAGTCTGTTTGTGGCTGAATCTTGTCTTAAGTTTTTGTAGGTAAGATTCTGTAGATTCATAGATGAGTGATAGCTAGGTTTCCATAGCTCTAATGGCAGTAACCCACATCTCCTTTTCTATCAAGTGCCATTGCTGTTTCCTTATCTTTCCTTCAGATACAGAAATAATACAACAAGGCAGCAATGACTCATAAAGTGAGACTTAAACCCCATTTCCTCTCTCCTCCAAATGTCACTGCATTAATTCTCACATGTATCTGAGCTCCTTAGATATATGGATTGCATTCAAGGTCTAATTTTCTGCCCTGGTTTTAGAATACAGATTTTTTAATAAAATTCCTTCCTCCTACATGCAACCGCAAAAACTCACTGCAAGCATCAAGTTCTATGCCAGCTCTTAGCTTTGTGCAAGAGCTTGCCAGGCCTCAAACTAGCTATTTGGAGTTGGCAAAGCTGTTTACTTTCAAGCCTCCACTGTCAATAGATCAAGTAGAAACATTGATAACTCAATGAAGCTCCAGGCAGCCTGCCCATCAGGAGCATCAACACGATATGTTTCTATGTACAGGAAGATTTAGCCCTGAAGCCTAAGCAAAGAGGAACGCCTGGTTTTGATCCAGATTGGATAATAGTACTGTCCACTCTTGAACTTGCCAGGACAGGGAGAAATCTGTGTAAACATCTATCTTGGCTAAAATAGCCTCATGAACCACACAGAGTACTAATAGGCTTGGGGAATAATAAGGATGAACAAATAGCCACAGGGACTGGGGCTTAGATTCTTAGTTGATAGATGAAAGCAGCAACTATACTCTCCCTTTAACAATGTTTATTGAGAGAGTCTGCTATGTGACAGGCACTTAGCGATGGGTAATGTTCAGGGTGGAACACAGATTCCTCGAATTCAATGTAGCCATAGTTTATGAGGAAAAGGAAGCGAAGTAACAGAGGGAGTAAAAAAAAAATCACAGTAGCATTTTGTCATCCCCACCCATGAATGTGACCTTGGGCTTGCCTGACTACTGTAAACTTCTCAGTGAGTGATACTGAGACAGACCTGCTCCTCTTGGCTGCTTTTCAACACTTCTCCATGTCGGGTAGAGCAGATTGTAAGCACTGTAGCTGCGATGGGACTGAGATTTCTTGGTGTTTCTACCTGTGACACCACTTTTGAAATTAACTCCAAGGGGTGTCAGGATACACATTAAAATGTTCCTTTCTTCAGTGTTCTTATCTAAAATAGAGTAGCTTCAGTTACTCTTTTGGCAACTTCACAAACAGCATGAGATGACTCATTGGGGCATGTTACATAAACCTACCATTGCATTTATATATATTTTGTTATGACTCTGACACTCACTCTTCCGCAAGCTATTCTCCAAGTCTATTTCGCTTTGTTTCTTTATTCCTTAAATGTCCTAGCATCACTCTACTGCTTCACTGTCGCTGGCTTCCTTCTCTGTTATGTTGCCACCTCTGGCTAAGTAAAGACAGAAAAATCTTGAAATGAGAGCTCTGACTCAAGTTTCTACTAGATAACAGGACATTCATCCTAAGTAATTTGTTTTACAATGAAATATTGTGTTTTAGAGACATAATATACCTTTCATGCTTCAAGCTTAAAGCTTTTTCAGTGATTGCACTTTAATTTGGATCCTCCTATTTCTTCGGAGCAGTTGCCTGATCTAGGAGGACATAATGAAATACTGTTATGTCTAACCCAAGGTCATCTATGGTTGTGTAGATTGTTTCAGGGGACCTATTCACATCATATTCTATTTTAAAGCACTTGGGAATTATATACTGTACACACTGTGCAGCTGTGTGACAGTCACATCTAAGTCTACTTACTTTATTGAATACCTGCTATGAAATTAAGGCATTAAACATAATAATGAAGGGATATGAATATGATGAGAGCTAAGATTTCCTCCACTAACATCACACACTAAGAATTTTACATATTTAATGGCTGAGGCAATAATTCAATGGGTAAAAGCTATTGATGAGAAAGCCTGGTGATAAAGTTAGATCCCTGAAATCCTAATTACAAAGACAAAATGATCGATGTGGTTGTAGTGCATCTATAATCTCAATACTCCTAAGGTGAAGTAAGAGAAAGATATGGGAAAACTGCACTGAAGCCTGTAGGCCAGCTAGCTTTCAGTACATAGTATGGAAGAAACAAGATGGATCTGAGCTCAACAAGATGGAAGGTGAGAACCAATTCCCGGAAGTTTGTCTTCTGACTTTCACGTGCTTTATGGGCAGGCAGGCAGGCAAGTGCACACACATACACAAAAAGTAAATACATATATTCTTCCTATAAAAGAATTTTTTGTAGTTGAAAGAAACAGATCCTAGCCTCGTCTTGATTAAAGTAATAGATTAAGGATCCAGGTTGAAACTAGGTGTTGTAAGGATTGCTCTTGAACATAGGATCAAGTACTAAACCAAGCTACTCCTCAACCCCACACAGGGCCAGGTGTTAGGCTAAGTTACACCTTAGCGTGCCCTTAAGTCTAGTCATTGGGGAAAATCCTAGTGTCATTAGCTGGACAAAAAGGAAATGCAACTAAGGTAAGATCAAAGATTTACTTTTGCCCTTGCAATCAGTAACTAAAGTCTGCAAATGGGAAGGAGACCACGCCACTTAGCAGAGTATTCACAAACTATTACTGTGGCTGGGGTTTTACTGTCTCTCTCATTAGATTGGCCATACTGAGAAAAAAAACATTCTACCCCATACACCCCTGTCTTTTCTTCTGCCTAGCCTTTCCTCTTAGAAGATTAACAATGAATGTTGACAAATTAAATTAGGTTAAGCATCTAGGAAGCTATACAGTTCATAAGCCAGCTTTATTCTTCTTAAGGCACTATTTCCAAACCAACGATCACAAAAATGATGTTTTATTGCCATGTATCATGATACAAACCTCCATTCATGTATTTGGATGATACTAATCTAAGTATTCTTGTCTTCTGGCTGCCAAGATTGAAAGATAGATTTTGGCTTTTATTTACTACCACAAGATGACACTGACATGCGAAAGAACTCAGATATGGACACATAGGTGCTATACATAATGGCTTTGTTGCACGTATTCAAACATCAACTAACCTTTAAAACTCTAGACAAAGTCAAACACTCAGGTCAAAGTGGCAGAAAGTTGTGAGAAACCACCATGCCCACTCATCTTTTCTTCCCTTTCCCATTCAGCATCCAATGTCAAGCCAGAATCATTTTGCCTAGATCAGAGCATCCCAGAGTATAAACCTCTCCCTTATGGGATAAAAAGTAGAAGCAGGACAGTGAACAAGTTATATACTTCAGTGCATTTTCTTTCTTTGGTAAGTATTATTGGCCATTTGGTCATTTTTCCATTTTCAATACTTTTTGCCTGTTCTACATCCTCTTAAACTTGAAATTTAATACTAGCCTTTCTAACTCCCCTTGCTAAGGCTCCTACTCAGTCCCACTATCAAGCCACTGTTTTTATCGCCTAGGGCTAATAGTTTCTGCGTCCAGTGATATATGTTATTACCCAGTCCAAGGCTTTGGCTAGTACTTTTCCATGCTGCTGGTCTCTTTTCAAAATCACCAGCATTTTTCCTGAGGTTGTGCTTGTTGTTGTTGTTGTTGTTGTTGTTGTTCAATTGGTTGTGGTTGGGTATTTTTTTTGCCCCCAAATCAAAACAATGACTAGCCTTGGTTTCAACAATTCTCGCTCATATAAACCCTCCTCATTCTCGCTAATTGGACTCCCAGAGATCCACCCGGGGCCTAGCCATGGATCTCTGCATCCAGATCCCTGAGTAGTTGGGTGGGGTTTCTAGCACGACAATTAGGGTGTTTGGCCATCCCATCACCAGAGTAGGTCAGTTCGGGCTGTATCTCGACCATTGCCAGCAGTCTGTTGTGGGGGTATCTTTGTGGATTTCTGTGGGCCTCTCTAGCACTTTGCTTCTTCTTATTCTCATGTGGTCTTCATTTACCATGGTCTCCTATTCCTTGTTCTCCCTCTCTGTTGTTGATCCAGCTGGGATCTCCCGCTCCCCCAAGCTCTCTTTCCCTCGACCCTCACCCTTCATTACCCCCACTCATTTCCAAGCTGTTCATGTAGATAGATCTCATCCATTTCTCTGTCATTGGGTGATCCCCATGTCTTTCTTGGGGTCCTGTTTTCCAGGTAGCCTCCCTGGTGATGTGAGTAGCAGTCCAGTCATCCTTGTTCCACATCTAGTATCCTCCTATGAGTGAGTACATACCATGTTTGTCTTTCTGAGTCTGGGTTACCTCACTCAGGATGATTTTTTTCTAGATCCCTCCATTTGTCTGCAAACCTCATGATGTCAGTTGGATAAAGCACAGACAAATAGTCAAACAAATGGAAACACATGAACTATAAACCAATGGCTGAGGAGTCCCCAGCTGGATCAGGCCCTCTGAATGGGTGAGACAGTTGATTGTCTTGATCTGTTTGGGAGGCATCCAGGCAGTGGGACCGGGTCCTGTGCTCATTGCATGAGTTGGCTGTTTGAAATCTGGGGCCTACACAGGATCACTTGGCTCGGCCTGGGAGGAAGGGGACTGGACCTACCTGGACTGAGTCTACCAGGTTGATCTCAGTCCATGGGGGAGGCTTTGCCCTGGAGGAGGTGGGAATGGGGGGTGGGCTGAGGGGAAGGTGAGGGGGGCTGGAGGGGAGAGAACAAGGGAAGCCGTGGCTGATATGTAGAACTGAATTGTATTGAAAAATAAAAATTAAAAAAAAAACAATGACTAGGAAAAAAATCAAAAGAGAAGGTGTTCTGTGAACCTGGACATGCTAATAATCCCATCTTAAAAAAGCAAAAGTTTTTCACTCCCTTAAAATATGATGAGTGCTATCTAGGACAACCATCAACCTAACAAATAGGTATAATTATTATTATATATAAGTGAAGAAATTGAGATTTGGGGTCTCTTGCTGATATAAAACTTAAAAGTGAAAGAGCCAGCATTCAAAAACAAAACAAAACAAAACAAAACAAAAAAGAAAATGGTGTTATGTGAGCAGCAGTCAGGTCCATGCATGAGGTGACACTATTCCTTATGTCTCCTCTTGTCCTTTTTGCTGCCAGGTTTAAAGGATAGCATTGGAGTGTCATTCTATATCACAACATGACATCAATAATATGTAAAAGGGCTCATTAATAAAGACATCTCAGTGTTAGACTTAATGGCTTTTAAATATCTCATGTGCTCAAACATCAGCTAATACTTAGAATGTCATCCACATACTGTCACTGTGTCAAAGTTACAGAAAGTTGTTAGAGACTTCTGTCCTTACTTGTACTTTCTTTCCATTCCTTTCCATATCATATTTCAGGCTAGAATAATTTCACATGAATTACTACCTATCCTTGGAACAGTTAAACACTTCCAATTTGAATCGTGAGTGATCCTCCATGGACTTCCAACATCACACATACTTACTCACACAGCCTACACCCATTCCTTTACTACACATCTTCTGTATTCTAGGAACTGGGATTTACATCAAATGATAGGCAGCAAAATAACTCTCTAAGGACATTTCTTATTGACAGTGGTTCTGCCCTCATGATTAATGACCTCAAAAGGCTATAACACCTGGCACCATCATCTTGGGGATTGGAATCTTTGCATATTAATTTGGGAGGAATGTGGGCATTCTCTTTCCATAATGAGCTACTCCCTTAGCTCCTGTTTCTCTACACGCTTCTTGTTCTCCTTTTTCTTTTCTACTTTGTGGAGTTTTTCTTAATGTTATTTATAACTTGAATAAGGCACATTTCAGAGTATTGCTCAATGGTCAGCTGTCAATAAATAAATACATTTACGGTGACGTGGAAAGAAGTGATGAATGTTAAATTGATGTATAGAAAGATGAGTAGGTGTTTCCTATTAAATCTTAAATTTGTGAATTGTTGTGAATAATCATTACATTAACAAGAAGTGATGGAGAAGCAGACAAATTAAGCTTTATGCTACTTTCCATCCATTCCTAGCTTCTAAGTCATGATGCTTCTCATAGATATTTTTGGTTAGAATCACACAGAACTTGCCTTGCAAGCCAAAGGTATGTATATTCTCAGTTTATAGTTACATTAATATTACTTTTTGTGACATTAAGTCATGAAGTCATACCTCTTTTTAATCACAACACATGCTTTCTTACAGCATTGAAACAATAATGGCAGATATAAAACAACCTTTCTATTCTCAAATGAAATATTCTTTTCTGAATGAATCTTTCTGCACCACAGCTAGGTACAATGTTTCCTCTGCTACCAAAGTATGCACAAAGTTTCTTTGTATTAGGTGAGTATCTGCCTGGATATCTATATCTATATCTATCTATCTATCTATCTATCTATCTATCTATCTATCTATCACCTATCCATCCCTCCAAGTATCTACCTACCTATCCTATACATTAGATAATTTTCTGTTACTTTAACAAACTAAAAGAGATGAACAACACCATACTTAATCTTCACTGTCAGCCTGTTTGGAGTGATAGATGCCTAAGAGGTTAGTAAAACATGCTTCTGAATATGCCCATGAATATGTTCCCCACAGATGATTAGTTCATGAGGACTCTGGCTTAATACATGTTCAACCTATCTATAGATTCATAATTTGAATAGATTATTCAGAGGTGGTAAAAGAAGGAATGTGGGAATGACTTAGAGGAAATTGGTCATTGGAAGTATGTCCTTGAGGAATATCTACTGCCCTGACTGCTTCCTGTATTTGCTTTTCTCTGTCATCTACCATGCTGTATATTTCACTGCCATAATATTCTGCTCAATCACAGGCTCATAGTCAACAGAGTCAAGAATTATAAACAGAAACCTGGAGAACTATAAGCAAAAATGTCTTTTATTTTTAAAATTCTTTATGTCTAGAATTTTGTCCCATCAATAAGGAGTCTGGCAACTTATTGGTCAGATACATATTTTGACTCATGCTTTCAGAACTTTTAACCTATGATCAGTTGGAGTTTCTGCTTTCAGACCTCTGGTGAGGCAGGATATCACCTCTTGGCAATCAGAAAGCAAAGGATTGTGAGGAAGGGCCTCTTAGTGCCTCCATGAGGGCATGTGTTCATGACCAATTTTCTCTCCACTAAGCCTAGGAAAACATTCCACTAGTTTCTAATAACATCACGAACTGAGGACCCAATTTTTATCATGGGAGCCCTTGAGGAAGACTTAAAATACAAACATAAATACTCTCTACCTCTCAATCAATAAGTCTTGCTATAGAAAGAAAGAGCCTTGAGAACTTGAGTTATGCCTTGGTAGTGTCTTCACTCCCCTTACAGGATGTTGGTCTTATAGTTAATATCCTAGAACTAAATAGTATACTGCTTTAAAGTCTGAGAAAATACATCACATTGCACAACCTAATGGATTGTGAAAAATATTTTACATTTTACATGGAGTGGCCAAATAGTGGTCACAAAGGTAACTGTCAGTGGCATAAAGGATAGAGATACTGAAGTAGGTTTCAGTTCAAAATCCAAGAAACTGTCAACACCGTTGCCCTTTATGAAAAAAAAAAGATTGGATTTTTAAAAAGAGTACAGAATCCCCTGTGTTAAACAGTACAATGTCCTAGTTCATCCTGGCTGATAGTGTTCCTGTGGTCTTTGGCCTGGACCATTCCTCCCATTGTTTTATGCTCTCCTTTCTTGTTTTGTTTCCCAAGGAAATTTTGGATTTTTCTTATGCAGACCCTCTATTTAAAGTAACTCTAATCATCTTTATGTAGGTCCCCAAAGATTTTCTAGACTTTCTGTTCTCAGAATGCAAAAATATGAATTTCCTATTCTAAGACATTCTTTATTCGTTAGGATGAGAATTGTTTTGCCTGCAAATGACAGAAATTCAAACTTAAAATTCACTTATATAAAAATGAACTCAGATGATTACATAATCAGAAAATCCCAGATGGCTTAATCTGACCAGGCAAAACTGGATACAGGGCTTCAAACTGTCAACAGCATTTTCTGTCTTTCCCTCTTGGTTCTGGCATTTTCTGTGCCTTATTTACCCCTGTGCTCGCCTCCATGAGAGTAAAGATGATGATAATCTGTTTCAGGCTTATTCTGTCATCACAGTCCTTAATTCCATAAAAAGGCAGGGCCCTCTGCCATCCACATAAAGCATTCCCAACAGTCTCCATCAACCATATTTGAAATTGTGTACCAGATTCTAGGCTTATATGGGTTTGAATGTCACTTGTCTCTTCTGAAATTTGCAAGGTAAATTTAATCCCTACTTTGAAATAGGAAGAAGGAAGAAATTTGACCTGGCTATGGTAGATGGAATCATTTTGAGAAGTGATAAAATAAGAAAAGGGTATCAGAGTAGTCTCCATATTTGAATACCAGTAGTTTTACAATAAGAGGGAGAGTGGTTTGGAAGATGAATCACTTAGTAGGGTGCCTACCATGTAGGCATGAGGACTTTTAAAAGGATCTCTAGAACCCATGTAGGAGAGCAAGGCATGATCTTACACTTCAGTAGTCCTATCATGGGGAGGGTGGGAAGAAGAGGCAGAGACAGGGGAATCCTTGAAGCTTCCCTGGTAAGCCAGTCTAGCAACTGCATGAATGTTAGGTACAGCAGTAAGTAACCTTGCCTCAAAAGATAAGGTGAAGAGCAGTTGAGAAATATGCTTGTTGTTGACATCTGGCTTCAACACCACACACACACACACACACACACACACACACACACACACACACACACTCACTAAAAAGAAAGGAAAAGAATAGAACACATGCAGAGTGTCTAATACCTCCTATCTCTTGTTACATGATCTTTTGCATTGGACTCACAAGAAAGTCATTCATAAATGAACAGCCACAAACATAAGTGAAATAAATGATTCCTCTAAAACATACCTTTTGTTGAATCATACTATTAGCCATAGATTACAGGTATGTATACCAATCATCATGCACAAAAGGATCAAGTTTGGTCTATTGGCAGTGGCTTTAGGAAGTTGACTTCTATATATTTTGCAGAACAAATTTCAAATTTATGTATCCAGTGTCACACTTATTGATGTCTGGTTCATAGTTTGACAACAGCCACAGGGAGTGGGCAAGGATATTTCCATCAGAGAGACACTGCAGAAACAAGAAATTCAGATTAGACTTCAGTGCTTGGAGAAGAGAATCACCAATATACAATCCTTATTTTCATCTTTAAAAAAATTACGTGTTTCTTGCTTTATATCCCTTCTAGGATTATATTGAGCTGGGAACATTCCAAAACTATACCCAAAGGAAGTTGGCACTGATCATATTTAAAACTTTTTCTTTGTTTCAGTCACAAATGGGAAAATGAAAATATAGTCTGCATGTCATTTGAAATATGTATATATATTATATGTATACACACACACACACATATATATATATATATATATATATATATATATATATATATATATATATATATACACACATATCTCCCAGAAAATTGCCTGTAGTTACCATCAGAAAATTCAGGAAATGGAATAAGTTAGTTACCTTTTTGTTACTGTGACAAAACACTTTAGAAAGTGACTTAAAATGAGAGAAGATTTCTTTTGGTTCATGGTTACAGGACTTTCAGGCCCAGGTCATCTGGTTAACTGATTTGAGCCATGAGGCAAGGCAGAATACTATTGAAATGGGAGTATATGGCTGAAGCAGTTGTTAACACATAGCAGCAAGAAAGAGTTGGGGAGGGATGAATGTCAGTCATTCATACCTTCTTCTACAGTTTCTACCAATTTTTAATAGCCCCTCATCATCAGGGAAATGCAAATCAAAACAACTCTGAGATACCATCTTAAACCTGTCAGAATGGCTAAGATCAAAAGCACTGCAGACAGCTTATGTTAGAGAGGATGTGGAGCAAGGGGAACACTCCTCCACTGTTGGTGGGAGTGACAACTTGTACAGCCACTTTGGAAATCAGTGTGGCAGTTTCCCAGAAAATTGGGAATCAGTCTACCTTAAGACCCAGCTATACCACTCTTAGGCATATACTCAAACAATACTCAATCACACTACAAGGACACATGCTCAACTATGTTCATAGCAGCATTATTCATAATAGCCAGAACCTGGAAACAATCTAGATGCCCCTCAACTGAAGAATAGATTAAGAAAATGTGGTGCATACACACAATGGAGTACTACTCAACAGAGAACAACAATGACATCATGAAATTTGCAGGCAAATGAATGGAACCAGAAAATATCATCCTGAGTGAGGTAAACCAGACTCAGAAGGACAAACATGGTATGTACTCACTCGTAAGTGGATACTAGATATAAAGCAAAGGGTAATCAGGCAACAACCCACAACTCCAGAGAAGCTAACTAACAAGGAAGACCCAAAAAGGGACACATGGATCACCCTGAGAAGGGGAAATAGATGAGATCTCCATGAATAAACCGGGGATGAGGGGTGGGCAATGAAGGGTAGGGGATAGGGGATGAGAACATAAGGGAATGGGATGGTTGAGCTGGAACAGAGAGGGAGTGTGCAATGAAAGAGATACCATGATAGAGAGAGACCTCATGGAGATAGAGAGAAACCGGCTGCTAGGGAACTTGCCAAGAATCCCCAAGGATGACCGCAGCCTGGGCTACTAGCAATAGTAGAGAAGGTGCCTGAACTGAACTGGCTTACCCCAGAGATAAGACCAGTGAATACCCTAACTGTCATAACAGAACTTTTGTCCAATGACTGATGAAAGCAGATGCAGATATCCACAGCCAATCACTAGCCAGAGCTCCAGGATTCCAGTCAAAGAGAGAAAAGAGGGATTCTATGAGCAAGTGGATCAGGAACATGATGGGGAAACATGAAGGGATGATCAAACCAAACTAGAGGGAACTCATGAAAGCTGGATTAATGGCTGTGGAGCCTATATGGGACTGGACTAGACCCTTTGCATGGCAAGACAGTTTTGTACCTTGATCTGCTTGGAAGGTCCCCTGGCAGTAGGATCAGAATCCATCTGGTGCATGAGCATGCTTTGTGAAGCCCACTACCTATAATGGGATACCTCGTTCAGCTTTGAGGCAAGGGGAAGGGGCTGAACTTGCCTCTACTGAATGTGCCTCCCCATGAGAGGCCTTGCCTTCTTGGGAGTGGGAGTGGGGAGTGGTTGGGAGGGGCAGGCTGGGGGGGAGGGGAGGAGGGGGATCTTTGATTGTTGTATAAAATGAATGAAAAAAAATTTCTTAATAAAGAAATGAATAGTTGCTGTAGTCATGAAGTCTCTTCACAGCAATAGAAATCCTAACTAAGATGCTCACAAAGAAAATTAGCACATGAAAATATAGAAAATAAAGGCCTTTTTTCTAGGAGTCAGTCACCAATTCATGAAGGCTAAGATATTGAGTGAAAATCCACTACTGTTTTCAGTGTCTTGTTTGTTTGTTTTGTTTTGTTTTGAAACTTGACATAAGCTAGAATTATTTGGAAAGAGGGACTCTCAAATGAAAAATTCCTCTGTAAGATTGGTCTCTAGAGAAGTCTGTTGGGCATTTTTTTAACTGATTGACCTAGGAGGGCCCAGCAAATGGTTGATTGTGACACCTGAGGGCAGGTTGTCCTAGGTTGCATAACAAAGCAAGCTGAGCAAGCCATGAGGAACAAGCCAATAAGCAACACTCCTTCATGGCCTCTGCTTTAGTTCCTGCCTCTAAGTTCCTGCCTTGAGTTCCTGCCCTGAATTCCTTTAGTTATGGAATGTGGTCTGAGAGTTTCCTCTCCAAATTGCTTTTGGTCATGGTGTTTTATCACCCTAACTAAGAAAATTACCATCACCCTTCCTTTATGAGTCTATCTCCTAATTGTAAAACTGGGTGGCACAAGTTCTCTGATGGCACATGTCATCGCTTACAGTGTCTCATTAGATGCTAACTTAAATTTATTTGGGATAGCCTTGTATCCCAATCGCTGCATTCTGCAGTTTTATTGTCTTTCTTCCATGAATCCTAAAGCTTGGGCAAGAAAATCTAGATATATGTCAATCACATATCATGATGCTTTAAAATCCCCTTTTATTTTCTGCCTATGGTACTATATGAGTCCTTGTCATCTCTATTCAGTGGCATCTTTTGCATTACTTTTATTCTTCTATTGATGATAGATTTTTTCCTCTCCCTCTACTCCTCCCAGTTCCTCCCTACCTCCCCTCCCATCCAGATCCTCCCAATTTCTGTCTCTCATTAGAAAACCAACAGGCTTTTAGGGGATGATAATAAAATAAAACAAGATTAAATAAAAACAAACACTTAGGGATAAGACAAAACAAACAATCAGAAGGAAAAGAGCCCAAGGAAAAGCATGAACAGATATAGATGCAGAGACCCACTCATTCACACACTCAGAAATCCCATAAAGACACAAAACCAGACACCATACTATATATACGAAAGACATGTAGGATTAAAAAAAAAAAAGAAAATTTAAAAAATAAAAAAAAGAAGGATATGACATTGTGAGACAAGGAAACTCCAAAGATGCTATTAGGTTGGTTTTCTGTTGACCATCTTCTGATAGGAGTACAACCTAACCTTCAGGGTAATTTGTCTCCTCAGTGAGACTCCCTTGGAGAAAATTCGATTTTCATTCACAAGTGATTATCAGTCAGAGATAGCTTCTGGGTTATAGGGATGGGGGCATGTGTCTACTTCTCCTTTCAGCTTTAGGACTCTGTCTGATGTAGACTCATATAGATCATGTGCATGCTGCCTCAGTCTCTGTGAGTTCGTATGTGCATCACTCCTGATTTCATTAGAAGGTGTTGATTTCTTAGTGTTCTCCATCCCCTTAGGCTCTTACACTCTACCTCTTCTTTCAAAGGGTTCCCTGAGCCCCAAAGCGAAGGATTTGATGGAGACATCTCAGTTAGGGCTGAGTGTTCCAAGGCCTCTCACTCTCTGCATGGTATCTAGATGTAGGTCTCTTTTTTCCCCATCTGCTATAGGAGGAAGCTTCTCTTATGACTATTGAGCAAGGCGTTGATTTATGAGCATATCAGGATGTCATTAGGAGTCGTTGTATTGCTATGTTCCTTTACTAGAGCAGTAGTATTTGGTTTTTCCATAAGTCTGTGGGCTACATGGTCACAGGTTCTTGGTCAGCCAAACAGTGTTGAGTATGAGTTACAGCTCAAGGAATGGGCCTTAAGTCAACTCAGATATTGGTTGGTTACTCACATAAACTTGGTGCCACCATTGCACTAGCACATCTTGAAGGGAGGACACCATTGTAAATCAATGATTTTGTAGCTGGGTTGCTGTTTATGTTTCTCCTTTGGTAGTGTGAAGTATACCTTCTGATACTAAGAAAAATATCGCATAGGAGTGAAGACTCTAGATAAGTACCAGCTCTACTTCTCTTGTTCATTGAGTTGTGTAAGTGTATATGTTGCTCTCCACAAACTGACAGCAAGGCCCACACTACACAAGCTTTGGTACTGGAAGGGACTCTGCATGTTAAAACCCAGATCTGGAGTCTTTCCTCTATCCTCTACTTAAATAAAGCTTTTATATCATAATTTCACATGAATTTTAAGTGTATGGATACAAAACACTGATTTTTAAACTAAAAATTGAAAAATGTATTTTCTAGCACTTTAAATATTTTAGTTTTAGTTAAAGTATTGTATTTAAAACTATTTAATTGCCTGTTTAGTAAGTACTCCCTAGCTAGCCACTGGGTGCTAGGCTCAAGGAAAGTAAAAAAGGATCACAAAGAAGGCATGATGTTGTTGATAAGATGTGCACAAGCTCATAACACTGTAGCAAATTTTCCCATTGGCTAACTTAGGGAGAGAAATAAGGAAAGGGTGGATACAGCACCACTTGAGGGAAGATTGAAGAAGAAGAGTGAGCAGAGAAGCAAAGTCACCTACACCTTTCAAAACAGTCTGGGTTGTTTCAGGGTTCCCATAGACATCTCTTGTCACCAAATGAAGCTTCTGGTACTGGGAGTAGGTTACATCTAATTGAGTTGTTGGCCAAAATGGTCCTCAGAGTGGTGCAATGCTGTGTATCTAGATTCTTAATATTCCCATAAAAACATGATATAAAAGCTTTTTGTAGGTAGAGAAAAGAGAAAAAACTAGAAAGCTACATTTTTATAACAGCTGTTCATCAGTCAGGAAACATGCCCTATAGTGGAATAAGACATATTACCAAATGCTGTAATTAATTGATTCTAAATAAAGGAGATGTATTGAATAGTTAATTATGATGTTCATGTCAACAGAGCAATGGCCATTCAGTAGATAAATGAATGGGGAAATAACTCCAGTTACATGAGAAAAAATACGACCAAAGAAATTCCAGCTGTGCTAGCAATAAATCATAATAATTTGCAAATCACCCAAATACCAAAGGTGCAATATAATTTTCCCAACAAGAATAAACATTAAAGCATAATTAGTTTATCTTAAAAATAAATATGTTTATATGTTATGTACACATAAGCGCATATACACATAAAATTATTATTTACTCATCACTAATTACATCTTATGAAGGGTAATTATGCATCTTGAATCTGTATTAATTTGAATGACACTTAAAATGCATTGTGTTAATTTTCAGAAGCAAGCAAAATTGAAATTAGAGACTCTAAATATTTGTTTACTGTTCTTATTATCTGCTAAGTGTGAATAAATACAGAATGCGAGAGGAGCATGACACAGAGTGAATATATGAATCACCAGAATGTTTCTGATTGTTTCACCAGTGCTAATTTGTTAAATCCAGTAACATATAATGGCTCACTTGTCCTGTCTCATGGCCCGAATACTAACCTTCTACAATTCTAATATTCACCTACCTACATGATAACTAAACTTAAATGTTTAAGAAGTTTCTAATATGAGCAAGACATTGTGGAGAACATAAATATAAGTAAGGCAGTTCTGTTTCCTCAAGAGGTAAACACTCCACAAAAGATGAGTGGATTTACAGGTTCATTTCAACAGGCATGTATTAAGATTTACTCCCTCCAAGGTATATATCAGTATCTAACAAGAGGTATAAAAATGAACTGATTGCTGGTTATTTCTCTCTAATCAGCAGAATATACAAGTTTTAAAATATACTATACAATTGATTCTTCGGGCTTCAGTGATCTTATATAAGGTGTCTAAGAAAAGAAATTCTAAGGATATTTATATTAACTCTTTGAGAATCTCAGACACATATTTTGGTCATATTCACCCACTCTTTCCCAACTCTTCCCATGTTCAACATCTCTTTCTTATTCACTCAACTTTGTGACCTCATTTCTGAAAGCCCATTATGTCCTATTTGTGGTGCTTATATACTCTTGGATGTTTGACCTTCAACAGGAATGTGGTCAACCTACCAGGGACCACACCCTTAAAGAAAACTGACCTCAGACTTCCAGAAACTATAAATTTCCAGTAACACTTCAGCTAAGGCTGGGACTTCTTGCTACTCCCCTTATCCATGATACGATTTGGTATGGCTTGAGCTTGAGCATATCTTGAATATGTTGTCATAATGTGTTTGCAAAGGAATTGTTTTACTGGCCAACCTATCCCTTAGCTCTAATACATCCAAAACAAAATCAATCAATCAATCAATAGGAGAAGCAGAAAGTAGAATTTGGGTTACAAGTGAAGAGAAAAGGAAAGTTATTTTTCTTTTTAATCTATGCAGATTTTCAGTTCTGGGACATAAAAAAGATCTGCAAGTCTGCTTTACAACAATGTAAATATACATAGCATTGGAGCAATGTTCACTTTCAAAGGATTAAGATGGTAAATTTTATAATGTGAGTTTAAAAATATATGTCAGGCTACCAAGGTGGCTGATCGGGAAAAAGAGCTGGCCACCAAACCTGATGATCCCAGCTTAACCACCATGATCCATATGGTTAAAGGAGAGAACCAATTCCTACAATTTGTCCTTTGCCCTCTACACAAGTACCATGACACGTACATACATGAACACATACTATAAATAAATGTAACAAATATTTGGGCTAAATTATGTAACCAGGGCTCATTTGCCTCATTTCTACATCGAAGAATCATAAGCATAATACTAATTAAAAAACAAATGCCATTCCTTAATTGCACTTCTCTATGTAGGAAAATGCTTGTACTACCAAACTCACTGATTAAGGTCAAACTAATCTCTATTATGATTTCCAGGTAGAATTATTTGTTTCAGTATAATTTGAAAAAATAGTGATATATAGTGAAGCACAGAAAGGAATAACTATTAATTATTTTTCTAGTAATTACTTTAGTGGTCTTCTATGAAACTCTTAATAGAAGTAGATATCATTCAAAGGATGTATGAGAATGGTCCAAACAGAAAATAGGTAACACCTACACAAAAGAAATCACAACCAAAATCTTTGCAACAAAACACTATGTGTTGAATTATACAGAGGATTCATAGAGTAAAACAGAGATCATAATTATACAAACCCATCTTATATTCATTCTTGCCCAGTGGTGTAAAAAGGAAAAACAACATCGTCAATGCAGCGAAAGCTGAGAACGTGTGGACAGAGGGCCACCTCACAGGAGCTAGATTTAAAGAGAAACACACCACTGTCTGGCCTGCAGGAAGGCAGAAAAACATGACTCTCTTCTCTTTGCTCCTGCCCTCTTGTGTCTCACCACTGACTAAACCCAAACACCCACCTTACTGGAGTAGAATGCTGCTAACGCAGTTTAGTGGTGTCAGACACTGTAGCCCTGAGCATCTGAGTGTGGAAGGGAATGGAGGAAGTACATAGTAACTGTCTTGTAAACAAGAACAATAATGCACGGGGAGGCACGGTACCCTGCTGCCTCCATGTGCCACAGCTACTTTAATTCTTGACAAGTAAGTCTGTCTTCCAAATGACTGCGAGGTACCAAGGTTAATGTCAAAAAGTGAAGTCTCGGCAGCCTTCAACGATAAGCACAATAATAAGAATGCATTCATCCTCCCACATGTGTGAAGTGCTCTAGGCTGGACTCAGAAGAGTGCTGTTTCTTGTGTCCAGCCTCTTCCTGGGAGGTACTACTAGCTTATGGATGACTTTCTCACAATATTAACACACAACACAGAAGAAAGCCAACCCATGAGTGATTTCCAACCTAATGGCCACATCCCCCACATTAATATCCAATTGTTCAAAACAAGTCACAAAGCTGGAGCCAACTTTAAGTGAGGGCCTAGAGTCTGTGTCCTGTTGCTTTGATGGGTATAACTTCAAAATTCAATGAAAAAACAAGTAAATTTTAGTCCTAAGATGAATAATTGGGGCCCTGTATTTATTAAAAACTTAAGTCAAAAAAATTTAATCTTGATGGAAAGAAGAGATGGTGTTCTTATGCATTATGCATCACAACGCCCCCCCTCCCAGAAGGAACATTTACAATTTTAAAACACATTATCACATAAAAGGTATTCAGTGTGTCACGATTGATGGAGGCTATTTGGAAATAAGAGGAAACAGCCAGTCATCAGAACAACTGAAAAACCACAGTCTCTCCAAGGAATGGAGACTGTATGTACATGATATGGGGGTCACCTGTTTTTATAGCATAGAAGAAGAGAGACTTTGGAAATGGAAGAGTCCATCTGCAGGTAAGTTGTTCTGTAGTCTGGAAGTGGGTTTGGTATGTGGATTTTCTCAGAGGCTTCTATAGGTGTTATCAGTCAAGTCAACATTTGCTTCTCAATCCACCTGTGGCTTTAAGTAATTACCACTTTGTTCAGAAACAATGTTGAGCTACCAAAAATCATAATGTTGGCCTGTATGACCTGGGCATTTTTAGGTTTACTGATTATAAAACTTCATATATAAAAGCAGTGCTCTAAGTTTAAACCAGAACCCCTATGTGTGTGTGTGGGGGGGGGGGTAGTTGAGCTCATAGCACAGAAAGGTTTTGTTTGTTTACTGAGCTCTTGGATGCCAGAATTCTCTCAGCACCAAAGAACCATTTTAATCAACATGATTTTTGTGTAGTATCTTTGTTGAGCCTCTTTTCTGATTA
The DNA here is from genome assembly GCF_949786415.1 of Peromyscus eremicus. NCBI lineage: Eukaryota > Metazoa > Chordata > Mammalia > Rodentia > Cricetidae > Peromyscus > Peromyscus eremicus. The sequence goes on from NC_081423.1 coordinate 75,688,506, forward strand.
CATTATTTTCCTTCTTCATAGGGAATATTGCCTCTATGATTAGCTTTTTCCTTCACAATATGGGTGGCAAACACTACTTGGATTTGCCGTATATAATGATCTGATTATTGTGTGCTTAGATTTCTAAACAGTGTCCTCAAGAAAAGTATAGAGATGTATGTTAGGATGCAGAATATGTGGGGCTGGTTTGCCAGTGCAGCATGACTGTCAGACACAGGATAAAGCAGAGAATGTCTGAGCTCCACAGGATCAGACCTTTCTGAAGACACTGGCTACAACATGGTCCTTTTGATAGACAGATGCAGAATCTAAAGAGTGTTCAGTATCCCAGAGGTGATCACAACTGTGTGATTTCCCAGGATGCACTCACAAGCCAGGGCAGTGTATCAACTATAGATCTGAACTGGAAATTGTAGTTACCAAGTAAATAAAACAAGCCATGGTGAGATGTGAAAAAATTATGATTTATTAAGATAATTTTAGGTCAAATTTCAGTCCCCCAATATATTGGCTGCCTGATTTTGACAAAATCTTCAGTCTTTCTAAGTTTTCCTATTATTATAATCGAAAGAGACAGAGCAGCCAGGCTTCAATTCAGTCACTTAACAAAGACTATGCTTGTTTCTTGAGCACTCTACTATATGCTAAGGATGCCACAGACAAAATGAAATGAGCACGCTCTATAATGCACTTAGGAGATGATTGGCATATCCCAAGTGCCTCTGCACACCCAGAGAACTAATTCAGATGTTCTTAAATCAGTTTTAATACTGGGGTCACCTAAGGAACACTGAAGATAGATCATAATCTTGACCTCCTCTGTCTATTCTAAATGTGCTACTCAGAGCCACAAAGCCATACTACCTGGAGCTTGTTAGGAATTCAGGTGATCAAGCACCACCCCCAACTGCCTCTTGTGTACAATAAACTTGAAGAAATTTGTCTCTAGATAGAGACCATGCCTTGGCATCTTCTATAAAGTTGCTAATGTTTTTAATCTGCTATTGGCTATTGCCAGTAACCTAGTTTGTCTAGTGTTTATTTGTTTGGTTGGGGATGATAAAGCATTCCAACAGTGTAGATGTTTAAGTAATGTGCATATTAGAAAGTACCAGTAGCTCATAAAAATTAAAAAATATATATATCCTGCTAATTGTGTCAGGCTTTGGTGATTTCATCAGTAAGTATGCTACTCTGAATATTGCTGGACCCACACAATATGCTTCATTGATTCTGCTTCTCATTCTAGCCATAAACAATCCCTTGAAGATGTGGCCATGGTCTAATGAAGATGTGGTAGCTTTCACTAATTATATTTATGGGATAATTTTATTCTAACACAAAAACCTGTTGGGAAGACTTTATAAAAATCCCCAACAGAACTTGAAATCCAGCTTGGTCATTTAGTAAGTGTTTATTAATGGAAACCAAAGAATTAATAAGTTGTGATGATTTTTATTAAAGGCAAAAAATTAAGCCTCAGATATTGGAAATATATATACAGGCTTGTAACAACATTAATGAGAAAAGAGGCCATGAATTTGAAGGAGAGCAAAACGGGTGTATGGGAGGGTTTGAAGAGAAGAAAGGGAAGGGAGAAATGGTGTAACTATATTATAATCTCAAAAAATAAAAGAAAAATGGAAAATATAAAAATTGGTGCAGCCACTTTGCAAAGTTATCTGACAGTTCCACACACATTGAACTGTTAGACACACACCCAAGAGAAATATAAACATATGGTCACACAAAAACTCACATGCAAATATTTACAGCAGCGTTGTTCATAACAGACAAAATGTATAAATAACCCAAATGCTCAAAACTGAACAAGAACAAATAAAATGTGGCAGTGTGCCCACAAAATGGAATATTATCTGGAAATACAAAGCAATGAAGTACTAATACATCAGACAACATGGATGAACCTTTAAAAAAATCATGGAAAGTGAAAAAAATCCAGTTACAACTATAAAGAACATGTTTTATTATTTGAGTTCCATGAAATATATAAAATGGGCAACTCTATAAACAGAGAAAGTAACTGACCAGTACCCAGATCTAGAGTGGATTAAAGGATTAGTGTGTGTAGTACCTAAGTTCTACAGGGTTTCTTTGAGGAAGGTAAGGAAAATGTTTTAAGTTGACTGAAGTGAAGTGACGGACATGTGTCTTTCTTAATATACTAAAATACATTGTATTGTATGATTTCAATGGAAGTTTACATGGCATAGGAGTTATATTGGAATAATTATATTAAAGATAAAATAATTTCCCAATTGAATTACTAACACTCGCACACTTCCTTTCTTGAGTTCCTTCCTTTAAGAGTCCTTCTTTATACTGTGTCTATTTAACTGATGAGTCACAAAAGAATTTGTCCCTTCACATACCAAATAACACAAAAGAAGTATAATTGGACTTCACTAATTATACAACTTCATCCATTTATGAAAGCATCTCACAGAACTCCAGCAGGGGCAAGGTCATATAGGATCTGGGCCATTCTTCCTTTTTCCACAGTCATCAAAGAACATCACAAAGCTCCATTCTCAAAAGCCTTCAAGTACTAAAGACCTTACCTTCAACAACAACAACAAAAAAAAACAACACTAAAAGCTGTGCAGAAATAGCTAGTTGTTGCTCAATACTGCTGTGGGATGTTCTGTATGTCACATGTGTTGCTGATTAGTCAATAAATAAATCACTGATTGGCCAGTGGCTAGGCAGGAAGTATAGGCGGGACAAGGAGGAGAATAAAGCTGGGAAGTTGAAGGCTGAGTCAGAGAGACACTGCCAGCCGCCACGATGAGAAACAGCATGTGAAGATGCCGGTAAGCCATGAGCCATGTGGCAAGGTATAGATTAATGGAAATGGATTAATTTAAGCTGTAAGAACAGTTTGCAAGAAGCCTGTCACGGCCATACAGTTTGTAACCAATATAAGTCTCTGTGTTTACTTGGTCGGGTCTGAGCGGCTGTGGGACTGGCGGGTGAGAGAGATTTGTCCTGACTGTGGGCCAGGCAGGAAAACTTTAGCTACACAATACTGCACTTAATAGGGACCCAGGATGTGAGAAGCTCATAGACTAATCCTGTCATTTGGGATCCTACATGTCATATCACACCATAGCAGATAAAGCAAAAGAATATATAATTCACCTCGGAGAAGAGAAAACTCTCTATACAGTGCTCACAGAGCTCCTTTATTCTCTCCTTAGCAGGTTATCTATCATATTTAATGGACAGGTTTTTTTTTTTTGGTTCAAGCATGAAGGAATAGTGGTTTATTTTATTTTGGGTTCCTACTGGCCATTCTGTTGCTCCATTTAACTGCTACATTCCTCGTCTTTCTCCTTTTTCGATATACTGGTTTTAGTGAGATAGATTCTTTTTGTTAGTGTTTAGCTAGATAGATTCTGGTTCACCTGACTGCCTTTTCCTAGTACTGTGCATGATGAGCCACAGACAACAGCATATGTGATGACCTGTGGTTACTAAGATTACAGCTTATGAAAGCATGGTTTCAGGGAACTTTGAGTCACATTAATTAAAATGAGAGTGGGTAGAGAGGAGGGACTGGGCAATGGGAGCATGAGGGATCAGGATGGCCAAGTTGGGGGAGGGATGGAGAGGGAGAGAAACGAAAAAGATATCTTGATAGAGGGAGCCATTATGGGGTTAGGGAGAAACCTGGTAAGAGGGAAATTCCCAGGAACCCACAAGGGTGACCCCAGCTAAGACTCCTAGCAATAGCAGAGAGGTGCCTGAATTGGCCTTCCACTGTAATCAAATTGTTGACTATCTTAAATGTCTTCATAGAACCTACATTCAGTAACTGATGGAAACGGATGCAGAAACCAGCAGCTAAGCGCTGGGTTGAGCTCCTGGAGGCCAGTTGAAGAGAGGGAGGAGGGATTATATTAGCAAGGAGGGGTCAAGATCATGATAGAGAAAACCACTGAGACAGCTGACCAGAGCTAGTGGGAGCTCACGGACTCTGGACTGACAACTGGGGAACTTTGCATGGGACCAAACTAAGCCCTCTGAATGTTGGTGACAGTTGTGTGGCTTGATCTGTTTGTGGGGCTCCTGGCAGTGGGACCAGGATTTATCCCTGGTGCATGAACTGGACTTTTGGAGCCTGATTCCTATGGAGGGATACCTTGCACAGCCTTAATACAAGGGAAGGGTGCTTGATCCTGCCTAAACTTGGTACACCAGATTTTGTTAACTCCTCAAGGGAGGGCTTACCCTCTCTGAGGAGTGGATGGGGGAAGATGAGATGGGAGGGGGGTGGAGCAAGAGAAGGGGAGGGAGGGGTAATTGTATGAACTCTGATATTTAATACTAATAGTTAAGAATATGATAAACGTCACTTTAAATGTCTACAAAAAGAGAAATGTGGGGGCTACAAATGGCAAGCTGGTAAACAATTTTAACTTGGTGACTCCATCAAATTAATAGGGCCTAAGGTAAGAGAAAATGGAAAAAGTCTGCTGCAAAATTGGGAAATTTCATGTGCCTCTTTGTTTTGAGAGACTCTCACATAACCCAGACAGGCCTAGAGCTTTCTATGTAACCAATGATGACCTTGAATTTCTGTTTCCTAGTTTATGAAGTACTGGGGATCAAAACCCAGGGTTTTTGTGTTTTCTAGAAAACTGTTCCACTGACTGAGTTAAATCCTTGCCTAGACCCTACATTTTATTGACAAACATAAGATATCATGTGCATGTTTGCTCTGATTAGGGAAGGGGGATGAAACTCACTACAAAAATTGGTATAAATGTCTTCCAGTGAACATAGGTTTCATACTGGAAAGAGCTTGTGCTCTGGGTTGCATGTGTTGAGACCCTGGGGATGCAGAATCAAAGGAAACACTCAGATACACTAAAGCAAACACAGAATTAAAACAATAGATGTTTTGAAACAAAAATAAATCAGAAGCACACCTATAACACCAGCACTCAAAGACTGAAGCAAACGGATTGCAAGTTCAAAGACAGCCTGGGTTATAGAGAGAGACTTTGTTTAAGAAAATATGGAAACAAAATTATTCTATTACCCAATAGTAACAATCTACTCTAAAATCATATATCTGAATATAGTTTTAGAAGGTGTTACTGAGTAGAGACAGCTGTGTGGAAGACAACCTGAGATTCCCGATGCTTTTCTTATTTTGATGTTCAAAAGATCATCATGAGATTTGGAAGATGTTTTTAATCTCGTTTTTCACTCAGAGATAGTTAAAGGGATTCATGGAGAAGGTGGAGTGGGAATGTGGTTCTGGGGAATAAGAGATGACCTAGGATGGGACTGTGGTGCAACTACCTCTATCTCTTCTCTCATTAGAAAACAAAACAAAACAAAACAAAAAGCCCACAGTGACACATGCTGAGGAAATTTCCTAGTTGGAAGAAAATCTAAAATACATTAAACACATTTATGAAACTCTCAAAAAAAAAAAAAACTTAAAGAACAGAAAATTGATTTTTCAGTTGATTCACATGTCAATGTACCCATCCTCATAATCTCTCTCTTTCTCTTCCTCCCTACCTCCCTACTCTTTATGGTTTGATCATGAAATGTTTCCTCACAAGTTTATGGTCTGAATGCCGGTCTCCAGCTTATGACACTATTTTGAATGCTGTCAAGTCTTTAGGAGGTGAGGCTTGGCTAGTGTCCCAGTTGGGGTTACTATAGTTGTGATGAAACACCATGACCAAAAGCAACTTGGGGAGAAAAGCAGTGTTTTTTAATTAAGAAATTTTTTATTCATTTTACATACCAATCATAGACCCTCCTCTTCTCTCCTCCCACCCCTCCAGCCACCCTCCCAAACCACCACCGCCCATTCCCTCCTACAAGAAGGTAAGACCTCCCACTGTGAGTCAGCAGAACCTGGTATATTCAGTAGAGGTAGGTCCAAGCCCCTCTCCCTGCCTCAAGGCTGTGCAAGGTGTCCCACCATAGGTAGTGGGCTCCAAAAAGCCCTCTCATACACCAGGAATGGATCTTGATCCTGCTGCCTAGGGGCTCCTTAAGCAGATCAAGCTGCACAACTGTCTCCCTTATGCAGAGGGTCTAGTCCAGTCCCATGGAGGCTCCACAGGTGTTAGTCTAAATTTCATGAGTTCCCACTAGTTTGGTTTGGTTGTCTCTGTAGGTTTCCCTGTCATGATCTTGATCCCCCTTGCTCATAGAATCCCTCTTCTCTCTCTTCAACTGGACTCGTGGACCTCAACCTGGTGTTTGCCTGTGGATCTCTGCATCTGCTTCCATCAGTTACTGGAGAAGGGCTCTATGATGACGACAGTTAGGGAGAAGAGGGTTTGTTTGGCTTATTCATCACTGTCAGTCACTGAAGGAAGTCAAGATAGAAACTCAAGCAGGGCAGGAACCTGGAGGCAGGAGCTGATGCAGAGGCCATGGAGGGGAGCTACTTACTGACTTTCTCCTCATGGCTTGCTCAGCTTGCTTTCTTATAGAACCCAGGACCACCAGCCTAGGGTGGCACCAGTCACAATGCTCTGACCCTCCCACATCAATTACTAATTTACAAAGAATCCTAAAGGTCTGCCCAATCTTATGGAAACATGTTCTCGATTGAGGCTTTCTCCTCTCAGATGACTATAACTTGTGTCAAGTTGACATAAAAGATCCACCACAGCTAATAAAAGTAGGTCTCTGTGGGTGGGTCTTTGAAGGTGTACCAAGCTCTTGTGCTAGTCTAATCTGCCCTGCCTCCTTTCTGGTGTCATAAGAATAAATCTTGCTGGGTGGTGGTGGCACACGCCTTTAATCCCAGCACTCCAGAGGCAGAGCCAGGCGGATCTCTGTGAGTTAGAGGCCAGCCTAATCTACAGAGCAAGATCCAGGACAGGCACCAAAACTACACAGAGAAACCCTGTCTCAAAAAACCTAAATAAATAAATAAATAAATAAATAAGCCTTGACCTCACACTCCTGCCAATGTTCCCTGTCATCTCTGACATGATGGACTAAAATTCCTTTGAAATCATAAGCCCAAATAAATATTTCACCTTTGTTATGGTGATGTAAAAAGGAACTAGAACTATCTAATATGTGTGTGTGTGTGTGTTTGTGTGTCATTAAGAAAGGCAAGCTTCTGAACATACAGCTATATGTACATATTTGCATGCATGTTCATATATATGCATATACACTGTACAGTCATCTATTTTTCTATGATATACGTGTTTGTATGTGTGTAATAAGGAGTTTCATTTCTGTTGTTATTAAAAATACACTAATAAAAAACAACTTAGGGGTAAAAGTTTTATTTAGTTCACAATTCCACATTCATAAAAGGGAGGTCAAAGCAGGAATTTGAAGCAGCTGGTCAACATCCTATCCACTTATTTCTCTGTTCTGCACAGTGAATATGATGAACTCATAGCGCTATCTCTACTGTTATACACTTTAGGGCCCCTAACCAGGGATTTGTGCTGCACACTTTCTGGCTGAGTCTTCCCACACCAATTAAAGCATTCAAGGCAGTCCTCCACAGACATACCCACAGGTCAACCTGATCTAGATAGAACCTCACCGAGACTTTTCTCAAGTGATTATAAGTTTTGTCAAGTTGGCAATTAAAACTAACCATCCCAAGTATAATGACTTTCATGGGATCAAACATCTAGCAAGCCATCAACCTGGAATTTGTACAAGGGTCAGATGCATGCCCTAGACTCATTGCCTTTCCAATGTAGCATGTATACCAGTGTCAGGAGCTGTATTAAAGAATTACCATTTTTAAAACCATTAAACCCTTAAGGCAACTCTGAAAGATGACTTATAAAGCCCTAGAGTTTAATGGAGCAGAGAAGAAACTCACTGCTCAAGAGAGTGCTTATGGAACTTAAAAAAAATCTAAGTGATTCTGATATAAAGCTCAGACTATCTACAGGACTAGATACATATGTTCCTTTAGACTATGTTACCCAAATTAATACTTCATTTACCCCACATATGCATGGGAGTCACAAAGTAGGTAATGAAAATAAGAAATGTAATGTGTCACATTCTGTAGAGCACATTCTGTTTGATAAGCATTACACATATCCCTTCATCCTATTTGCATGAGTCTGATTATATCAGCTAATTGGGATTATGAAGTCCCACTTTGGGGCACAGTTTCTGTACCTTGAAGTTCTTCATCAAGTCTGACCTATTATGAATGATGAGCAAGTTGGTCAATGATGTCATAGAGAAGGAAGGCTATCCAATCATCATTCAAGTGACTAGAAGAAGGATGCTCAAGGAGTCAGTCTTCTCTGGATCAGATGGGAACATACCAGACACTTGGCCTGCTAGTGTCTGGAACTAATGAAGGCTCAATTAGCTACCTCTTTACCAATCAAGAAATATGCAAGAAACTAGATATATCCTTTAAAAGGACATATCATAAACACTTTGCAGAGATGGGGGTAGCACTTAAGAGAGAAATGACTGCATAAGTGAAAAATCCATAGATTGGGATTGAAGCAAAACTCCTTTTCCCAAATAAACATGAAACATGGTAAAAAAAAAAAAAGATCGGACCTTCTTTATACATATTTATACATTATGTAAGTACATAAATTTATTCCAAACACTTGACTTAATTTTTAAATACAAAACCAGATTCTACCTTCATAAAACACTTTTAAATTTCCCTACAGCACATTTTCTGACATTTTTGGTCATTTAAAGATGAATTGAAATTTTGGAAACAATCACTTTGCCTTAATGGAAAGTTTATTGACTTTGGAATTAAACAATTCTGAGTGTGAATTTCCACTGAGAAGCTTACTGGAATAACAACCAGAGCCCGTGGATTATCCCCAGGATATCTGTCCCTACCTTAAGAGCAGCTGCAGAACACATGGTTCGGGGATTAACAGACATAAAACATTTTATCTATTTTTTTTTGAAAAAAATAAATTACATGGTTGATAAAATTGAACAATACAATTTGGCAAACAAATATAAGAGGCTCATTTTTTTTCCTGTACTGTATAATTGCCTCTGGAGCAATGCCAAAAGAATTCCCAGTACTGTGCATGATGAGAACCAGTACAGTAATAGGCATTATCAACAAAGGAGTGAATATTAGTCTCCAATAATATCTATTTTTATAGGTATGACTATTCTGGGTCCTTGAGTGCTGGATATGTGTTTTAAAAATAGTCTCTGTGCTTTATAGTCACTTCAAGATGCCAGATGCAGGTTGTGACAGATGAATCCCTGTAGACCTGCCTCAGAGTAATGGATCTGAGGGACTTCAAGAACAGGTACAAGTTGGCTGGCAAGATATTACCTGAACTGTAGACAAACTCTCAGTCTGCAACTGCAGTTCTTCCCCTAGGCTAAAAGGATTTCTCTGCTTATGTTCTCCTTTCCAGGGACTCACACAGATCTGTCTACTCTAGGAGAATGCATCAACCAGCCACAGAGACCTGCGGCCACCCCTCTGCAATCATTGCACAGCCTGCCTTGTCCCTGGTTTCCGAAGTGACCTGAAACTTCTTTCAAAGTGACAAGCCTGCTTTGCTGGCTCTGAAATTGTGTCCCCAAGCCACTCCAATGCCACAGACACAGGGAGTAAGAAAGATGAGGTGTTCAAGAGTGTGAATAACCCACACCTCTTCTGCAGAAAGTCTGAAGTGACAATACATTTATTAGAGGCCATCAAAACAGGCAAATAAGAAACACTAGCCAGCTCTTATCTTCATGATGATGAGCACAGAGCAGCACACTGAGGTTGGCTTCTGAGACTAGAAACACGGGTGTCAGAAGTACAAAGAAAAGAAAGGATAGGAAAGCTCTGTTATAAATAACAAGACATGGTTCACATATAACACAGTGGTTCAGTGTGTTGATGTTTCAATCCAGTCTTCCATTTACGTAAGGTTTTAGTATAATTTTTCTTTATTTCACAGACATGGAAACTGAAATATAGAAAGGTCCGGGGAATTTTTTTGGTGAGATGCAGCTGGAAAATGTTACAGCTGTGACAGAAATCCAAAGCTCTAGGGGCCAAGTTATGGTTTGTTTCCCAGTCCCACTTCTGTTGTCTGTGGTCAATGATGCAGGCACATGGACACAGCTGATCCTGCCGTGGCACCAGGAAGCCTTCTAGTGACAAGGATAGTTCATAACAAAGTAATATCCATCGCTTAGTATGTGCCTGCCATGTGCCAGGCTGAGTAGTCTAACCTCTAAGTTACCCAATCCAACTCTGGAAATGGCACATGAAGTCTGACTCTTGCTCCCATGTTAGGAATGAAAAGTGAACAAGGAGGTAAGGAGCCAGGCATCACAGACCCACGATTTCCCCCTCAGTGGCTGTGTGATTCTAGAGTTTCAGGAATGGAAACTTACGTTCCGTAGCCCAGAGGCATCTCCAACCTCTCTCCACTCACATCTTCATAGATCTTTTCAGCACACCAGGCAGGGTTCTGTCCTTTCTTCTGAGTTTCTCCTTTAGGCTTCTGCTTCCCATAATCCCCCACTTGTGAGAATTAAGGTGGTGGGGGGAGAATAGAAGTATATACAAACCTGGGGTTTCATTCCCACAGCAGGCAATCTTTTCTTCTCTTTCTCCACTGTGTAGCAAATATTTTTTTCACCTTTTATTTCACCAGGTTGCTATGTACCTGTCTGAGGGATCCATGGGCTTAATAAAATAGCCTCAAAACAATGTAGGAAACAAAGCCAGGCGAAAATGAAGTTGTAGGAAACAGAGAGCCACTGGCTATGGGGGATTCCTTCAGCCCTTTGTCTTCTTGGTAGTATTAGCACTTTATTCTTCCTTATGAACCATTGGTCACCTTTAGCTGTCCTAACCAATCATGTACCTTCATAATATCCTCAGGGCATCCAGATGTTTTTCAGGTCTCAGACATCATTATGAATCTAAGTTCATGGTTACCCTGTATATTTTCTTCTTACTCTCCACCTCCTTATCAAAAAGTAATGTTTTGTAAGTCAGTCATACAATGAACTGCATCTTCCCTGTGTGGTCCACATATTTAGAGCCTAGACTTTTTGAGGGCCATAGAGTTCTAAGAAGACCCAGCCAAAAGTCACAGAATAGAGTAGAGTAATCTGGTAGACAGAGATTTGGAGGACCAGTCTTTTTCCATAAATATTTCACCTATTTTGTTTAATAACTCTGAGTACACTCCTATGGCCAGTGCCTTGCTAAAGGGAACTGATCAAATGCCCTCTCCTTGTCTAAACTATTCAAACACACCTTCCGAGGCTGCATTAGGTAAAAATATTAGCTCTTCACTCGGGTCTCACACAGTAACTCAAAGCAAGATCAAGGCTTGGCATCTCTGCTTTCATTTTGTGTCTGTTTGTCCTTTGGGGATATATAGAAAAGGACAATAGGATCAGGGACATGGAAGTTGGTGGTGGTGGTGGTGGTGGTGGTGTTTTCCCCAGGTAGGTGATTGTAAAAGTGTGAACCTTTCTGTTATTCTCTTAGAGTTTTTGCCATTTGTGAACAAACTTCCTCTGAAGTAAGAGTAATATAAGCAGGGACTGAACACCCATGAAATACATCTTAACAAGAAACAAAGGAGCCAATTCTATACAAATCTGTTCAGGAAACATAAGATAAAACACTTTGTAACGCCTACAGTAAGGACTGAATTTCTCTGATCTCTATGTGGAAGGCACTATTAGACTAATTTCTTTCTCAAAGAGTCACCTAGTCATTAAGGTGAGCCTGACCTTTCCTACTTCTACCACACCTCCCCCCAAAACAAAAACAAGCACACACTGCTCAGAAAGATTTGCTACCTTGAACTCGTGTATGAATTTCCACACAAATAAATTCAGCAACCAATAAAAAGGCCAAGAGCAACAGCAATAGTGACAGTACCAATAAAACCTGTTAATCTTCAACTTACGAGGGCAAGAGACTATATGGACATCATAAACCTCTTGCAGCTACAGACCACAGGTCAGTAGCACTGAATCGCTCTCAAGCCAGCTATAAAGGACACTCCTTCATTCTCTCCCCTGAGAAGACACCATGCTCACAGACCATTGCCTGTATGCTTCCTGTCAAGTGCACAGAGGCCCATCAGTCATCCAGCACCTGTTTCATCACACATTCGTAGGAACAATTCCAATTCCAATTTCTTATGAATAAATTAAATGGTGAATCGATTATTGATTATTCTCTCCCCAAATCTGGAAATCTCAAAGCACTCTAAATACATAGCATTATAATGTTTTGGGTTCCAAGAGACAACAGGTGTGCTATCATAACTGCAAAGAACAAGTTCTTCCAACAGCTTGTCTGTTAGAGGTATCTGTAGGAAATTATGAAAGATGGGCTTTTCTTTTGCTCATTTGACTGTCTTCAAAAGATTCTACTAAAGCTGGGTAGTAACCTATCCAAGCCGCAAGAGGGAAGCTTACCATGCCTTTGGCTTATATTCAGATATTTGGCAATTCCAATCCCCATTTTCTGATTTAGCTGGGTGTTTTTTAGTCTGTGGCTCAAACTATTCTGGTCTTTCTGAAAGTCTATCAGTAACCTTTCTGATTTTCTTTTACTCAGTATGCCTCTTTCAAAATGCTAGTGACCAGAAGTACTGAAGATTTCAAGTTCCTTCTTAAATTAGGAATAGTTTTGCATACATAATAAAGTATCTTGAGTAGAACATCTAATTCTAAACACAAAAGTTTTGTATCATGTGAAACATCCATATCATGCATTCATAAACAAGTATCCTGGAAGTAATGGGAATACTTCACCCACACTTTACTCAGTTTGTTCTCAGACTGAGTTCTGGAAGGTGAGGTTCTGTCTGGATTTCTCGACATGTAACACAATGTCAACCTCCAAGTAATTTCAGATTTTACAGAAATTTGGATTTCAGGGGTTTTTTTGGGGGGAGGAGGGTGTTAGTGGGACTGAGCATACCTTTGTTTGTTGTTTTGTGTTTGGTTTCTTTTCTGTTGCTGTTGATTTGTTTCCGTTTGGCATGTGGTTCATTTTTAACCACATACCAGTGATCAGTCATGCCCTCTGCCATCACTACATAAGGCTTTTCCCACTTTTATTCAGGTCATAAACACCACATCCTCTAAGTCCTGTCCTCCACAGCTGCAGAATATGAACCTCTGCACTCAGGAGCAAGGTTGGATTTAACCTTTAGCACAGGAACATGTCTCCCATGGTCCCTATCGTCAAGCCTACCAAGACCCATCTGAGACCAGCAATGATGACTTACAGTTAGCCCATGAATGTTGAAGTTCTCCAGAACTCCCCTTTATTTCAGTCCAGCAGGTCGTAGTCCAAGGTCATAGGCATGAATAATGTGTAAGTTGGTTGTGTTCCTGTATTCTGCATCAGGGAGTGGTTGAAAGGGTGATGGCGTAATAGTGCCCTCTAGTGGCAAACAAACTGTGTCCCTTGGGCTGGGATGTACATTCAGAGACCTTCTACTTTTTTTTTCTGTTTATCTATATTCATTTTCTCATTAAGGATACTCATTATTTGATGTAAAGAGATTTGCTGTAACATTTCCATATGTGCATATAAGTTTGATCATATTCATCCCTGTATTGTCTTTCTGTTTTCTTCTCCTCCACCCCTTTTCCTTTCCATTTTCCTAAAAAAAAAAAACAAAAAAAACCCACCACTTCTGTTTTTCATGGTCTTTTCTTCTTCTTTTGATGGGAAATGTACATGATACCTCTTTCCTTGTGACTAGCTTGTTTCTCTTAACATGATTCTCTCTATTTTCATGCATATTTCCACAAATATCATGGCTTCTTCTTTATGTCTGAATAAAATTCCACTCTACACTTCTCTCATTTTATTTATTCATTTATTGAAAGCACCTAGTTGTGCATAATTTGACTGTTTTGAATAATACAATGGTAAATGCAAGTGTCTCCATAGTGAGTTCACTTTGGTTCTTTTGGTATATTTCCCATGAACACTAGAGAGCTGAATCATAGAAGGTTTTTTTTTATATATTCCTTTCAGAAAATTCTAAATTCCTGATTTCCACCATGAATAGACTAATTCACATCTCACTAGCTATGAGTAAGGACCACACCCTTGTCAATATTTCTTGTTGTTTGTTTTCTTCAGGGTCTCCATTCTGAGTGGGGAGAGGTGGAATCTCAATGTTGCTTTGATTTGCATTTCGCAAGCAGCTAACATGGTTAAAAGTTTTAAAGTATTTATTGGCCACATGAATTTTTCTTTAATTGAAAAATGTCTGTTCAGTTTATTTGCCCATGTGTTCCCTGGAAGATTTAATCTTCTTTGTTTAGTGTATCGACTCTTTATATATTCTGAATATTAATCTTCATCTTGTCACTATTTTTCTCATTATACAATCTCTCTTTTTCACTTTTCTCGTTGTTTATTTTGCTCCATAGAAGCTTTGTAAAAGGCAAAACATTGGTATGATCTGAAGAGAGACCAGAGTGCAATACACAGCCTTGAGATTTTATGTAATTTTATTTACCAATACTTGCTTTTATTTATGGAGCTAATGGAATGTTATTCAGAAAATCGTTTTCTTCCTTTCTTTTTTAAAAGCTTTTTCTTTTTATTGAAAATAGATTCTCTTCTCATACAATATATCCTGATTATAGTTTCTGCTCCTGCTATTCGCCCAGTTCCTCCCCACCTCCCCTCCCATCCAGATACAGTCCTTTTGTGTCTCATGAGAAAAAAAAAACAAAAAACAAACAAACAAAAAAAAAAAAACAAGCTTCTAAGAGATAACAACCAAACATGGCAAAATAAAATATAATAAGATAAATCAAAAACCATCACATTGAGGCTGGGCAAGGCAACCCAACAGAAGGGCAAAAATCCCCATGAGCAGACACAAGAATGAGAAACCCACTCATTCACACACTCAGGAGTCCCATAAAAATACTAAACTGAAAACTGTAATATATACGCAAAGGACCTGGTGAAGAGCCATGCTGGCCCCGTGCTTGCTGCTTCAGTCCCTGTGAGTTGAGATCAGCTTCGCCCAGTTAATTTAAGGAGACTTTTCTCCTTCTGTCCTCCATTCCCTCTGGCTCTTTCATCTCCCCTTCTGCAGGGTTCCCTGAGCTCTGAGGGAAGGATTTGATGGAGACATTTATAGATGTTTTCTCTGCATGTATGACTGTGTACCACATAACCACAATTCCTGTGGAGGCCAAAAGAGGACATTGGATCCTCTGGAACTGGAGTTTCACAGCCACCAGTATGGAAACCAAACTCAGGTCCTCTTGAAGAGTAGTAAATGCTCTTAACCACTGGGTCATCTCTCCAGCCCAAGAAAGACATTCTCTATGCCTACATTTTGAAGTGTGTCCTTTATGTTTTCCCATGGTAGTTTAAAATTTTCAACTTATATTAAGGCCTTTGATCCCTTTTGAGTTTATTTTCATACAAGGAAAAAGGTAAAGATAAAGATTGTCTTCTACATTTGACACCCAGTACCATTTGGTACTGTAGCTGTTTTTGCCAATGTGTATTTTTGCTACCTTTGTTTGTATTTGAATGGGCTTATTGCTTTTACTTCTGAATGTTCTCATCTATCCCATTATTCTGTTTATCTATTTTTGTGCACAACCCAATTTTGCTTTGTCACTATGGCTCTGTAGAATAGTTAGAAGCCAAATGTAGGGTCACCTCCAATTTGGCCCTTCTTGCTTACTTGTTCTGATATCTTCTCTTTTGTGTTTCAATATGAATGTTACAAATTTTTCTGTTTCTATGAACAATGTCACTGGAATTTTATGGGAACTATATTGAGTCTTAGATCACTTTTTAAAAATGTTACCACTTTAAAAGTACTTAACTAATCCAAACCTTGAGAAGTCATCCAATCTCTACCATCATCTATAATTTCTTCTTTTGCTGCCCTATTAGTTTTTATTACAGAAACTTTTAACATTTTTGATTAAATTTATGTTTAGATATTTTGAATAAAGGGAATGAAATTGTTTTCTGACTGAGTTTTAAGAGAGTTTGTTGTTGGCTTATAAAAAAGATACTCATTTTTTTACAACATTGTTTTTACTATCTTGTTATTTGCTGAAAATATTTATCAAATCTACAAGTCCTTAGGTTGAGTCTTTCAGGGCTCTTAGAGAATCATATAATCTGCAAACAAGGAAAGAAATAAGAACTTAAAAGAACCCAAGCAGGAATGATCCCCCTTTTTTTCCCTGAAAACAAGAAACTGTAGTAATCTGATGCCTGAAGCCTGTCAAGGGCATGTGCTCCCTTAATGAGCCAAATATTGGTGCCTTTCAGAACTCATCAAATCTTTGTTTCCTCTGCAAAGCCCCCTGGCTGTCTTTTATTAAACAGCTTTATTGAGATAAATTTACATACATAAATTTCTCTTATCTTATTTAAGCAAGTCAGTATTTTCAGTATATTTACAAAGGTCTATAACCATCACCACAATCTTCCTTAAGAGAAATTTCTTCACCTAAAAAAGGAAATTTTATTCCTTTGTGCCATGTTCAGTTCCATACCCAACCCCAGTCCTCAGCACCCACCTACCTACTACTCTAAAGACTTTTTTCCCCAGATCTTTCATGTCAATGGAACCATGGAAAGTATGACCTTGCATCCCTGGCATCTTTCACTTGGCTTGATGCACATATCTTGCAACATGTATCACTACCTCACTCTCTCCCCACCTGGGAGGAAGCTTCTTGATCCTTTCTGTTAGATTTTAAAAAAATATTAAAATATTCTAATTGTATGTATTAATGTTTCTTGTACACATTTATGGTATATTTTGTTATTCCGCATCCTCTATGACCCTCTCTTGCCACTTTGCCACGACAAAACAATTTATTTTCCTGACTATCCCCCTTGTACATTTTCATGGCTTTTTCTTTTCTTTTTAAAACCCAATGAGTTTCATTACAGTTGCTCAAATGACTTTGAGTGAGGCATTATTTACAGGAACATGAGAAACTAGTTCCATTTCTGTTGCTGTTATAAAATAACCTGACAAAAGTACTTAAAGGAGAATGGGCGGGGCTAGAGAGAGATGGCTAGGTGGTTAAGAACAATGGCTGCTCTTCCAGAGGTCCTGAGTTCAATTCCTAGCAACCACATAGTGGCTCACAACCATCTATAATGGGATCCAGTGCCCTCCTCTGGCGAGCAGAGAAACATGCAGACAGAGCACTCATATACATACATACATACATACATACATACATACATACTTACATAAATCTTTTTTGAAAAGAGGGAAGGGGCTCATTAAAGGGAAAAGAAGGTAGGGACTCAAGGTAACTAGTCACTTCATATCCAAGAGCCTTGTAAAGTAAATACATGCAGATTTGATGCTCAGCTTGGTTTCTCTACTTCTATATAGTCTAGAGCCCCAAAACTAGGGAATGGTGCTACCCACTTGCAGGTCTTAGTATCCCCATATAAATGAAGACAATCAAGACAATCCCCTGAAGATAAACAGGCCAGCCTGACCTGTGTAATCCCTCATTATAACTTTCTTCTGAGGCGATTTTAGCTTGCGTCAAGTTACAATTAAATCTAACCAGCACAGCAATTTATCCTTAACTCTATCACTGAAGAAAATGTGTTTCTCTCCCTTGCCGATCACTAACTGCTTACCAATTTTTAGTGAAGCTTCGTGAGTTCCACCCTGATGGCAACTGTTCATTCCGACCTTTAGGCTCAGACAGCATTGAATGCGTGCACCACTCCATCTTGTTCAGTCCACTCCCTGATACTCTTTCTTCATAACAGGATTTATGAGCAGAGGTCTCAGTGCTGTCGCCATCTATTTAAAGTTGATTTTTAAGTTGATTCGGAAAAATTCCAAGACTAAATGTGTGGAGACTTGTATATATGAATGCTGCTCTTCTGTGAGAAAGTGATGTATGTAGTAAGGCTTTCCGGGCCGAGCTTTGTGAGGTTGTGATGCTGTTCGGCCTCTGAGGCATCTCTGTTAACTAAACATAGTTGAAAGGCAGTGCCTCCTGGGCCTGAGACTTAAGAATGCAGACTATGAGCACCACTCCTAGGCCTGCACTAGTAGATAGTTGAGATTTCTGATGTGGAGTTCTTACACCATGTCTGTGTATATACACAGTATTCCACCTAGGAAAGATGGCAGCCTTTCTAAGAATAACCTCCCAATCAATCTACTTGTAATATAAAATTCAGAAGCCTAAATAAGCTACATATGATCATATTTTATTAGAAAATACTGAAGGCTTAAAACAAGGTAATGGTCCTTTCCTGCTATAGATACAGCCTCAGCTAAAACCTAAAGATAAAATGCTGAGTATCCACACATTTTTTTCTAATACTGAGAGTTTATAATGTTAAATGAATAAAGTGGGTTCAAAGGGAAAAAAGTTTGAGTGATTTGTGGTATTAAAAACAGAAAACTGTCCCTCCTAAACAAGGTTGTGTAGAGAAGCAACAGTCATCACAGAACCAGCTAAAGATCCACAGGAGTTATGTCATGTGATATTCTTGACATGTCTAACAGTCAGTTCAGTTGCCTTCTCAGAAAAGTGTGGAGAAAAGGTCTGTCTGTCTCTGTCGTTTTGTTAGAATTGATGAGAGGGAAGATTGATGGATATGGTTTTAGGTTGGCAGGAGACAGAAATTTGAGACATCAGGTTTTATTCTTAAGTCAAACAAGACTGGGATAGATGCCAGTGCTAAGCCCTCACTGTATCCCAATGAATAACTTGGGAACAATAATGGAAAACTACAGGGTAACACAAATGGTTGGGATTTTGCTTAGATTAAAACTCTAATAGCAATCAAAAGACGGTCCCCAGCATGTATCCCTTCCTTTAGTGTTGTTGAGAAGTAGTGGGTCCTCTTCAGAAGGTTGAGAGCTGATGAATGGCCAAGTTTGCCACAATATTATATAACTTTTCAAAAACATTTGTAACATCCCCCCCTCCAAATGGAGGCACATGGTGAGCAAGCCTAAAAGTGGCAACAGCTCTAAAATATTCTCTAAAAAACTGATGGGAAGCAGAGCAGCTGCAAACATAATGAAATACCTCAGGAGCAATGAGCTTCTACCATGATTCAGTTTTGCAAGGTTTCCCCAAAATCCTACCATCACCATATAAACAACAACCACCATAAGGGAGAAGGTCAGCCTGCATTGATAAGTGACTCACTCAGGCTCATTTCTAAGTTGCCTTATATTTCAATTTCTTAAATAAGGGTACAAAGCAAAATGATCCAAAGAGACAGCTAAAGCTCCAAATTCCAAAATACTGCATTTGTAGGAAAATAATATGCATGCCCAGATGAAATATTGATATGCTCAGTGTGTGTGTGTGTGTGTGTGTGTGTGTGTGTGTGTGTGTGCGTGTGTGTGTGTGTGTGTGTGTCTAGCAATTCAGCCTAACAATGGAGCTTCAATGGAAGACTGACAGCTCCCACCAGCCAGGACTCGTGTAGACCTGAGTTATCCACTGATCTCTTTGCTGTGTAGCCTGAGCAGCTAGTTGCATCAATTTAGTCCCAGATAATCTAGCATACACCAAACTTGCATGGGACTGAGCCTCTTTAATAAACTACAAGGAGAAATATTGACTACTGGTTGTCCACTTTTCACAGTGGCCAATCAGTGCACTCCCTTCCCTCTGGAGAAATGTACTTGAAAAACCATCTGCACCATAAGTAGCTGCTAGAGAATTTCATCATAAATGGATGGCAAGCCAGTCTCTGCTGAAGGATTTTATAAGACAGATGATATTAAAGAAAAAGAGGCTAATGAACTATGTAAATATTCTACTCTAGATTTTTCTGTGACCAAACCATAAGAAAGCAAAGTGTTTGGACTACATTAGCACAGTGAACCCACACCTCATCATAGAGGATGTGATCTCTTGACACCCAGATTCCCATATTTATATTAAATGAATACAAGTTTGTATCAAATAGTCCTGTGAACTAGTTATAGAAGGATATGTGAAGGCAGAAATAAAATCTTTTCTCTACAAGTGACTCTTCATGTTTTGTTGCATCAAATTACATAACAGATATTATTAGTTTTTACTGGGTGTTGGTTGTTCTTTTGAAATTATTAAGTTAAATAAGACATAATCTCTACCCTGTGGAATCTCACAGTCCACAATGAAATCACATGCTTGAAACTGTTAAAATGAGTGGCACTGGAGGCATGAAAAAGAGTGAAGCCATCAATTCATCCTGCACTGAGACAAATGTCTGGGGAATGCTGGACAAAGGAAATCACAAATAAACTGGGACTCCATGAGTACACACAAATATATGAGAATTCCAGGCAGATAAAAGAAAAAATACATGAATAATAGAAAGAATAATTATATACAAAAGTAGGGTACATATATATCCAGTACAATAGCTTGGGATAAAGAACACATTAGCTCATGAATGTAAAAATGTCTGAAGTAGTATGTAATGGTCTCTGCTCAATTCAAGTGTGGCTTGATTTCTGCCACTGGCACTGTGTAAAGTTTCTGGCTCTTTTTATTGAACCCAGCTACACTGCCTCATTTCTGGGGAGGCTGTCCATATGACCAGGAAAGAACCAACCAGCAATTTCAGGCCAATTCTTTTGCAGCCTGTGATTTTACAGGATATTAATACCTGTCTTTCTCAATAAACTCCTGAAAACATACAAGAAAAGAGTGTAGGTCTACCCTTACCTTACATGCAATAAAATTGTGATGTCTGTGTCAGCTCCTTGCACTTAGCATTTTTTACATTCAGGGAAGTCATAAAGTACTTGACTTTCTTTGTATGGTTTATTTCACTTCACATAATGATCTCCAGTTTTGTGTATGCTTCTCAAAATAACAGTATTGCATGGATGATTAGTAGTCTGTGATGCAAGCACGCACGCGTGCACACACACACACCATATTTTCTTAATCTATCCATTGATTGGTGGAAATAAGTTGTTTCCATTTCTGAGTTATTGCTAGTAGTGTTATAACAAATATAGCATTGCAAATTCAAATTGTGACAGTAGACATCTCTCATAAGAAGACATAAAAATGCCTAACAGATATATGAAAATGTTTCCCATCACTATTCACCTGAGAAATGTAGATGATGGACACAGTGAGGTACTGTTTCCTGCCATTGAGAATGGCCATTATCAAAAAATCTGAACATAATAAGATCCACACTAGTTTAATGTAAGTTTTTATTTGTTTATCATGACCTCCTTTTCTTTAATTATTATGTTTTATACAAACATGAAATCTACTGAGTCCACTTAGTATTGATTGCATGGACATGTTTAGGGTTGACCATTTCAGATTAGACAACCTATTAGGGAGCTCCTTCTGGGGGAATCTTGCTCTCAGGTGCCACTGATTAGCTGTACCTTTGTCTAGGTATGGGATCATTGTGAATTTTTCCCCATATACACTGGAATGTCAACTGGAGTTGTCATTATGCAGAATTTGTTCAGACAATCATACTGTTGATATTTTATGAGTGAAGCTGCTCTGTCATCTCTAGAAGGTATTAGCAGGGGGCATGCTAGTACTTTGGCTCTTATAAATCTTTCCACCCCCTTTCCACAATTATCCCTGAGCCTTAGTCATAAGGAGCTGTGTTGTAGATGATGCTGGGTACCCAGGCTCTCTGCATTTTGACTAGTTGTGGATCTCTGTGGTAGTTCTGAATAGGACCCAATTCACACCTGGATTAATGTCAACAACTAACAAATGAATCTTCATAAAACTTAAAGGCTTCTCCACAGCAAAGGAAATAATCAGTCCAGTAGAGGAAGACCGAAGTATAAGAGAGAATCTTCATGATTCTACACATACAATATAGGACTAATATCTAGCATATATAATGAACTGAAGAAACAAAGAATCTAAAACACAAACAACTCAGTTAAAACTGGGCTGTGGATCTGAACAAAGAATTCTTAGAAGAAATAAAAATGGCTCAGACATATCGTTAAAAGTATTCGGCTTCTTTAGCAAATAGGGAAATGCAAATTGAGAGTCACATTCTTAATCCCCATGCATATACTTTTATATGGTAATTTATGTGAGCCTGTCTCCATGAAGGATGGTGTTAAATACCAGAGAAGTCTTTACTGAGTAAAGCTAAGCAGCAATGGCCCAGGAGTATGCTCCATGACTACCTCAATGGCTTAGCTAGATTATGGTCTTGATGAAAAAGAGTGATTTTTACCCAATGGCCACAATGTGATTAAACTTAAAACCAATTCCCTAAGGCCAACTGGGCCCCTTTCCTTTAATTTTCATCTATTAGACACTGGCACTCAACTCTTTATGTACCTGGCATTGAGTTTTTAATACACTCCATAGGTGGAAAGAGCCATGTATTTTATATGTTCTCATGCTCTCTGCCAGAGGCAGAGAGTAGGTGTCCTTTTGTTCATGTTAACTCAGTATTTGTTCCAAATAAGCAAAGCCAATTCTTTTTCTCACTAACTTGCTTGAATTACCTAATGTCAAAGTTCACCTGAGTTTCCCTTACCATGACTATACTGAAAATTTTAGCACTGGAGCCAATTCACCTGTTGCAGTTTTAAATTTCTTTTGATGTGGGGAGGGGTACTGTGATTGCCTTGTATCTTTCTCATTTTCATCCTGTTCTCTGTTAAAGATGTCTTTTCATTGTTTATCTTTTCCTTAATAAATCAGAACTATTTCATTTTAAGTGCTTCACAGTTCCACAGAACCAGCATTTATTTCCTTGTTCTGAGCACTTTCTCAGATAATCATTCTTTGTTTGCATTGTGCTCAGCTTCGAGGATCCAAGCAGAAATGCCAGTGAAAAGCAAAATACCAGGAATGAATCTATCAGAAATCAATTCCTCAATGCATAGAAATCTACCACAACCTTTTCTAAAATCAGATTGAGAAATCCTGGAGAGGATGTGAGCGCTGTGGCTTACTGGAGACGTCCCTGAAAAGGAGAGGACAATAAACTTTGAACATTCTATCATTCCCTATGATGACCACATCATCATGTACGCATATCCCCAGAGTTCCTTAATAATTTTCAAAAATCTAAAGCTATTCTGTGAAGAACGACCTGGAACAGATGTTTCAGCTTTTATGTGTGTGGAAATGTTTTCCAACAGAGGTCAGGATCAAGAAAATCTATTCAGAATTTACAAAGATCTCCGTATGAAAATAAGTGATTAATGATTTGGAGCTCAAAGCACTCAGAAAGCTTTGTTTGTCTCCCATTTGCAAGAAAGTGCAGAGCCATCGCATACAAGAACATTCAGTCATGCGTACTTCATTAGTAGCAAATATTAGTGGGAGTTCTGTGAGTGCAGGGTGAGGATAAAGCTAACTAACTGTAGGGAAAAAAAAGCAAATATCCAGGGTGGGAAGGAAAATTAAAGTTTAATTATCAGACGTTTTCTTAGAGTTAATTTCCCTTGCCTTTGTTTCAGTGTGCGAGTTCTCCATGAGAGGGAAGATTTATGGGTATCTTATTTTAATTAGCAGTCTGGAGGTAAATGTTCTGTGGAATGTTGAGTATACATCCCCACTTTGCAGGGTTGGACGGAGAACACATTTTGAAATATGTCACACAAGCTTATTAATGCCGTATGTTACGTTTTACTTGCTTTTCTTCTAAAAACACTTAAATGAGGCCAGATGCAGGTTAAACATTAAGTTAACCAAGGTCTAACCTCATGACCCATACCATTTCCATGAGCTTCCCAAGGCCTGTAGGGAAACACCACATATTTTGGACACAGGGTTTGGAGAAGTAGGCTGGACCTGACTTGGAAGCCTTCTCCCTGAGGATTATCTCTGATGATTGATAGGGTGTTGGGGAGAAGAGGTCTAGAAATGACATGCAGTCACATGTATTTGTGAAAATTTTAAGTAAAATACATATGCTATGATCTTTCATTTTTTTAAATCACAACTGGCTTTCATTCACACTTTAACTTTTCATAAATGTATAATAACATAATGAGCGTTTTTGGAGCTTGCTTAGTAGGGAATTGATCTAGGCATTATATTTATTTTGCATTTAGCAAGATATAGTTATATGGCTTGGAGTCACTTCTTTTCATTTTGATGTTATTTCCAGAGCACTTCTGCTGCCTTATGAAGAGCATCTACAAGTTATCGTATTGCCTGGAGTGAAGAATCCCTATGGAATGATGAGAAAATACAGGAACAGGGATGGTAGCACAGTCTGAGGTTCTATCTCAGACCTCATTGACAGAACTATGTAAGCACTGGGAAGCAAAACAAGTTCAAATTCTGTGGATCCAGAAGCTCTAACTGGAAATGCCTTTCAAAAATGTTATGTAAACAATTGTAAGCAGAATTTTTTTTTTCTTGGCTATGCCTGGACAAAACAGAATTTCTCTTGTCATAAATACTTGAGATAATATAGCTCATATCTTTATGGGCCTCCCACAAAAGAGACCTTATCATAACTCTAGGTATTTATAGGGAACAGACTTCAGCCAAAATATAAAGCAGAGAGAGAGAATGGAGTAGACGTGAAGAAGTATGCCCTTTGCATGTTTTAGGAATAGATAACCAGTATCTATTTAAAAAAAAAAAAAACTACTTTTGATGTTCACAAAAAAGAACTTAATGAGTTCAGAGTTTTCATGGAACATGTTTTTAAAACATTGAACAATAAAGAGATGATTTATGAAAGAATATGTGGCCACAGTCGTAAAAACTAAAAGTTTGTAGTACCATACCACCAAACAGTTAATAAATAAAATTGCTGCTTTATTTTCCTGGATCTGTTGGTATTTGTCCTGATTTTTATTCCTATTGCTGTGATGAAATACCCTGATGGAAGCAAATTAAGAAGCAAAGAGATTATCTGGTTCACCATCCCAGGATATGTTCAGTCATTACATCGAAGTGAAGGTGGCAGGAACTTGGAACGGCTGATCACATCACATTCACAGAGATGGGTAGTTTCGGGTTTACAGTAACAAATATGAATTCTTTCCTATCAAATGAGCCGTAAGTCCAACGTGATGGCTGTCGGTTACCCCAAGACATAAGTAGCACTATTGCATATTTGAGGATTTCATGCCATGTTGGTCATGCTGTGGTTTGTAGGCTTTACAGCTGGGAAGGACTACTGATTGCTTTTCTTCCTTGCACAACACCTTTAGACATCACCAGAGATAATCTTCAGGGAGAAAGCTTCCAAGTCAGGTCCAGCCAACTTCTCCAAATCCTGTGTCCAAAGTATGTTGTGTTTTCAGAAATTCAAGTTTAGGAGGCAACCAAAGGCAACAGCAATAGCCTGTACTGCTTAGGGGTCTCTTAGACTCTTCTAACCAACAACTTGAAATGAGGTTTCCCATGCCTGTAATTGGGGTATTCATTAGATGCTCTATGGCTCTTAGAGGGATCATTATCACCCCAAATAACATAGCTTTGTTAAATCAAATATTCTATGGATTTATTCTTTTTTATTAAGGAATTTTTTATTCATTTTACATACCAACCACAGATCCCCCTCTATTCCCTCCTCCTACCCTTCCAGCCTTCCTCCCCCAAACTACCCGCCCCCATTCCCTCTTCCAACAAGGTATGGCCTCCCATGGGGGAATCAGCAGAGCCTGGTACCTTCAGTAGAGGCAGGTCCAAGCCCCTCCCTCTGCATCAAGGCTGTGCAAGGTGTCCCACCATAGGTAGTGGGCTCTAAAAAGCCCTCTCATGCACCAGGGATGGATCCTGATCCTACTGACAGAGAGCCCCTTCCTTAAGCAGACCAAGCTGCACAACTGTCTCCCTTATGCAGAGGGCCTAGTTCAGTCCCATGGAGGATCCACAGCTGTTGGTCTAAAGTTCATGAGTTCCCACCAGTTTGGTTTGATTGTCTCTGTAGGTTTCCCCATCGTGATCTTGATGCCCCTTGCTCATAGACTCCCTCTTCTCTCTCTTTGAATGGATTCCTGGAGCTCCCTCTTCTCTCTTCAAATGGATTCCTGGAGCTCAGCCTGGTGCTTGGCTATGGATCTCTGCATCTGCTTCCATCAGTTACTGGATGAAAGCTCTATGATGACAGTTAGGGTAGTCACTGATCTGATTACTGGGGTAAGCCAGTGCAGGCATCCCCTCCATTATTGCTACTAGTCTAAGCAGAGGTCATCCTTGTGGATTCCTGGGAACTTCCCTAGCAACCAGTTTCTCTTTATCCCCATGATGTCTCCCTCTACCATGTTATCTCTTTCATTTCTCTCCACTCCGTCCCTGTTCCAGCTCAACCAACCCATTCCCTTATATTCTCATCCCCACTCCTCTACCCTCCATTGCCTCCCCACTCCCAGTTTACTCATGGAGATCTCATCTATTTCCCCTTCCCAGGGTGATCCATGTGTCCTTCTTAGGATACTCTTTGTTAGCTAGCTTCTCTGGAGCTGTGGATTGTAGTCTGGTTATCCTTTGCTTTATATCTAATGTCCACTTATGAGTGAGTATATACATGTTTGTCCTTCTGAGTCTGGGTTACTTCACTCAGGATGATATTTTTCTAGTTCCATTCATTTGCCTACAAATTTTATGATGTCATTGCTTTTTACTGCTGAGTAGTACTCAATTGTGTACATGGACTTATTCTTATAGGCAGAGTCCAAGTTACTCTCTAGATCCCTCTAAACTTGGATTTACCTTTGTAGAAATGTCTTCCAGAATCAAGGCCTCTGGAAATGGAGCAGATGATACCTTAGTGGGAAGGGAGATTTGCTTCGCTTTCCATAGAGTATGAACAAATAGGTTCTGCTCAAGGTATGGCTCAATGCTACACTTTAGAAATCTTGGTTAGTAGTGTTTAACCCATGCCTTCATTAGATAATAAAAATTAGCATCTCAGTATCAACAATGAAATGTCATATACAGAAGTGATCAAATTCATAGCAATCTTATATGGGAGGGAATGTCTTTACTTTAAAACTTTTCCTGACAGAAAGAGTATAGCAATTATTAGACTTAAAGAGAAATATTAGAAGAAATCACATTAAAACAGTAATGTATCTCAATATTCCCTATTATTAATACTAACCAAAGTGGAAAGGAGACAAGAAGAACAAGAGAGACCAAAGGAGCTCAGAGGTAAAATACCTGCCTAACATGTGTAAAGTACTAGACTCTGTTCCCAATACCACTCAAAAAAAAAACTTAAAGAATTGGAGAAGGAAAAATGTTTTCACAATCTATATATTGTGTCCTCTTTCAGTGCTGAAGACAAACTGTAATAAAATGTGAGAAATAATAAACAAAATTTGTTACATTAAAGATGCAAAAATTTAGCCACCTTTCTGTATACTGGATCAGTATACAGAAAGAAAGTGCAGTAATTGATTTGGAGGCTGGAGAGATGACTCACAGCTTAGAGCACTGCTGCTGTAGTGCCTCACTGGACAGTGCAGCAAGAGAGCTAGTCCAGAGCTTCATGGGAGAGCTGCCCCCGGCCTGCACTCAAGAGAGATGATCCCCACCTTCACCACAGGCAAGGGAGAACTCTCCCTGATGGCATGGGCATAGGGGAGCTGGCTCTGCCCTTCACCTGAAGGTGGAGTGGCCAGTGGCTTGGACTGACAAGCTCAACTACCACCCAGGCCCACAACCAGGCCTACTGAAGCTCTTGAAGGGACTGGTCCTGTGAGGCAATACTTGTGGGGATCTCTATGACTTGGGGTGGCCATGAGATAGCTCAGAGGAGTACTGGTGAGGATCCAGTGATGATGGTGTACCAGAAAACAGAGGCCTTGAACCAGACCAATGACTCATTGCAATGAACATTTGCAAGTAAAGCTGATTGGACAAAAGGGTATACTGTGTACTCTGTGACATACCACAGCTCCCAATGCCACCAGGATGAATAAAGTGGTGTTAGAGAGTAAGGAAAGATGGAGGAGCAAATAATTTTGTTGTTTGCTGTTTGTTTTTGTTTTGGTTTGGTTTGGTTTGTTTTTCTCCTTGTTTTTGCTTGTTTGCTTGTTTAGTTTTGGATTGGTTTGATTTTTTTTTATTTTCCACTGGTGGGGGGCACTGCAGGGGTGAGGGGAGGATATGGAAGGACTGGGAGGTGAGCAGAATTGGGGTGCATGATTTGAAATTCCCAAAGATTCAATAAAGAAATTAAAAAAAAAAACACTGCTGTTCTTGCAGAGGACAGGAGTTCAACTCCCAGTACCCACATGGCAGCTCACAAACACTTTGGTTTGTTAGGGTTCCTACTGCTGTGAAGAGACACCGTGACCACATCGACTCTTATAAAAGAAAACATTTAGTTAGGGCTGGCTTACAGTTTCAAAGGTTTAAGCCATTATTATCATGGCAGGACACAGAAGTGTGCAGGCAGACATGGTGATGGAGCTGATAGTTCTACATATTTTTTGTTTGTTTTTGTTTTTTCAGACAGGGTTTCTGTAGCCCAGGCTGACCTCGAACTCACAGAGATCCATCCACCTGCCTCAGCCTCCTGTATACTGGGATTAAAGATGCATGTGCCACCACCGCCTGGTGAGTTCTACATCTGGATGCACAGGCAGCAGAAGGACACTGTGTACAGGGCATGACTTGAGCATATATGAGACCTCAAAGCCTACTCCCACAGTGATACACTTCCTCCAACAAGACCACACCTCCTAATAGTGCCACTCCCTATGGAGCAAACATTCAAGTACATGAGTCCATGGGGGCCATTCTTATTCAAACCACCACACACCTGTAACTTCAGTTCCAGGTGATCTGACACATTCTACAAGTTGTTGAAGGCACTGCATGCCTGGGATGCACTTACATACATACAGTCAAATAGACAGAAAGACAAACATTAATTTGTATGATTTAACAATAAATGAATCTGTAAAAACAAGCAAACAAAACTGAGGTTGGTGGCCATGCCTGCAGTCCCAGCCCTCAGGAGGTAGAGTCTGAGGCCATTCTATCTTCAAAAGACTTAAAATAAAAAACCTAAATAAATGGTCATGGATGAGAAGATATCAATTTCACAAAAATACTAATTCCTTCTAAATTAATCAATACAGACTTTTTAATAGACTGAGGCAAACTAGTTGAAGATGCATATGAAAAGAGATAATATCCATGAGTAGTTAAGTCAATTTCAAAGAATAGAGAAGAAAAAATTTTCTCGGCAAGGTGACAAAACTTACAAACATATCAATTAAAAGAGATGGACAAATTGACCTCTGGAATCGAATATTGTGGGATTCTGATCTTCACAAATATAATGATGATTTTGTGATTTATTGCTGATTGGCTTTGCAGTTCAGCAATAGCATTAACTATGTCATGGGTAATGTAGGGTTAGGGTTTATATAGAAAAATAAAGAGTATTTATATAGTTCATGACCAGCAATATAGACTCAATTAAGATAATTTTGTCCCCCAGAGACAATTTGGCAATATTTTAAGTCATTTTGGGTTATAAAAAGAGGGAGAGCAAGATAGTACTGGTACCCAAAGGGTAGACACCAAAGATGCTGTAAAGCATTCTATAAAACCAAGGACAGCTTCCCCATGCCCCTCAAGAACCAAGAACCCAACTCAGAATTTTGTCCACAACCCTGTCAAGATCTGTTCAAATGCCTCATGTGAACCCTCTGAAAGTAGCTGCCTCTATTTCCCTTTCGGCACTCCTCATCTCTCTTCATCTCTCCTTCTATTTCCTTTATTACTTAACACTTACCTTCCAACATTAAGCAAAAGGTGCATATTATCTGTATTACTTATTATCAGTTTTCTAGAATGCTTTGTTTGGTTCATTGATGTATCTACAACACCTAGTCTAGTGCTTAGCACACAGCAGGTAATCAATAAATATTTACTGAATAAATGAATAAAGAATCCCAAGTGCTAATTGCTGCACAAAATCACAGGATCACTTGAGAATTGCTGGTGGGTAGTGTCATTTTGAAGGGAAATGTGGTTATTGTCAGCCGCATTTGAAGATACATATGCATTTCAATGAAGTCAATACAAAGATGGGAGGTTGAATCAACACAAAACTCCCTTTCCTCAGCACCAAACTATGTAAGTCAATAAAGTCCACAACTGGGAAAAGAGTCATGGAACTATTCCTGAGATTCACTGAAATCTAGAAGCTATATAGGCATGAAACTGAGAGATCAGGGTAAGAGCTACAGGAAATCGTAGCAGCAGAGAAGGTCTTCCACCATAGCCTAGGTCTGCATGCCCTCATCTTTTTTCATTTTCAGATATAAGTAGTGAGTCTTGTCTGTCCAAATTTTTCTTCTCATTAGAAAAAAAAAATCTATGCTAAGCCATTATCCAAGATCATAACAAACCTAGAAGAACTGTACAGGAAGCATAGACATGCACATTGTGTGCATTTGTAAGCAGGCATATGTTTGTTCGTGTATATAGATTCATAAATATATATCAAGATGTGAAACTTCAGACCCATTGCTCTGAGATCTCTTAGTAGTTTACCCTTAAGACTCAATGACTCGATTTATTTACTCTTTGCTTATTTGGATGATTAGCCAAAGTTTACTAGTACTCATCTGGTGGATTCTCAAACCTGGGCCCAGGACATCTGATTGTTTATGCAAACATTTTGAGAGTCATGTCTTGAGCAGTAAAGAAAGGCAGGTGCTCTCTCTCTCTTCTCTCTCTCTCTCTCTCTCTCTCTCTCTCTCTCTCTCTCTCTCTCTCTCTCTCTCTCTCTCTCTCCCCCCCCCTCCTTGAGGTAAGTAAATTACCTTGAGATAAATTGCCGAGTTGAGATAAGACTTTATTGGGACCAAAAAGTGTTACTTTCTTTTTTTAATTATGTTTCCCATTGATCTACAGTAGCCTGGTTTTAAAAGGAATAATGCTTAAACTATATGCTAGATGCTATGATATACGAGCCCCATCTGGCTCTTCTATAATTAGGAAATTTCTCCCACAGCTCTCCAGAATGTTCCTGCAAGAAGATCACCCCCAGTTGCCATGCATTTGGGGGAATTTCCTCTGCTAGAAAAAGATGTCTGACCTAAGTTCAGTCTGCATCCAGGGGAAGCCAATATTCAGCAACTGATCTATGCAGATATAAAAAGTCCTGGTCCTCTTTTTTTTCACTCAGAACAACTTTGAGCAACCATCCCACTCTAGCACAGTATCCATGAGTCCCTTGAGCCCACTGGGAAAGCAGGAGCTTTGATGTTGTGAAATCTGTAGAGCACTCCTACATGAGCATCTGACTCACTAATCTGTATCTCAGGATCGTCCGCTGCTGAAAAACCCAACCTTTGACACCAAGTGAACCTACATCCTGTGGTTTACATGGTTTGTGGCACTTCCCAGTGAGTAAAATAACTAAAAAAAAAAATGGTAAGCAGATAAAGGAGGTAGGGGGGTGTGCCACTTGCTAAAATCAGACTTTTCAGAATTCTCAACAGATGGAAACTAATGGTCTGTGAGTTGTGAGTGAGTTAGTGCAAAGGAAATTTGCAAGCCATACTGGCATGATGCTAAGTGAAAAGGCATGTGTAACACTAGCTTCTGCTGTCACCTGCCTAACCAAATACTATTAGCAGTCCTTATGTATGACAAGAGCTGGGAGAAAACAACAGGAGGCATATATAAAAGTCTGAGACACTAAATCATTGAAGAAACAAAATCAAAGAATCTGTCGTAATGACAAAGGCCCTTATTACCAAGATCAGTGGAAATATTTAAAGTGCACCACCCATGTTCCAATTTGTGAGTAGCTAATATATGTGCAACTAATTTATTTATATTAAATAAACAATAGCAAAACTGACTCAAAATATATTCATCCCATTCTAGTACCAATTTCTGTCTTAGTTACAGTTTTTTGGTTGTGATAAAACACAATGATTAAAAGCAACATGGGAAGGAAAGGGGTTTTTTTTGTTGTTTTTTTTTTTTGTTTTTTGGCTTATAGATTACAGTCTATCATGAGGGAAAGCCAAGGCAAAACATAGAGGCAGAGACTGAAGCAGAGACTACAGGGAAGATGACTTACTCTCTTACTCCTCAAATCTTGCTCAGTTTGCTTTCTTATACTACCAGGGACCATCTCCCCAGAGGTGCCACAGCCCACAATGAGCTGAGGCCTCCTATATCCATCATAAAACAAAAAAATACCCTACAGGCTTACCTATTGGCAATCTGATGGAGGCACTTTCTCAATTTAGTTTTCTCTTCTCAGATAACTCTAGCTCATATCAAATTGATAAAAACAAAACAAACAGACAAAATAGGACAATAAGTACATTAAAGCTGGAGTGCCAGAGTCCAGCTACCCCAGGCTTTAAAAGGCAAGCATGAGGCTGTTAGGAATCTCATAGATTTTCTGCAATTCTGCTGCTTAATTACTGACCCAAACTTTCTCTGTTGTCTAAAATATAGCTCAATATCACTGGTAGATGAATATTGCTTTGAATTTTAAAATACAATCAGAATGCTCAGACTTACTCCAAACTTGAATAACTACTAGAGATTAAATGAAAATGGTTCTCCTTTCAATAACTCTTTATTATAATGGGCTATTTAATAAAATAGAGTATGAATTATTTAACTGCCTGCTATAGGAAATGTAAAATATCTGTGAGTGGGTAACTAAATTGAGAAATACAATTAAAAATGTAAAATAAAATATTCACCTCACCCAGAAAGTAATGGAGAAGTAAGGCACAAGATCTAAGAATTTAATTAGTCTGGGGTGACTTTAAAGGTTAGATTCACACAAAGGGCCAAAACTAAGCCTGTGAAAGAAGTAGTAAGATCTGGGATTCTGTAAGAAGAAAATACAGAAGGTACTTGTTTTTACACTTGAGCATAGAAGAGGTAGAGGAAGAAGTATAGATATACATACATATATAGTTCTATATGATATATATGATATATATATGGACAGAGAGAGGAGAGAGAGGAGAGAGAGAAGAAATTGAAAGGAAACAGCATCAAAATTTGTAGAAATGACTACAACGGTGAAAATTCCAAGAGTCAAGCAGTTTAAAAATATTCAAGTAGTGTTAAATCTCTCCACATTCCTAATCTTCAGTGCAATGTCGTAGTATGTGAGTTATGGGGAGGTGGGTTTCATGGGTGTGCGTTATAAAGAACTGAGTGCTGTATGAAGTCCTGTGCGAGAAGGACTCAGTCATGGGATGATAAACCTGAGCAGTAACTCAGATCAAAACTCATGTTAGATGTGCATATAAAAATCACAATAAAACTCATTACATTGGAAAATAAATACACGCTAAAAATAAAATACTAAAAGATATAATTACGCAGAAACTCTTTAGAAATTGCTGGCTTCACGGGCGGGAGGGGGGCACCTTTGCATTTATGCAAATCATCAATTGGGCATAGACAGTCTGACTTAGACGTAGTGAAATACCAGCCAACATTTAAGACTTCTTTCTGAGCATGTGCTGGTACATTTTCAATTTCAAAATTCATCGAATACCAGTACCTATTAAATATAACTCTGATATTTCCAAGGACGTATTTGAACTTCAGTACAGGTCTTTCTGTAAGGTCAGAAATATGGGTTTTGCTGATTCAAACTTCGGCTGGAACCAGCAAGGACAACCCCTCCCTGGGCTCAGCCCTTCCCAGCAGCTACAGATCTTCATTAACTTCAGCCTTACAACCACCTTGGAACCTCTCATCCTACCACCGTTCACATCAGCCAGAGGCCATTTTCATTCCAGTTCTTTACAAATACGTCAGTCACAATAAGCAGAGACATTTACAACAAGGCACATATATTGTTACCAGAGGAGAGAGATTCTATCTCCATTGTCTTATAAACAAGAAGCAAATCCCTGTTGGAAAGGACCTCCGTGCCCTGACTCCCCCAAGCCTCTTCCTCTGTTTGGAGTCTCCATTCCTTGATTAATTTTTAACCACTTCTTGCAAGTCTTTCTTAACTTTACAGATTTTTATCCTCCTATCTTCTTTGGAAAGCAGAGAGCTCTTTACTTCCTCTCACCAGAAAAAAAAAAAAAGTGATTTCCTTTAAAACAACAACCCCATTTTCTGTTTCAAAATGTGTTCACAGTTGTTGCATCACAAGGTCAGATTTCTAAAACTCAGCAAAGGATGGCAATTTATCTTCTGCCTCTTGGAAATTTCTCAGCATGGAAATACTAAAATGTAATGAATAGAAACACATAAAAAATAGTTTGTTTTCCATAAACCTTTTCAATTTGTGAGTTTACATTTTTTAAAGGCTATACCTAGCTACTGTAGAATATGCCTTGTTTGGAATGTCTACCTTTTGTTTTTTTCATACTGAAGTAGCTATACTGTTGCACTTCCATCCTTGTGCTCTAACATATATGCTTATTTTAAGACTTAAATTGACAGATACAAATTGAGATGGTAAAAAGAATCATATACAACCTGTTAAGTCCACATTATTTTTTGTCCAAATGAGATCTTTTTAGAATAAAGGGGATATTAATGATTACTTCAGCTCAGTACAGTGTCCTGGGAAATGATAAGATATGATCACTGTATCTTTCTAACACTTGGTATATAACCTTTAGAAGTTCTATGGATACATTCTATAGACTGCTTACCTATTTAGAAGGCATGGTACCAGGTTATACACAGTTTTATGCCATCTTTTGGTACATATAAAAGACATATCACAACCAGTTAAAATATATGTACAAAACAACTCCCTACATCTAAGACTCAGAGAACATTACAGTAAAGAGGGCAGAAATATTGTAAGAGCCACAGGATCAGGAAGTTTGCTGAAACTGTGTCTCCTAAGAATGTCAGATGCTAAATCCATAAAGTCTCACCAACATAACTACCTAAATAAGAGCTCAACAAGGAAAACATCAATAAGCATGCCAAAGTAGATGAGGAAAGACCATGAGGCCTCAACCCTACACAAAGAAATACAGACAACGCAGGAATACTGGGAGCGGGAGAAATAGTCTTCTCAGGGCAAGACATACTAGTTATCCAGTACAAATGGTCAGCACTGAAAGCATATATAAAAGTAACATTATACAGACTGAGCAGATTGTACTTGGGAATATATATATATATATATATATATATATATATATATATATATATATATATATGTAAAAACAATAAATGAAAAAGAGGCCATGAATTTGAAAGAGAACAAGAAGGGGTATGTAG
Organism: Peromyscus eremicus; assembly: GCF_949786415.1. Lineage (NCBI taxonomy): Eukaryota > Metazoa > Chordata > Mammalia > Rodentia > Cricetidae > Peromyscus > Peromyscus eremicus. The sequence continues at coordinate 75,723,690 of NC_081423.1, forward strand.
AAAGTTTTCGAGGGAAGAAAGGGAAGGAGAAATGATGTAATTATATTATAATCCCAAAAGTAAAAGAAAAAATACATAAAAATAAAAATTTTAAAGGTCATATAAAACACCATATTTGACAATATTTGAGGAAGACGGGATTTTGAGATCCTCTGCTTTCTTACTTAGGGTTTATTAGTAGCACAAGAAGTTCAATAAGAAAGCTATTCCTCCACAACCTTCTAGCTTTGTTCTAAGCACAAGCTTAGATTAAATTTTGCCTAAATGCCTATTAAAGGAATAATGGGAAGACAGAAGAATCATTTTAAAAGGTGCAGGTGGAGATTCAGAGTCATCTGTTTTAAAATTTATGAACAGCAGCAGTAATTTAACTTATGATGGGAACAATTTTATTCCCATTTCCACGAATGCTAATGTTCACATTTCAGTTATTACAATTAATCTGGCTCAATTATATTATGTGAGCTTGTGTTCAGCTGTACTGATTGATAATACCAACAAGCATTAAGTATGATTTTGTGATCTGTGACACTATACAACTATTTAACACCTAATTGGGAAGGGTTGATAGGGTATCCTTTTGACCCCAAATGCAAAACCTATTAGGAACTCATGGTAAATGATAGCCTAAGGATCATGGCATTCATTTATTAGACAAATATGTATTTGAGTCTGTCCACGGACCCATGCTTAGGGAAGGAACACTGATATCTAATGAGGATTTCAGCACAGACCAAGAAATGTTAGGCTTTTGCTGATCTTTTCTTGTTTAAATTTCATAGCCACTGTGTTAAAATATATATTATCATAATATAAAAATAGTGAAGTACACTTACCAACATTGGTAGCTAGAAGTCAAACAAAAGTTAAGGCACTGTAGCTGGATACCATCTCTTGTCTTTTCAACCACACCATTGAATTCTCCCCATCATAACACGTTTCTAGTTACTGGTGGGTTCCGAGAAGCATAAAACATGCTTGCTCCTACTGTCAGAGGCTTAACAAACAAATTCAGTACAAAATATTTCATGATGGTTCATCCTAAAAAAGATGTGGAAGCTCACACAAAGCATATCTCAAAAAGGTGAAGAACAGTAAAATTCAGTAATAAACGTAGTTTATATAACTTCAACTCCACTACAATGGAGCCAACTTACCATGGACCTTGTAGGAGTGAAGAATAAATCTTTCTTAAATTTTTTTTCCTGATACTTGTCACAGTGATGTAAAGTTAAATAATACACTCTTCATCATTCCTTCACTTAAATAATCCATCAACATCATATCCTGTCCATTCTGCATATCTATAGCTTGTACCAGGAATTCGCATTTTTCTCCATGTCTGTTCCCTAATCTAGAATCTATTCCATTAACACAGAGAAAGACAAACAGACAGACAGACAGACACACACACACACACACTTCATTTCTTCTCTCTCCTGAACTTTAACACTTAAGGAAATAAAATAATAAAAGTCAGTGTTGAATTTCTAGGCTCTCACATTCCACTGGTCTTAGAACAAAATCAAAACTCAAAATGCCATGTTTTGTAGCAAATCAGAGAAAGCAAATGTGACTTTATCATCTACAAAGAACAGGTGAATGCATGATCACCAGTGTTTTCAGGGGTGGAATGTTAATACATGTGAGCAAGCCAACATAATATAACTTGGGCCAGCACTTCAAGCCCACACCATGTTCCCTATATTGTTTTACTTTATATTGCTTTTTGTATTTTCAAGTTTGGTCAAACCAACTGTAGCATGAATCTTAGAAGGTCTTATGTAGCTAGAGTTTTCCTGCCTGGCCCACAGTCAGGACAAATCTCTCTCACCTGCCAGTCCCACAGCCGCTCAGACCTGACCAAGTAAACACAGAGACTTATATTGGTTACAAACTGTATGGCCATGGCAGGCTTCTTGCTAACTGTTCTTACAGCTTAAATTAATCCATTTCTATAAATCTATACCTTGCCATGTGGCTAGTGGCTTACCAGCATCTTCACATGCTGTTTGTCATAGTGGTGGCTGGCAGTGTCTCTGACTCAGCCTTCCACTTCCCAGCTTTATTCTCCTCTTTGTCCCACCTATACTTCCTGCCTGGCCACTGGCCAATCAGTGATTTATTTATTGACCAATCAGCAACACACTTGACATACAGACCATCCCACAGCAGTCTTATTAATAAAATCAAACCTGAGGCTAGTTATTGGGGTGAATGCTGGAAGATCAGAGAAGCAGAACAAGCCACAGCTACCTCACCTTGCCAGTTCCTCAGCTGGTCTTGTTTCCTCAGACTAGAAGCCTCTGAGTCCTCATCCAGAATGAATCTCAGCTGAACTGCTGCTAGAAGCCTGAAAGCTTAACCAGCCAAATGCTTCTAGTTTCTGGTCTTCACGCCTTATATATCTTTCCTTTCTACCATCACTCCCTGGGATTAAAGGCTCATTTTCTGGGGTTTTAAAGGGGTGAGTCACCATGCTTGGCTGTATCCTTGAACAGATGGATTTCTGCCTCTGGAATGCTAGGATTAAAGGTGTGTGCTACCACTGCCTATCCTCTATGTTTAATATTGTGGCTGTCCTGTTCTCTGACCCCAGGTAAGTTTATTAGGGTGCACAATATTTGGAGGAACACAATACCACCACAAACAACTACACAAGATACAAGTAAACTTCATTTGAAATCTCATTCTCAACAGTTCCTAACTAGATACACTAGTTATTCAGCTTCTCCTGGTCTGATTTATTACACATTAAATAAGAAATAATGAATAATTTCCAAGAGTATTGTGTAAGTTAAAAGGGAACTAAGTCCCAAAGTAAGAATGCAGAGTAAAAATGCAAAAGATTTTAATCCCCTTGTTCTTACTTATAGAGCCCAAACTAAACTCTAAATAAGGACTAATAGTCATTTTTCCTCTTTGCAGCATATTTTAATTTATTGATATTTATTAACTAATAATACTTTCCTAAAGTTAAAGGTTACTTTATAACAACCATACCTCAAAATCTATCTTGTGTATGTGCAGCTCTGAGATTTCTTCCTACTGATATGCCAAGAACAGTAGTGTGGTGTTTCTGGCTAAGATATAAAAACACTGTATAGCTGCACTCATCTTACATTTTGACTCCACTGGGAGCTGGTACCAGAGCGTTATCAAGAGATTTCCCCTTATTTATTCTGAGATAGATTGAATTGCAACCTTACATGCTTCAGCAAGTTTTCCCCTTAGCTTCAGTAATAGCATTTTCATAGCTCACCTTGGTTCTAGAGATGGAAAGTTATATTAATCATGGAGGAATAAAATACTGTATGTTAAGACAGGATAAAGTCCTTAAGGATAGATTTTAAGAGTCTTATTTTGAAGCAGTTTGGCACGAGGGTTATGTGGTACAGGGACACCTGATAAACCATCCTCAAGGCCACAGAAATTTGATTTGTGGGCTGCCTGAAATGCTTCTCTCTGTAGCTTTCCTCAAGGGTCTAGTGACGTGTGGCCAATTACATCTTAATGATCCCTAGGAGTATGGCAGTCAACTAGAATGTCAAAGAGCAGATTTACTCAAGAGGGCTAATTGGTCAAAAATGATGAGATCAGAACACAGTATGGGTCCTCTTATGAAATGAAGAAGCATTAATCTACAGAGAAATCAGAAGCTACAGACCCCTCCACATCTTAGGAGAGATTGACTGCCTTGATAAGTACAATATTTTCTACTCAGAATCCATCTATATTGCTGGGAAGAGTGGGCACAAGGGATGGCAGTGGGGAAGAGAGAATAAATGAGACCAAAGTATAATCATGTACATGTACAAAAATAATATAACGAAGCCTTTAAGTTTATCTATTTTAGCATATGTATGTATGTGTTATGCACATATGTGTATGTAAATAGGTATGTTTGCCTGTGTGAGAGCATCCATGCATGTTCATGTGTGTGTAAATGCATATGGACCTTGAGGTTGATGTAGGGAGTCTTCCTCAAACTTTTCCCACCTTATTCTTTAAGTTAGGATGTCTCAACTGAACCCAGAGCTCAAGTATGACTAGCCCAGCTAACAAGTTTGCTCTGGGGATACCCTGGCTTAGCATTCCTCACATAAGTGTCTTATTACCATGTCTGTTCAGCGTTTACATGTGTTCTGGAGATTTGAACTCAGGTCCCCATTTTTAACTGTCTGTGTTTAATTTTTATGATTATTAATTTTGTAGTACTTAATGGCATTTTCATATTTGACATGAATATTTCTATACTAGCTTCATCTTCTGCAACTTCAAGGACCATACTTTAAACACTTATTCCTTATCCCTTCAAGTCAAGCAGCATTCTTTGACTTGTACCTAAAGGATAATAAGTTATATTAAGTGTTTGCACAGTTCAGAGAATGATCTATCATATCGGTGCTTTGGGGTTTGAATGGGTTAGTGACCTTATTAAGCATGCAATAAGCAAACATCCAGCAGAAGCTGAATGCAGCGGATGAGTAGTCACACGGAGTTCCAGGCTGAACTCTCTTTCCATGGATGGTCTTCAAGCTTCCTGTTCACAGAGCAGTCAGTTTTAAGCACAGGGTAAACAATAGTGATGTCTACTGATAATGGTTCATCTTCTAACTGCTCTCCAGGATATGATGCTTTTATAGTCATAGCTGTTCTTTCTTCTCCAAGGGACAGAGTCAGACAGATCTGGGACAGGGGGATCTGAGGGAGACCAAGCAGGGGCCTTCTCACTCCCAGAGTACAATATAACAGGATGTGATCGTTTACCAATACACGCTATGTTATGAAAATCATCTTCAGCCATTACACAAAAGGTGAAAAATATGGGTTGCTAAGAATTCATTTACTCTGACTTCTTATGAATAGTAACACTATGGTGACAAACAACTTTTCTGGTCAAATGTCTGCAATTCTTCAAGCAGCAGTTTTTAAAAAAGTGCTTTGCTTTCTAGAGGTGTGATGTGATATAAGACTCTAACCAGAAATCATAGAAATAGACAAGCTTGTTCAAACATTATTGACCTTAACCATGTCTTTGACAGGAAACAAATCACATGCACTTTAAGATTCTGGTCAGACATTATGCACTATTGATTAAAGAGAAACACTTGTGCTTACAGTGCCAAGGTAGAAGGTTTTAACATGTGTTAAGAAGGAAAGAATAAAAAAGTAAACTATCTGATGCTTGCATTTGCTTTAACATACATGGGAATTAGGTAGGATTGATGGATGAACAGGCGAGAAGACAGCGAGACAGATGTGGAATGAAGTAAATGCAACACAAGCTCAAGGCCTGCAGTACCTGGGAGGAAGATTTTCTTTGGTTTCAGGTTTCACCATACAACTTAAACTCCTTCTGAATTTCTCACAATGTATATTGTGAGACTGAGAAAACGGAAATTCCTGATTTTCTTCTTATAACCTTTAAAATGTGGCAAGGTGATGTATATTAGTTACAGAGCCACATTTTACCCCAAAAGATAAAAGAGAATTTTTATCCTTAAAAAAAGGCCCAGTGTCCTTTATCATAAAGAGTTGTTGGATTTTGTCAAAGGCCTTTTCAGCATCTAATGAGATGATCATGTGGTTTATTTCTTTCAGTTTGTTTATATGTTGGGTTACATTGATAGATTTGTTTAAGTTGAACCATCTCTGCATCTCTGGGATGAAGCCTACTTGATCATGGTGGATGATTTTTTTTATGTGTTCTTGGATTCAGTTTGCCAGTATTTTATTGAGTACTTTTGTATTGATGTTCTGTAATCTGTAATTGTTTCTTTGTTGTATCTTTGTGTGGTTTGGGTATTATGGTAACTGTAGCCTCATAAAAGGAGTTTGGTAATGTTCCTTCTGATTCTACTGTTTGGAATAACTTGACCAGTATTGGTTTTAGCTCTTCTTTGGAGCCTTCATGGGACTGAACTAAGACCTCTGCATGTGGGCAACAGCTTTGTATCCTGATCTGTTTGTGGGACACCTGGCAGTGGGACCATGATCTATCCCTGGTGCATGAGCTAGCTTTTTGAAGCCCATTCCATATGGTAGGATGCCTTGCTCAGCCTTTATGCAGGGGATGGAGGGGTTGGGGGTTGGTCCTGCCTTAATTGAACTGCCAGACCTTGTTGACCCCTTCTGAGGAGTGGATGGGGGTGAGTTGGGGAAGATTGCAGGTGGGTGGTGGAACAGGAGGAGAGGAGTGAGAGGGAACTGTGGTTGGTATGTAAAATGAATAAAAAAACAATTAATTTTAAAAAGTCTCAGTGTCATTCTTACAAGCCATATCATTTTCAATATCTTTGTCTCCTAGTAATTTCCAATAATGATAGATTGGCATCAAGATTTACACCCCTCTCTCTTTCAAAAACTCTGAATGTATTGACTTTTATGTATATTTTCCTCAAGTTTTCCTTTTAAAACATATCAGGAAAAGCCAATCACTTTGGGCATATTTTAGTACTGAAGTGTGGCCATCTCTTAATCAAGATTAGGAAACAAGCATTTCAGAAAATTAAAAAAAGGCAAAAATACAGGACTATGAGACTCGCCTAGCAAATGATATGCAGTCTTTTATGTCTAGAGTATAAAATATAGAAAATGGTGGGAAAGATCCCAGTGGGAAGTTATGATCCATATGTAACAAGAAAGTATTAAAGGTTTTAAACAAAAAGTTATGGCTAGACTTTGGGTATAGAAAAGTAAGTAACAACAGAGAATGTCAAGTAAAATGAAGTCAGGAGACAGAAGTTCTCAGCTCTTTGACTCTTTTGGTATCTCATCCCATACATTCCTGGTTCCTTTACATCTCTCTCTTCATATAAACTGTTTTTGGTAAATATGCTTCTGTGTATGCATGTGTGTATATGCTAGATAAACTGGACTCAAATATTGTTGTGATTGCAGTGTCTTGAGAAGCTTGTTTTTAAAAATAAAAGTTCCAGGACCCCATTTCAGAAATAGGAACACTTGAGGAGCTCACCAGCTAGAAATTCTGAGCACTCCTAATAAGTGTATTACACAAAGTGATATCCCTGTCACGAACTTTTAGCAAGTGTTACACTGATCATTTCATAAGGGCAACATCCGTCCTGCCTGTGGCTTGATGTTTCATTGAAATTTTATGAAATGTACAATTTGATATCTGATTTGCACTCCCTTGGAAATTAGTACTTTAAAGAGATCTGCCTGAGGGGTTGCCACCTAAGGATTAACGACTCGGTTATCACAGTGAGCTGGCATTTAAACTCTTGTCATGGGAGAGAAACAAAGCCATCTGCTATTGCTTGTAGTCCATGCCTGGGGAACCTCATATCTGAATTATTTCATGTTACCCTTAAGAGACCACTCAAGCGTATGCCCCTTCAGGAAAGAGTAGCATCCATGTTGATCTTGGCAGACATGCGATATTGAAAACTGACACCATCCTTTAACATCCCTTTACATCCCTTTAATATTGCTTATTGTCTCATTCACACACTCACCTGTCAATACTCTATATATATTGAGAAGCAGAAGCCAATGAAAATTTGGATGAGAAAGGGAAAAACTACAAATGATTTAGTTTCTCAAAAGAAGTTACTGCATCACAGCACAATAAAGGCATCTCTTACTACCAATACCAAACCTGGGAAGTGGGGAGATCCTTTCTACTTTTAGGAAACAAGATCTGGATATGTGGTAACCATAAACATCTTAAACAAGAATAACTCTCCACCATGAATAAAAGACCTTCTGTCAGAAATAAAGCAGCTGTGCCCCAAGGATAACTGTACTTCAAACGCATCTCGTTCATTGTAAATAGATACCAGATAAAAGCAGTATGGAACAAAAAGTTCACCACAAATTTGGGAACGTATCATTGACCTAGAAGCATCATCTAGGTTTCCTTGTCTTCAATCTGGGAAGACTGTGGGCTTATTTGCCCAGCAGAAAGATGCTGTGTCCAGATTTTGGAGATAGACCAAAGAAACTTGTTGCATTGCCCATCCCTGAAGCACTTCTAGAACCCAGAGCCTCCATTACCCCAATGTTGTCCTGCTGTAAGAAAGCCTAAGCTAACAATGAAAAATATCAGACAAGAAAGAGGGAAATGAAGACCCTGCTTTGTTCCAACTCCTGGCACTTGAATCCTCTCAGTAGAAATGTATTGGGGGGGGGGGTATTTGCCAGCAATAGATAAACTATGGGTGAACTTCAGTGTAATCACTAAACAAAGGACTTGAGAGATCAAGCAAAGGGTTTCTGTGGCTACACACATGAACATGAGAATGTTGTCTTAGAAGAGATTCCTATCCTCAAGGAATTCACTCAGATCTGTGCAAGGGACAATGGAAATGATGACTACTTTGTCCACAGACCATGCCTACTCCATGAGTTAATGTTCAGTCAATAGGGAGCAAAAGCTGCCTCAAAAGATGCCTATCTCTACATGGCTGGTCAACCTTCATTAAGGAAGATCTCAAACATGTTTGTTGAAACTCAAATAACAAAAGTCACATCTCTCATCTGAGTGTGAGCTGGCCTCATGGATTAGAAATATACAAAGTTGACTCTATCAGAACACTGAAGGGTGCAATTTGGATGAACTCTTGAGACTTTATTACTTTCCCTCTACCTGATGGTAAAGGGGTTGCAGAGTCAATGGAAGCACTGGAATATGATAACACTTTGAAACTATAAATAAGTATGCAACAAATAAAGAAAATTGTGATTAAAATAATCTTGTTACTATATATTCAAATGTTTTGAAACAAAAGAAAATACAGTGCTTTTGTTTCTTGGGTATATGATATGGTGGTATTTTATTTGTACTGAAATGTGATTTTAATTGTATGTTAATAAATAAAGTTGCCCGGGGCTCAGAGCTATTAGAGCCATAGCAAGAATGTGGCGGTGGTGGCGCATGCCTTTAATCCCAGCACTTGGTAGACAGAGCTAGGTAGATCTCTGTGTGTAAAAGGATACAGCCAGCATTGGAGACACACGCCTTTAATCTCAATCCCAACCATAGAAGACCTGGAAGTCTTAGACAGGCAGTGACGAGGCAGTTATGTGTTTGGGTTTACAACCAATGAGAAGGCAGAACAGAAAGACTATATAAAGACAAACACACAGGAAGTAGGTCCCTTTTGGAGAGCTCTCCTGGCTTAGGGGATCACTGAAGCAGGAAGGGTAAGGCTCTTAGCTCTGACCTCTTGGCTTTCTTCTCTGAATCGGCTCTGTGTTTCTTATTTAATAAGATGGTTGGTTACATCTACAATATGGTTCTACACACACACACACACACACACACACACACACACACACACACATACTTGATGTAGAAATAGGTTAGTCACTCTAATCTGAATCATAGATTATTTACATGGTACAGTTGATTTTAAGCTATGGTATATTTTTAGCTCACAATACCTTTGCCCTTTTTATAGAACATTGAACAAAATTATACAGAACAATGAAAAGTTTCACTTTAAGCCTTGGAAATGTTTTTCCCTACAGTATGGTCAAGTACAGGTATTTCAGTGGCTCACAATATCACCATGACAACTGATCCAACTCAAGGCTAGCTTCCCTTTAACGGGCTCCAAATTACTTCTATGGATTGAGTGCTCCAGGGCTTACTGGCCTTGTGAATTAAAGAGAGAGCCAGTCAGAGCGATGAGTAAACTAATTTCCACCAAATGTCTGGACTCATCAACTTGTAATGTGCAGATCTGGATTTCTGGGTTCAGCCAAATGCAAGGGAAGTCTGACAAGGAAGGAACTGAGATTTGCGCAAGTAATGAGGGTTAGAAATAGAACAGAAGGCTCAGCATCCTGTTAGACAAGATGCACATTCTCTGCTTTTTCTATTTACCCTTTGTCTTAGACTTAGTTCTTCTTGGACCTCTGGCTGTGCTGTCTTATGTGTAACTCTTTTAAGGCTTTTCTCTGTATCCCAGGCACCAAAGAGTATTCAGACATGTGATTCAAAGGAAGATTAGTCTCTATCCCATCAGTCCTGTAGGGTATATAAAGGTATAGGAAAGGAGAGAGGGAAAAAGGGGAAGACTGAAAGATAGATAAAGTGGACAGGGATAAACCTGGGCTGGAGATATAACATCCACCTTTAAAGTTGGCATGAGTACACCTGCCTATACCCACAGCATGGAGCAGAAGAGACATGAGGATCTAGAAAACTCACTGGCCAGACAGTCAAGCAGAAGTAGAAAGCTTCCGCTTCGGTAAAAGAACCTGTCTTAAGGCAGTAACATGAGGAGTAATAGAGAAAGATACTTTCCATTCTGTTTTGCCCACCACACACACACACACACACACACACACACACACACACACACACACACACACACTATAAGGAAAAACCACTTCTTACTACATTTTAAGATGGGATTAATAAAACTGTTATCTGCTGAGCAACTAGAATTGGGTTTTCTTGGGTGAGCTTCAATGGGTAAGTCTGAGGTTAAGGGCTGAGGGAAGATAAATAGCTATGCTAAATAAGGAGACAAGTGGAAGTCATTCGGAAAGATGCTAAGGCATGGAAGAGAATTGTGCTATTCCACTGTGATCCCATGGAGCTGAGTCCTCTTCCCAGTCCCCCATAGTGGTCAGTAAACCTGCCAGTCTCACAGCGGAATACATGTGAATGGATTTCTAGGGAAAAATGATGCAAGAGCTATGTGATGGGGCTGTTATAGAGCAAACAGAAAATACATGCGTCGATAATAGAGCAGGATATACATACACCACTAATGGAGCATCAGGGGCTATGTGTTATGGTTCTTCAATGACACAGAAGATATCAATAAAATGATAGAGATGTATAACTGAAACTATATAGATGTATGGGTGTGCCTATTATTAGAAGAAGTGCCCCACATGACTATGGAGGGTGAAAAATTCATAGTGTGGTTTCAGTAAGCTGGGGAGCCAGGATAATGAGTAGTGTGGCTTCCAAATTGCAATCATTAGAACCATGATAGTGATAGCTCAAGTAATCAACACATAAAGACAAAGGCCTAAGGACATGTACCTTTGATGTCCAAAGAGGAGGTACAAAAATGGTGTCCAAACTCCTGTGTAGTAGGAAGGGAGAACAAGGGATAAGCAGAGAAAGGGAAAGACAATGAGAGTTGGCATTTGCTTCCCCATGTTGGCAGACTGCTGGATTCCCTTACCTGGTCTACTGGTTCAGTGACAATCTTTCTTAGAAATACCTCCACAGATTCTAAGAGCAAGGAGCATCAAGATCATGATAGTTAAACCTACAGAGACAACCGAACCAAGCTAGTGGAAACTCATGAACTTTAGACCAACAGCTGCGGAGCCTCCATAGGACTGGACTAGGCCCTCTGCATAGCGAGACAGTTGTGTAGCTTGGTCTGCTTAAGGGGCCCTCTGGCAGTAAGATCAGGATCTATCCCTGGCTCATGAACTGGCTTTTTAGAGCCCCTTTACCTATGGTGGGACACCTTGCGCAGCCTTGATACAGGGAGAGGGGCTTGGACCTGCCTCAACTGAATGTACCAGGCTTTGCTGACTCCCCATGGGAGGTCCTACCTTTTCAGAGGAGGGAATGGGGAATGAGTTGTGGGGGGAACTGGAGGAAGGATGAGAGAGGAATCTGTGATTGGTATGTAAAAATGAATAAAAAATTTCTTAATAAAGAAAAAAAGAAATACCCTCACAGACAAACTCATAAATGATTCTCGACCAGGTATCTGAGAATCCCTCCCATAAAATGAGAATTACCCAGCCTAGACCAAAAGGGCAGATGCTCCCAAAAGATATTATCTATTCAAGCACATTCTTAACACTTCTACAGGCTAAAAAGTCTATAATTAGATTCAATTTTAACTAGATCTGTTGGAGACATGGAGTTCTTCATATCACATAATGAGTACCCGTGAAAATTCTGGAGATTTTTCAACCATTCATCTTCTCGTTATTCTTGAAACTTAATATACAGATTTTCAAGCTGACTTTAGTATTCATATAATAAAACCAAATGCAATAATTTGGGTTAAAAGTGTGAACCAGAGATGAACATAGAAATATTCTACATATTTAACCCATTTAAATTCTTTATTTTTGTGTTTGTGAATGTGCATGACATGTAAACATATATGTGTATGCATGTGTGGGCATGCATGCACTACAGTGTGCTTGTGGAAGTTGGAAAATTGTTCCACATGTCAGTCCTCACCTTCCATTTGTTTCGTACAGGGTCTCTCTTTGGTTGTTCGGAGGTTTGCCTGTCTCTGCCTCCATATTTCCATAGCAGCACAGGGATTACAGACGTGCACTACTGTGCTCATTTGGCTTCTGGGAATTCAAACTCTGACACATACCCTTGAATAGCAAATAATTTAGCCACTGAGCCATCTCCTCTGCACACACTCTTTATTCTTTCTAAACAATAATTACTTCATGTATGTTCAAGGACAAAAGCAGTTCTAAGAAAATGTGATAGATTTCCAAGTTGTGGCATATTTTCTTACACAGCCAGAAATTTCTATGTAATGAATCTGACATGCTTTAGGTATGGTAAAACAAACAAACAAACAAACAAAAACTTTGGGATTTCTAAGGTTGTGAAAAAGTACATAAAATATCATTCCCATTAAATAAATATTATATTCCTATATGATTATACAAAACAATATTCAGGGCATGAACATGAATATGAGTGCCATCTTGGATAATTATAACAAGTAACATGCTATCTTGTGTTTGAATGTGAGATAATTGTTTAATAAAACAATAGAAATTCATCTGTTCAATTAGTCTGACAACAAAGGATTGATTTAGAATTTAATACAACATCACAAAGCCTCACACTTCATATTCCTTAAGTGCAAACTTTTAATCATTATTAGTGTTAGATTACTAAGCACTAGCATCTGTCTACCTCCCAAAGAGATGAAGACCTCTTACTGAAGCTCCCCCTGATAATGAATGCAAAATCCAGCTTCACACTCAAGCCTATAGTATCTTACTGTGCATATACATAGTCTTTCTTTGTCTTTTTAGAGCTAATAAGTGCATCTCTGACAATCCTGAACATTGAGAATGAACAGAATGAACAGCACTGTATCTTATCTTAGAATGAATCTCAGTTAACGAAGCCTCCTCGTACAGTTGTTTCACAGTGTCATTGAGGGCTTGTTAAGGGAATGCCATTCTCTTCCAGTGAAAATATATGGAATCTACTTCTGGCTTTGAGTGAGAACTGAACATTCTAATCTATCCCAAATTTAAGTTTGGTCCTCTAGGGATGAAGCACGACAGTGGACAGCTAGGCTAGGATGCTGAGAGATAGCATCTTCAACCACAACGATGAAGCAGAGAAAATTGAACGGGGAGTGGATCAAGGATATGAACTCTTAAATCCCACTCCCAGTGATCTGATAGACTTACTTCAGCAAGGCTGCACCTCCCCAGACAACACCATCAACTGGGAACCAAATGTTCAAATGCCTGGGCCTCTGGGAGACATTCTCATTCAAAGCACCGCAGAGAATCTGTTTTCTTAAACTGTGTGGTTCCACAGAAGTCAACATTACACTTGTGGATGGTCTAACACCCATCTAGAACAAACTAGAATTGGAGGACTGTTTTAAAATAAAAAGAGGACACAATGTTGGTAGAAGAGTGGAGGGTGAATATGAGAGGCATTAGTGAGAGTAGTGAGGGATGAATACAATAAAAATACATTGTATACATGTAGGAAATTCTCAAAAATCAATAAAAATATATTTCAAAGTTTTGATAGAGCTCAACGTTGAAACTGGTTGGTCCTGTGCTTTTCTCCGACAAGAGACATTTTATTAATAACTCAATCATCTTTCTTTTATTGTTCTGTTCATGTTGTCTATTTCTTTGTGATTCACTTGTGGAGAGGTCCATGTATCTATGGATATCTCTTTGTACTTTGAGACCATAGGCTGGCAAGACCAACATGATGCTAGGGTGTGATAAAGACCCACATCACTGCAGGGTACCTACTACTAAGATGGAACAATGACTCAAGACTACTGCAATCATCCATGGGTGACATTGGTTGGAATAGACATCTGATTGTATGAGGCTAGATGCCTCTGCTTAGCACTCAAGATATTCCACTAGCTTGCTTCATCATGTAAACTTCTTGGAGATAGGGTCATTTGTTTCTAGTTACTGTTAGGTTTCACCAACCAAGCACTGAGTTCCCAGACAGCATTCTATGCTAGCTACCTTCAGTAAATGCAGTATTAATTCATTCTCTGAAATCAGAGGTCATGGTCTTTTCTACAAATCTGATGATAAGACAGGTTTCACTTCATCTCACTGTTTTATGGGTGCATATAGGCCCATACCATAGCTAACTATGATGTCTACTCAAATGTATGTTCAATGCCACTAGGACACAAGTGTATGCCTAGTGCTAAGGAAGACTTAGAGGCTCCATATGTGACTGTTTACTTGAGAAAATCTGTATTGCCCATGTTTGAGAGGTAGGTTGTAGAAACAGTCCTTTAGCCACCAAGGATGGTAGTAAACTGAGTAGCAGTCTTGGGATCAAGGACATGGTCTGTCTACTCAATGGCTAAATAGGGATGTAGGCAAGAACTTGTCTCTGTCTCTCCTGTGTATAAGTTTCACCATAGCAACCATGGTACTGAGCCTCAAACCTTATGTCTCTATGGTACCTCCTATGCTCTGGTCTTGAGTCTCTTTGCCATCTGGCAATTATTGCAGTCTCAGATGCTCAGTCTATGAACACTGGCTAGGTTGTGGGAGGAACTATGGGTCCCTAATTGGTACCAGATTTAAGCATATCAGGCATTACACTGGGTTTCATGTGTAAGGCTTAAACTTAATTCTTTCCCTTTCCCAAGAAGGAGACATATCTCACCATGTTGTTTGGAGTTTGGGGAGAAGTGATGCTATCAATGCCTTTTCACCCTCTTCACTATATCATTGTTTTCTGGTAACCAACTCCAGGCACTGTGGTCTCTTACCTGGCTTACCTCTCATGTAGTTTGGCTTGTGGACAAGTGCTCAAACTGGTGCACTACGGGGAAATAATTGCTGGAAGATCTTACCTAGAATTTCAATCTCTTTTCTCGATTGTTTTATCTTCAGAGTACACATAGTGACTTTATTTACTGTGTTATGCTGCTCTGGCAAGTAGATGACCTTGTAAGCTGACCATTGCATGATGTAAGTTAAATAAGCCATAGAAGTTCACTCTGATTCTTCATCATGAATGGAGCCCCCATCACATGTTATGAAATCCATTTCAGCTAATCTTACAAATCTTACTTTACCACTAGATTGAACTCAGCCTTTTTTTCCTCAGTACCATAAAATAAATAAGAGTTATCTGGTTTCAAAGTGTGCATGTCTTTTGCAATATTACATCTCCTCACCCCCAAAAAATTATTACCAAAATTACTTACAATAGCATAATGATGATATACCAAAATTTGTACAATTGAAACAACTAATTAGAAATAATTTATATTTTTAGTATAAAAATCCAATCTTTGGACAGCATGAGATGTAATAATCCTCCTATTCTCAAAGAATAATACGAAGTGGTTACCACAGTGTATTGCTGGGTTTCAGAAGCTTAACTGTGGACTGAGTATGCATATTTTTATGGATGATTGTTTTCCTGCTACAGCTAAGTTTGGAAAGCAAGTAAATGGCTGGGCCTGATGGCATAGGCTTGTAATATCAGTTACTCAGAAGGAAAAAGTAGAAAGATTATAAATTCAAGGCCAATTGGGGATACAGGAAGAGTTCTAGGCCAGCATTCACAAATTAGTGAGATCTACTCTCAAAAATTAAAATTTAAAACAGGCCTAAGGGAATGCAACTTAGTAGTAGAGTACTTTCTGAGCAGGCATAAATCCCTAGATTCAATTTCATTCCACACACAAAAATCTTCTTAAATAATTCACACAGTTTTCTTTATCCATTCTTCAGCTGAGGGACATCTTGGTTGTTTCCAGTTTCTGGGCATTATATACAAAGCTGCTATGAAAGAAAATGTGGTACATCTACACAATGGAGTATTATGCAGCTGTTTAAAAAAAAAGTGGCATTATGAAATTTGCAGCCAAATGGATTACACTAGAAAAAAATCATCCTGAGTGTAATAACCCAGACCCAGAAAGACAAAGATGGTATGTATTCACTTATAAGTAGAAATTAGCTCTAAAATAAAGGCTAGTTGTAGATGTAACCAACCTTCTTATTAAATAAGAAACACAGAACCAATGCAAAGAAGAAAGCCAAGAGGTCAGAGCTAAGAGCTAAAACCTTACCCTTCCTCCTGCAGTGGTCCTACCTCTCCGAACTCACTACCCCTGTGTTAATGTCTTTATATAGTGTTCCTGTTCTGCCTTCTCATTGGTTGTAAACCCAACCACATGACCGCCTCGTCACGGCCTGTCTGTATAGGCCTCCAGGTTTTCCTTGCTTGGTATTGAGATTAAAGGCATGTGTGTCCAATAATGGCTGTATCCCTGAACACACAGAGACTTACCCAGCTCTGCATACCAAGTGCTGGGATTACAAGTGTACGCCACCACTGCCCTGCTTTCCTATGGCTTGCTAATAGCTCTGACCCCCGGGCAACTTTATTTATTAACAGCTAGTCATGGCATAACCCACCAACCTAGAGAGCTTAAGTAATAGAAGGGCTCAAGGGTGGATACACAGATCTCCTTGAGAAGGACACATTAGAATAGATTTCACAGTTTTGCAGAACTGGGGATGAAAACAGGAGGGATCAGGTTTGGGGAGAGGGATTGAGGGAGAGATAACTGGAATTGGGGGACCGAGGTAGAAACCTAGTGCAATCGAAACTCCCTAGAATCTATGAGTGTGACCCTCGCAAGGACTCCTGGCAATGGGGAATATGGAGCCTGAAGCAGCCATTTTCTTTAACCAGGAAAGTGTTCCTCTGGAGGGATTGGTACACTAACCCGGCCATAAAACTTTCAACCTCGAACATGTCCTGTCTATTAGATGTGCTTCATAATGGTGGCATAGAATCTTTCAGAGTGGTCAAACAATGACTGGTCTAACTTGAAACCCACATCACCACACCTGACACTGCCTGGATGGCCAGGAACCAGAGGCTGGATAGCCCAAAGACCTAGGATAGAACAAAATGTGACTGGTAAAAGAAATGAAAGGAAGAAAGAAAAGGAGGGAGGGAGGGAGACAGTGAGGAAGGGAAGGAGGGATGAGGGAGGGAGGGAACAAGGGAGGAAGGGAGGGAGGGAGGGATGGATGGAGGGAGGGAGGGAGGGAGGAAGGAGGGAGGAAGGTCAATGAAATGATCCTAATGATACTCTGTTATACTCATAGACCAGAGCCTAGCATAATCATCGTCAGAGAAGTTTTATCCAGTAACTGATAGGAACAGATGCAACGACCCACAGCCACATTAGGCAGACCTCAGGGAATCCCATGGAAATAGGGGAGGAAGGATTATAGAAGCCAGAGGGGTCTAAGACACTAGGAGACCAGGGCCCAGAGAATCAACTAACCAGGGCTCATAGGGGCTCTCAGAGTCTGAAGCAACAATCAGAGAGCCTGTGTGGGTCTGACCTAGGCCTTCTGCATATATGTTGTGGTTGTCTTCTTGTGGGACTCCTAACAATGGGAGCAGGAGCTGTTCCTGACTCTTTAGCCTGCCTTTGAGACACTTTTCCTCTTACTGAGTAGCCTCGTACAGCCTTGATATGAGGTATACGATTAGTCTTATTGCATCTTGTTATGCCATGTACAGTTGATATCCCTGGGAAGGCTGTTATTTTTCTGAATGGAAACAGAGGAGAAGTGGATCTGGGGGAGAGGGGAGATGAGGGTGGAGGGAGGGAGGGGAAACTGAAGTAGGAATGTAATATAAATTTAAAAAAAATATTCACACAATTATTCTCCATCAATCTACTGAACACAAATGATGAAACATGCCCGATTTAAATATGTTTGAGAATCAAGAAATAAATAAGCCCAATACCATTAATTTAAAGGTATGCATGAATTAGGAAAAAAATCAGAAAAAAAGAAACAAAATGAACAAAGGTAAGGTGATGAAATAACATCAAGAAATGGAAAACAGAAACTTTTCCTGGTCACGTGAAATTTCAAAATTGAAAATGGTGCCAACAGAAGAAAATAATTCAAACTCTCTGAACCTTTCAAAAATAGTTTTTTTAATGTTTATAAAATATAATACAACCACCTTCACCAGTGGCTGTAAGAATGAATCCGGATGGCAGCACTTCACCATGCAGATGTGGACAGTGACTAGTGTTTGCTGAAAAAAAGCTCGTTATAATTAATGTCACAGCACTGAATGTCAAAGGAATTAATAATGATTAGCCTCTGATTATAAAGAGCTGCCTATCATGGCTATTATGTTAACATTCAAAAACAACTCACTTTATTAAAGCATTTGTTTTGAGTTGTCAACAGCAATCTGAAAATCAATGGGTTGCATTTTTCAGGATCAAGGATCTCATACAGGTCATTGGTTTTTCTTGCTGGAGCTATGATGCATAATGATGTTATGTGGGCGGATGATCAATTTGGAAAGGGAAGAAAAGTGAAAGTCCCCAAATAATATTTTAGCATTGCCCACTAACCTGTTTACTTATGTCTGTTAACGGCTAAATAAGTTGGAAACACACTGTTTGAAATTTAGACTGTGTCGGTATTCGTAATCTAAGCTAAAAGTAAAGGTCATAGAACATGTTTTTTACAACTGAGAACAGCTCAGATGTTTAGTATTTGCCTAGCATGTAGGAGGCCCTGGGTTCATTCTCTTGGACTGGAAAATAAACAAAGTCCTGGAAAAAAAGTCGGTATACAAATTCTATACTTTGTGCCCAAATCTACAAGATAGTTAGCAGGGAAATCTAAAACCACCAAAGCCCTGAGGACAACTGTCACCTTACCTGTGAGTTTCTGACAGATTGAAATTCCTGAGCAGAATGTCTTACAATATAGTTGCATAACTGAGGATTTAAAAAGCCATCATTGATATTACAAATGTGGAAATCAGAATTTAAAAAAAGTAAATCTGATTCCAAGAGAGGAATAGTATTCCCAGGACAAAGGAACAGTTGATGTCAGTAAATGATTATTGCACTACACAGAGTAAAATATTTGGAGTTCTAGAAAGATAATGAGGTTTAGACAGTCGGTGAAAAAGAAAAAGAAGTACTTTTTTTCACATATGCCTTCAGTCTGCTCACTATCAAATGGTGATTTGCTTCTTTCGTTGCATGATGAACCTGAAATGTGAATCGGCTTTTGCCTGTACTGTGAATACCTGGAGTCTTTGCCAAGTTCCTAAGAGAGAAATAACAGAGATAGAGATATGAAGCTGCAATATAATATAATTTGTGATACAGAAAGGAAGCAAACAACTAAAGGATGGTTCACTTGAACTGTACATGACAAGAACTTTCGATAAAATAACAAATATAAGAATCTATATACTTGCTGTAAAAACAAAGGTCCTCTATTGTCTTTCTTTTCCCTTTGTTAGAAACATTCTTCTAAGGAGATTCTGTTTTAATTTCTACTCACATAATATAATGAACATTCATTTTAACGAAAGTAGCAGACTTGTACAAAATGATAGTAAAAACAGGAAGACAAGGGCCAGCATACAGGAGGGGAACTGGTCAAGATAAACCCTCACCTGCTGATGAAGAAGCATGTTCTTACATGCTGCTATTCCTTGCTTTGTATTGTTCTGATTTCTGGAGTGTTGGGAATTATGAAGTGAAAGTCCTCATTCTGAATTTCCCCTTCTTATCTTCCTTGAAACCAAATTTCAGTGTTTCTTTCCTCTTACAATTATTGTGGAAACAGTTTGGCATCATGGGCCTTCACAAAATACATGCAGGTCCCTGTGGATCCTCAGACCATGCTTTGAAAACCACTGCTCTGGGCCAAAGAACCAAATAAGTAATAGCTAATATTTTTAATCACCACTGCCCCATCACTGTGCTTTCACATTCCATTATCTCAGATAATTCTCATAATAATTCAGAAAGGAAGTAAAACAGACTGGGAAAACAAGGCTTGGCTTAAACAGCTGACTGAAGAATGCTTGCTAAGGATCAGAAACAAACTTTAGATTAAGTTTTCTGACTTCAAATCCTCTATCTATCATATGATACTAATATATGACTACCACAGGGATTGTGAAAAGTTTCTAAGACATTAATAAGTTTTTAAAATTTTTGTTTTCAATTTAACTTATTTTATTATTTGGTTTACAACTCAATACTGCCATTTTTATATTTTTACTCAAAATGAATGTTGACAGCCTTTTTGTGTTCTATTTTAGCTTCTCTGTCTGTTTGATATGTTTCTATGTGCATATGTGTATGTGTTTGTGTGTGTTTAAGTGTCTTCTTTCCAATATTTTATATTACAAGATGTCCAAATTCACTGTAAAATTTTCATACCCTTGTATCAGCCTTTGCTTCAAGGACCTCTAGCGTCTTTGATTAGAGAGTGGTGTTTAGAATCTAGAATCTGAATTATAGGTCTACATATCTCCACTGATTGGTGATTTCTTGCAGACACTCTCAGCAGATAGAGCTAGAAAATACAGGAATTTACAACAACCCATGATCTATGCAGAAAATATACATACCCTACCTTCTATCATCTATCATTTATCTATTTTTCTATCCTCTCTCTGTGTCATCATCATTTTAACATCTATCTATAAATAAGAGTTTTTAAGGCATCCTTCCAGCAATCAAGTACAAAAGGGACTCTTTTAACTTTTATTCTTGCCTATTTATGAATTCTTTCTCTGACAGAATAAAATTACAGTTATGTTTTCAATCATCACATTATATATTTAAAATTTATAAACAGATATGCTCTAAGCATCAATCCTGGGAATTTGGATGCACTTACCCATGAAAACAATTATATAGTTGGTTCTGTTGTGTTTCAGAATTCGCTGGGTAAATGTGACACACACACACATTTACTCACTCCAGAAAAATAGCTCACAATAGACCGAAGTAATGACTGCACCAAATTATAATTACTAACTGGAGTGTAGAAGAGGGGCTACTTTCAGAAGCAAGGATAACTCCAAAGAGGCCACATCACAGAAAATTCCACCTCACACAGGTGACAACTTGTTCGATCTGCAACCCTAGCTCTCTACACAACTTGCAGACAGCTCTGCGGGTCCTAGAAACTCAATTTTCAGTTTCTCTGCTGGACAGAGTCTCTACCTCCAGTAATTGTTTACTGTTTCTCTAACCCTGGAGAGGGACCCTCCAGAATCTTGCAAGTTTCAGCTTTCCCAGACATGTGAAGTTACTTTAGTTTCTGAGTCTCATGAGACCCCTTCCCACTCCTGGAGAGGAGTTTCAATCCATGGGACACTGGTCCATAACATTAAATATGAGAGTGAGATTCCCAGGGTAGCCTACAGACATCTACTTAAACCTAGTGTCCAAATTAGTACTCACTTCCCCACTCAATATTCACACTTTCTTTTTGTTGCTAACAAACCTCATTAAGTTCTGTTTCCATTAACACTATAATTACTACAACATGTAATATTTTGGTAAGATTTCTAATTTCACAAAATTCTTTGCACATAAAATAAATCATTTTGTCTTTGTCAAAAGTACAAGAGTTGGGGCTGGAGAACGGGTACAGCAATTGAGAGCTCATACTGCTCTGGCAGAGGACCTAAGTTGCATTATCAGCACTCAAGCTGGGTAGTTCAACCAGTGCCTGTTACTCCAGTTTCAAGGGATCAAGACCCTCTGCTAATCACAGCAGGGACTACACTTGAATATATAATCCCACACACAGACATACCTATATACGCATGACTAAATAAAAGTAAAATCTTAAAAAAGTACAAGAGTTGAGAACCAAATGTTCTCTTCTAATCGTTTGTTTTCTAATACTGGACAGTCAGATTCTATTTCTACTATTAATTCTTACTAGCATAAAACATTTTAATTATGTGTAATTACCTCCTATGAATTAGCAAATACTACTAATGAAAAATCTGTGTGCAAGCTTACAACAATATAGTACTTCTCTAGAAAAGAGGTGCTCAAAGCAGGCTCATTCTGCCAATGCCCAATAACCTAAGCCTGTAACTACAAACATTTAGATTCTGTCCTTAACCTTGAAGTATGGGTGGCACAGAAAGACAATGATGAATGTTTCAAGGAATTTTCTTGGTTCTTCTGATACTGAATAAGTGGGATGTACAGATACATCCAGCTAGTTTGCATTATCATTGTTTTATTTTAGACATTAAAACATTTCACAAATCACAGATAAGCTGATTGTTCCCTTTTTAGGCAAGCCTGGGTAAAAGATATTCAAAAACATTTCTAATTGGCTAGTTAATATATTTGTAAGGCTGTACTACACCATGCTTGAGTTTAAAAGAAAAAAATGTTCCTCTATTACCAGAGATCACCCTAAGGAATAAGGAGTTGATCTGAAAGAGAACATTCTTGAATCTGGACCTTGGGAGAGGGAAGATGGTGGTGGTCACTGGAGTTAATCCTCTGCAACAGCCAATTCCCTAATTAGTATTCACTGAACCTGTGAGCAATACCTCTGAGCAAAGACTTTAAATCAAAAGCTTTGCTCAAAATTCTCATCTCTTTGCAAATCACAGTGAATATCAATGATGAAAAAATTACAGCAAAGGAGATTGCAAATGGGCCTCAGAAATCACCTGTTCCAACTCTGTCACCTTGCAAATGAGAAACCTGAGGTGTAAGGAGATTCATTGGAGAGCCCATGGTCATAAGGTGTCAGTAGCACAGTTGAGATGTGAATCTGGGTTTTCTGTTTCCTGGGGTTGCTTTTGCTGTTTAAATCAGCTCCAAAACTCAGGATTTTCTCAAATATCTTTTTCAGTTTTTCACTCATAAAACAGCAGTATTCTTTCAGAAGATGGTCTTCCTTAAATGCCTTCAGGTCACTATGGATGTGCATGAGAATTTTTATAATGATTCTAATAGTAAGCAATTTAGAAGCCTTATTGAATTAACATTTTGTAAATACCCCAAATCAGTTAATCAATTTATAAATAATTTTGTTGATACTCTTCTTTTTCTTCTCTCTCTGTCGCTGTTTCTCTCTTCTCTCTTTCTCTTTCTCTGTCTTATTTCTTCATTGATTCTTCTTTAGTGGACACAGATTTCTATATCTTGGCTAGCATATGATGCTGCAATGAACATGGAAATTCAGATATTTTCTAAGGATTTTGCTTCTTTTCCTTGGGGTGGATATCTAGGGTTTCTGGGTGATAAACAGTGGATTTGTTTTCTTAAGGTAGGTTTTATTTTACTTTTAGTTTTATAGAAATCTCCACACTATTATCCATAGTGTAGCTGTCTCAACTTGCATTCTCACTAATATCATAGGATTGCTCCCTTTTATCCACACCCTCTCCAATACTCCCTATCTCATGGGTTTTCATTATACTACTCTATGAGGTATGAGGTGATATTTCATTGCGGTTCCTATTTGCATTTTCTGATGTATACCAGTATTGAGCACTTTTTCACATGCCGGCTGGTCTTTTTCTCTATTCTAGAAAAAACTTTTTCCCTCTGTACTCTTAAATGGTTTTTGTTTTTGCTTTATGGTTTTGTGATTGTTGTTGTTGTTGTTGTTTTCTATTTGTGCTTTATAGATTTTTCTCCCAATCTACAGGCCACCTTGCATTTTATTGATGCTGTTTTACTTACTTTCCAATTTTGGTACCTAGCTCAGGCCACACATTTCCTTCTAGCTACACCTGTCTTCTTGCCACATTTCTTTAGGGAATATACAAGATGAAATGACTTAGTTTTACCTTTGAAGTGCTCTTTCATCTATCCAAGGTGCAGGTTGGTCATGGTTTTTTTCATCTTATCTCATGGTAGAAGATGTAAACAAATTCATCTATTTTAATCCCAGTCTTTGCCACATCTAAAATGCCTTTGAGGGACTTGGTTTAATCACATCTTTGTTCTTTATCATTCATAGGCAAGTCATATTTCCAAAACACTGGCCAGCTCTGCAACCCTGTCATAGTCCCTACTTGGAACTCTGTTTCTCCACTGCTTTGTTTTAGATAAGGCTTAGTCCCCATATCTGAAGAGAGGCTGAAAGTCTAGTGTGATTGTGACTGCTTCTGACTAAATTATAATCAGATTTCACTTGGATACTTAGCTAGTATTCATGTTGGAATTATAATTATATTAGAATTTTATTGCTCAAGTTCAGGTAAATTTTAATGACTAAAACAGAGATGTATTAAGCACTGCCTTTCAAAGACTGTGACCATTAAATTATGTTTGCATAAATTTTCATTCTTTGCAAAATTTAAAAATAGCATATTGCCTGTAGACTAAAATTATGAAGCTTGCATCCCTCCTCTACATATTTATTCCTAAGTATTCCTGATATAACTTAATAAACCTTGAGAAATATACAATGAATTAAAATAGAATCATAGTATCTTAGTATTTAAGCAACATAAATTTCATTTAATCTGACTTAGTATCTGTCTTAGTCAGTGTTCTATTGCTATGAAGAGATGCCATGACCATGACAACTTATAAAAGAAAGCATTTAATTGGGGCTTGGTTATTGCTTCAGAGATTTAGTTCATTATCATCATGGCTAGAAGCATGGCTGCACTCAGGCAGACATGGTGCTAGACAAGTTGAGAGTTCCTCATCTGGATACACAGGCAGCAGGTAGAGAGAGACACTGGGCTTGGCTTGAGCATTTGAAACCCCAAAACCCACTCCTAGTAACATAGTTCCTTCAATAAGACCATGCCTACTCCAGCAAGGCCACACCTCCTAATATCTGTCAAGTAGTGCCACTCCCTAAGGACTAAGCATTCAAATATATGAGTCTATGGGTGTAGCTGGAAGTTTTTCTGTGTCCCACCTGGTCAACAGCCACTCAGACCCAGGAAAGCATACAGAGGCTTATATTAATTAAAACTATTCGGCCATTAGCTCAAGCCTACCACTGACTAGCTCCTACACTTAAACTCAGCCCATTTCTGTTATTCTATATGTTTGAGAGATAAAGTTGGTGGCTCTCCTATTCCCTGATCTCTAAGGCTTTCACCCCTATATTTGGAACTGTGTTTCTTATTTAATAAGATCACTTAGAAATTCATCTACAATTGGCACCCCATGTTGGGCACAATTTGTAACTGAAAGTTTTTCTGTGTCCCACCCAGTCCTCAATCACTCAAACCTAAGTAAAACACAGAAGCTTACATTAATTAAAGCTGCTCAGCCATTAGCTCAGGCTTATGACTAACTAGCTCTTGCACTTAAACTCAGCCCATTTCTGTTATCCTATATGTTCCCACATGTTCCATGGCTTTACCTGTGTGCCATTACATGCTGCTCCCTGGACAGCAGACTGGCATCTCCTGACTTAGCCTTCCTCTTCCAAGAATTCTCTTTGTCTGCTTATCCCACCTATACTTCCTGCCTGTGTACAAAAGCATTATCCCACAGCATATGGGGCCATTCCTACTCAAACCAGCACAATATCTAAAAGTAAACTTTCTTTATGAAAGTTACAAATAACAAAATACAAAACCAAACTAATTCACTTTGAAATCTTAAACTGCTATACTTGAAAAACAGAGATTATTAGTTTATTAATGATACATAATATTGCTATCATTCTTATAATCAATGAGAAAAATCTGGTTTTAACTGAATTCAAGTTGAAAAAGAATCCAAAAGGACTCCTTAGAATGGCAGTAAAAACATGAGCAACTATGTAACTGGCATTCATGCATAGCAGAAAAAAGAAAAGAGGAATAGTAGATGGTAAATCCAGAGGGAGAGAGTAGTCATTCATGGTTAGCTTGTGAATGCATGAATTTTGTAGACAACATTAGATGCTACAAAGTCTATAGGTATCAACTCACAAGAGCCATACTTGAATGAACTTGTACAAATTCACAAGTAGAATATAAAGAGAACACCTCCATAGTTTCCTGACACCAATAATAAATAGGAATTAAGCACCAGGAAGTGTGCACAGGGCTTATCATTGATATTTCATTTAAGATTTGTAATAGGCCTAACAAGTGGCAATAAAAAGTATACAAATGACATAAATACAAACATAAACATAAACAGGAACATAAAGAAATAGTTAGTGGTATTTTTTTTTAATTTGACAAAAGGTACACAATCAGTATCATGCTAGAATATATGATTGAGTCTATTTATCCTGAACACATTGACAGACTATTTGTCACTACGAAGTCTCAATATTATTTGAGAAGTGGTGACCTATCATAGTTTGCACAGTATAAGGATATAATGGAACACATCATAAAAATCACAAGATAGGGAAGAAGAGATCAGATAAGAGCCAAAAAACATAAAGTCAACTTCAAATTCTAAACCTCCCATCCCTTTGGAGCTGGGGAGGTCAATCTCTCTCTCATTGTGTTGAACTGGACTACAATCTCCTTTGATTCAAAGAATGTCATAAAAAGTATTATCTCTGGTTTCTGGCCCCTGGCCTTTTAAAGGTAGTTTCCTCTTTGTTGATTGGGAAGCCAGCTGTCATGCTTTAACAAAAATATTGAGTGAGATCCCTAGTTCTTCACCAGGGACAAGTTTGTCTCAGGAATTTTGGGTAATATCTGGAGACATTTTTGTTACAACTTGGGAAACATGGCTGTTATATGTCTTGTGGTAGAGAGCAGGGAGGCTATAAATATGTCTGTAAAATGTCCAAAACAACCCTCCACTATACTACATCATCAATAATACTCTGGCCAAACTGTCAGTAGTGCAGAATCTGACTCTTGCCTACACTATAATGATGAAAGAATAACTTATTGAAAGAGGCTGGGGGTAGACCACTGAGTCACCCGGCATGTAAGTTGAAAACATTGAATTTATACAGCCAAGGCCACATGTTGGCTAAATAAAGCCAAATAAGAAATGACCTGTAATACCCCTAACCAACTTGGAGTGGTAGAACATCCAGCTGAAAGCAAACAAAATTCTCCTACTATAAAACTGTAAACATTAATAAATTTAGGACAGTTAAGTTATATTTGGTTTTGTTACACAGCAATAGGTAACCAGAGCATTATTCTCCTTGGCATGTGCTGATATATTAATTTATTTGCCTAAAAGGTTTACATGGGAATGCAACTATGTAATTGTTCTAAATTATATCTTGTAGATATGGCTAAATTAGCATCACCCTTATAGTATATAGCACTCTCTTGAACCTGATCTTATTCTTTTCCATTCTAATATTTATTTTTTGTGTAATGTCCAAACATTCTCTTACTCTGATGAGCATAATATTGATCAACATTTGGAATTCCTCAAATGTATGTTCCCAACACATATTTCACTCAGTTTTATTTTGAAGTCATTAATTTTCTAATTCATGTCTGGGCTTCTATATTTATTTGTTTATTTTACATCTCACCTTGTTTATTTGAGCAGGCATTGCTCCTTTATTTTTTATGGGAATATTTGCAAATATTTTATCATGGAAGTAGACAACACCCTGTATATTGCTTTTAAAATGCCTTCTCCCTGGAATGGCACCATGGACAAAGTGCATGGCAGGGAGGCACATGGTAGAGAATTAGGATGAATGAGTCTTTTTCAGGCATGGGTCTATCAGTTCATAGAAGTTGAGCACAGTGGGGAAGTTTTTGAAAGGAGCTCTTTTCTCACAGATTGATCCAAAATAAACAAATAGATTAGAAGACATTAATTCAAGAATGTTAAGATAGAAAGGCTGTGGTAAAGTAGCCATAGTATGGTCTGTTTCAGTTATTTAAGCTTTTTTGTAATAATTAAACTGTTATATTTAAGTTTGAATCACATATTCTCAATTAACTTACATGAATTCTATTGTGTACACTCAGTCTATAACAACAGAGGAAAGAGAAACTATTACTTTAATAGCACATAACACTATCTGCCGCTTCACTCCCTACTGAACATGGAACAGTGACCTTGACAGGGAAACTCGGATTTGTAGTCATGCTTCTGATTACAAAGACATTTTGCTTCTGAGGGTGTGATTGTAACGTTTAAAGTTATACATTGTTTGTATAATTTCATCCAGGAATGTAAGGCAGTTTTCAAAAACACTTTTGTATTACTTTTAACAGATAAATTAGAAAAAAAAAAACATTTTCAAGGCGAAAGGAAGATATTGTATCAAACCTCGGCAAAATTAACTCCCCACGAAGTTTTTCAATAGGTTTTTCTAGGGTAATTTTGAGTATTGTTCACTCATTTTAAAAAATATTTTTCATTTCCTTTTGAAATTATAGTATAATTAATCATTTCCCCCTTCACTTTCCTCCCTCCAAACTTAACTGTACACCTCTCCTTGCTCTCTTTCAAATTCATGATGTCTATTTTCATTAATTGCTGTTACATGCATATATGTATATATACATACACACTATATAATATATATGGAATATATATATAAATATTCCTAAATGCAACCTGCTCACTCATATTTAAAATCACTTTGTACTTTGACATTTAAAGTTGTAACCCCACCATGCAGAACGTTTACAGACACTATTTTCATGATTGAGTCAACTAAGATAGTGTTGGATTGGGCCAGTTAGTGAACTGGCAATTTTGAATATCTATGATATGCTCACACAAGGGATACAGGCCACAGAACTGCATCTTCATGATACAGAATCCCACACTGTCCACCAGTGTAACTGATTTGCAGGATTTATACCCATTCCTTCAGAAACTAATAAGCAGAGGCTGACAAGGTATCCTTGCTGCACATTTTTATGTTCTATGCACTCTTGATGAAGACACTGACTTTGCTGCTATTATTTTCTGGCTATCCATTTCCCCCATCCTTTCATTCTCTTTGTCATACTTGAATATGTATACTGTTCTTAATAATAAATTTTAAGAGGACCTATGTAAAATACATATTCAAGAAGAGGAATAATGTATTAGAATCTGGTGTACTCACGCCTTGTTTTAGTACTTTATTATTAGGACACAATTAGTTCACTTACTATTTTAAGGCAATAATATGACAGTAGGCCTGTCAATCTATCCAGAAATTGTGTGTGTGTGTGTGTGTGTGTATGTATGTAAAATGCAGATGTTGATATGACCCCATTACTTATTCTATTTCATTTTGGGCCACTTAACTTTGATTTAATATTTGTCACTGGTTTATGTTTATTATGCCTTTTCATTTTGATTGCTGCATGAAACTTTATTGAAGAAAACCTACACGTGATTTTATCTGACTTGCTCCTTCCTTTTGAGTTTCTGAGGTTTTAAATCTTTAATAATAGAAGTAGTTCTGGAAAATATATTTGTAAATGCCTCCCAGAGGATATGAGAAAGGATTTCTGCTGTGTATGTATCTGTGTGTCATAGGTCTGCACAGCTTCCACTTGGTCTAACCGTGCCTGGCCACATGGCTGCACCAATTTATCATTTCATCAATGTTAAGTGACAGTTTATCTTTTGTCATGTCCTTGCATCCTCTCCTTCAGCTGATCTTAGTAGATGTCTAGCGTCCTCCTATCTGTTGAGCATGAAGCATCTTCCCAGTCATTTAATTTGCATTTCTTGATTACTGGAGCTGGAGAGCATCTTTTCATACATTACTTAACAATTCCACTCAGGTTTTCTCTTCCCAATAGCTTGCTCATTTTTAAGCTCTTTTATCTTATTGATTTGGGAAACGTCTTTTGTACATCCTGAGTATGAATTGTGCTCTTCATTGTTCTTACTTGCAAATAGAATATGCTCTGACTAGTTTAAGCAGTAAAGCCATATATGAAAAAGGCCAGAAGGATAGAAAGTCAGACTCAGGAGAACTTGGTTTTCCCAAATCACACCATAGGTTTGTCCCAGCAAAGATTCGGCCTCTGAACAGCTGGGTGCCAACACTGCTGTTACTGCTAATGAACTTGAGTCTGAAGGCTAGAACCCCTGTGTGCTGCTCCCCAAAGCCAGGGGGATTTTTCCTAATCAAACTCATGCCCAGGTGGATACAATCATTGAAACCCAGGCCCCCTGTCTATATACTTGCTGGTTTCTGCCTTAGGGAAGCAGAACTCACATAACAGATAATTCCCAAGTCTCAGAGCTGTGCAAAATGTGCTGAGCACAGCTAATGTCCACTTCACCAATCACATGCTACATATTAGCCATGCAAGCATCCACTTCACAGCATGGCTCCTCATATTGGCCCACTAGTCCTATCATTGCTGATCAAACAGCCCAATTTTTCACAAGTTTATGCAGCTCTCTGTCTCATAAAACCATCATCATTCATCTGCATAGGTCTTTGGAATGGCACTGTGTTCCATTAGTCTACCAAGCTATTTCTCATATCCATATGGTAGAATTTTAAGTACAAGAGCATGGGGCCAATGAGGTGGCTCAGTGTGTAAAGTAGCTTACCTCTGAGTCTAATGGTCTGAGTCCAAGCCCAGTGTGACCCATATGGTGGAAGGAGAGGAACAAGTCCTGCAAGTTGTCCTCAGCCCTGCACCATGCATACCATAATGTAGACACCTCATTACTCATTCTCATATTCTCTCTCTCTCTCTCTCTCTCTCTCTCTCTCTCTCTCTCTCTCTCTCTATCTCAAAAAAGATGTAATTAAAATTAATATAAAACTTACCCAAATGAAAACTCAGAATAATGTGCTCAGAGGGAGCTCCAGCTTAGCTATCACCAATGAACAGAAGGAGATTGAGTTTTCAATTTCTTCTCTTTATGGTAAATCTATCTCTCTATATAAGAACAGCTGAATTATTTTGACTAAACATTTGTTTAAGACTGTATTATTTATGTTATTAAATAAAATCAGCATACACTCTATCTCGCTCATATTTTTTTTTTCATTTTAGTTTCTTGGTTACATTACCATCAAAAAATAAATCTGATAGTTTTTCACTATTTTTTTTCTATATACAGATTTCAAGTAAGGTCAAAGTTAGCAGTTCCCTGAAGTATTCATTCTGTAGTTGACAACTTCATCAATCCGAATTTGACAGTGAGCTTAAATTTCAGTGGTAGGTAGGGCAGAGTCAGGCAAGGAAGGCAAAAATTAGGACGTGTATTAGATTCCATACTAAGACTTTTCTGTTCTCTGTCCTCAACAAATAATGAAACTGATGTATTTTTCCCTTCATGTACTGCCAATTTCAAAGAACTCAGGCCTTTGGAAGAAAGAATATGCATGTTACTTAGCATTGTGTTCTTCTGGAGAACTTAATAAATAATATTAGTGACATGATAACACCCTAAGCTCTATACACCATATAAACAGCTTACATTAAGTGTGGGAGCATCCAACTTCTGCAAGTGTCTATCCAGCCAACAGTTTGCTGAACCGAGTCAACATGTAAAGAAATACTCAAGACAGCATTGGTTAGTAGATATTTCTCTTGCCATTGGGAAGCAAAGTTGAGTCTGAAAAATGAAGACTCGCATCTGTCCTTGGTTTTTATAATATTATTGCAATGTTTATTGCATCCCAGGTAACACTAGCCATTGTGGAATAAACCATTTGAAATAAAATAGAATTAAATAAACAAATATTGATTTCATCAATATTATTATAAGATCTAAAATTTTATCTGTTATCTTTTTTGTAATAGTTCATTACCTACCAAGCCCATATTTTACTAGGCCAAATAAAGATAATTGTACAAGCAAAGTAATACAATGTAATTTTTGTTATTCACACAGTTTATTGAGTATCATTATATATGGGATGAAAGATTTAGTTAGATAAGACTAAATAAGCATGATCCCTGATACAGTTGTTATATGTGAAATTTATATCATTGTGAAGGGGGAAGGCCACATTTGTAAAAAAAAATATGAACTGTATAGAGTAAGTTGTATGCTAGCAAAGTCTATAATCATACAAGAAAGGAAGGCAGGGATGAGAGGTCAATACTTGGGTAAAGAACATCAAGGACTCTTCAGTAAAAAGTTTCATTAACCAAGACTAGAATTAGAAATTAGAGCTTGATCAGACACACTCTGGGTCTTATAGGAATGGAGAGAGAGGATACTCTGAGGACAGCACAGTCCTTTATTATGGAGAGTAAGTCAAGAACAAATTCAGACAAAATGGAGAAGAAAGAATCAGATGGTTTAGAATCTGTAGGTCTCATTGAAGGATTCGGAGTTTATGCTGTTAAAAGACTCTAAAGTTACAAAGCCAGTATCTTCACTTCCAAAATAGATTGCTTTTATCATAAGGTATGATTATTGATGAGATTTTAATGATCAAATTAAATATCCATGAAGCAGGAATATTAAACCTTATTCCATGTTTTTCTTCTTGCTTTCCACAAATACCCCCCCAAAATAAACTCATATGTAACCAAAATTATTTATGACACATTTACACCTACTAAAGTGTCTAGTACATGGAACTTTCCCCAGTATATCAAATATCTTATCTTTACAAAGCAATTATTTCTCCACTATTTGCCAGTCTCCAGAGTGGTGGTAATTAATGCATCTGTGTTACAAACAGCAGCACTGTAGTGCCTGCCATCGAACAAAATACCAAATAATCACTAGACAATACATCAATGCCTCATCATTGATCTTCATATTATAATCATTCAATTAAATATTCAATGAAAACAATAATAACACTGCTCCTTCTTAGCTAGTGTATTATTTGCTTGCTATGTAGTGAAATGTTCCAGAATACACATCGCTGAGTTAAAGACTGGGGTGCATGGTGAGAGTTGGAACATTTAATTCAGTTGTATGGGAAAAGTTTCATGGAAATCAAAATGAGAGATGAGGGCTGTAGGGGAAGGAAATGAATCTGGGTGACAGAGACCATGTGAAGACTGATACAATTTTAATAATATGTCTTTCACAGCCTGATTGACCCAATTCAGTGCTGCCCTTGTCATGTGGGATAGAACAAGAGTCAAGAGGCAGTGTCCCCCAATGAACCAATAGCGTTCCAGCAACGGAGTCAAGCACTTCAATACAAATGACTTTTAAAAAAGCTTGGGGTGAATAAATAACAGAGAAGGCCTGTTGGGTCCTCTGTTCCTGCAATACAAGAAATGTGAAGGAAGGAATGACATTATTTTCAGCTAACTTAGGAATGCTAAGCTTGGAAATGGTAATAGAAATATCTGTTCAAGAATCTCCTTTTACAGGTAAGGAGGATGGAAGAGGAAAGGTATTTGCTCAAGGTCCACAGAAACTGAGAGGCAGTGCGGATCCTGTCTCTAGCTCTGAAACCTAGACATGATACCTTTACACTTGCATATACATCCTGATTTAATAAACTTTCATGGTTCATAGAATGCATTGCCAATTGCCCTGGTGTCTTAGGTACCTTTCTATTGCTGTGAAGAGACACCATGACCAAAGTAACTTATAAAAGAAAGAGTTTGGGGACTGTGGTTCCAGTGGGTTAGAGTCCGTGATATCATGATGGGAAGCATGGAAGCTGGCAGGTACGCATGGCACTGGAGCAGTATCTGAGAGCTTATATCCTTATCCATAGGCACCATACAGATAGAGCTAACTGGGAACGGCATGAACCTTTGAAGCCTCAGTCCACAAGTCCACCCCAGTGACACACACAAGGCCACAACTACTAATTCCTTCAAAACAGTACCACAAACTAGAGACCAAGCATTAACATGATCATATGGGGGCCATTCTCATTTAAACCAACACACTTGGATGGTACTCCACTCCCCCCCCCTCCATTTGTCTCAGGCCCTGGTGTCCATTGTTATATTTCCAACAAGTCATCCATGACAGGTAGTACTTTCCTTTGGGGGATAAAGATACTTAAACAATTCTGAAACAATTGCTTTATATGCGTAGTTTTAGGTGAACAGATTCCCTGGAGGAAAACTTGGCATTAAGCAGACAATTTTCTCACCTAGGTATCACTAGTCATTTATCTCCCATGACCTGTATATTGGGATTTGTAGCAACTGCATGTGAAGTATCCAGTGTATCAGCATCTATGCCCCTGGCAGAGTTATATCTGGCCATCCCTTTTTCCTTCTTTAGTATCTGTTTTCTCTAATATAAAAGGAAAATTTGCAGCTAGGTCATCATTCCACACTCCATAGCCAATCATTATGCTGATATTTGTTTAGTAATATCTATTTTTGCTTAGCAATATCTATTTTTATATCAATATAAAACAGGTCAAAGTTGAAAACTTTGTCCCAACCTTTCCACTTTATCTATTCATGCCTTGGGTGGCATTGAATATCTAGGGGTCTATATAATATAATTTCAAACATCCAGAAAAGATTATTACATGTGCATGTTTATCATTTACACTGCTTTGTGACTGAGTCCTTGTCTGCCATTGAAATCAAGCCTACTATCCAAGTTAAGCAGAAAACTAGTAATAACATTGACCTAATAGGGAACAGGTACTGTGTTAGCTGTCTATGTACACCATCAAATTTAGTGATTTACTCTGGGAAGTACGCTCTATATACCAAGCCACCAACAAAATGACTCTGAAGGGTTGGTTACTTTCAGCGGGATGAAATATTTTTCAGTGTGAAGAAACTAAGTAGCTGAGTCAGAACTCAAATTTACTTCTTGTTGGACCTAAAAGCCCTGATCTTTCTATAGCTGTAAGATGGAGTTTTGCATCCAAGTATTAGGGTCACTATGATTTACCATCTTCACTTTAGCTATCCATAGTTTTTAAAGGTAATTTTCTTAGTATTTATATGTGTATATCACGTGTTTGGATTAAATTCACTCCCAGTTCCTCCCATATCCCTGCTCATTACTTTTCCCTCTGGAGTTCATGTGCTCCTTTACTTTAGTACTGCCTGTAGTGCGTGGTTATGGGAGAATCCATAGTTTTAAGCTGTTACACCAGATGGAGGTAAGATTACATAGAGCCCAGTTTTCTTCCCACTTGAAGTAAGTTAGATGCGGTCTACCACACTCTTAAGTGATCTTAATTCTTTATATATAGTCGCTTCCACTTCATCTCCATTTCCAGAGCTCCTGTTCTTCTGATGCTCATGAAGAACACGGAAATATGACAAGTCCTCTCTTAGGATGCTTCCTTTTGAATGGTAAATGCAAAGGTATCTATTGAGCACCAACAGGATGCCAGCTCTGACATATAACTTCATCTTATTTTTAACAGTCCTGTAATGTGGACATTAGTATTTACAGTTTACAGACAAAGGCAGGGAAAGAAGACTTGGACGACACGACATGGCATAGAATGAATGAAACTGGGATTCAGAACCCAGTCTGCCTGGCTCTAAGCTTAATAACCTGTTAACTTTTTTCACACTACCTCTGTAATGATTCCTTCTCTGAACTAAATCACAGTTCAGCTCCTCTCTTAGTCTTCCCCTTTTAGGGATTGCATTCTTAATGAAATTTCAAAACAGTTGTAATAATTGAGTGAGTTTTTCGAAGAAATGTGTATTTCATCCCCACATCTTTAATCCCATTACTTTTAGGGGTTCTTAAATTAATTAACTGCTAATTTATTTTGAAATTCTCCTATCAGGGGGTGATGATCTCCAGTACTGGGTCCAAACCCAGTAAAGACGGAGAAAGATTAATGCATGATTGTTAATTGCCTAGCATGGAGGGCCCCAAGCTCTTTGTCCTGCCACTGAAAACCATGGGTTGTTCTCTTTCATAGACAAAGCTCTTTAAGGTGAGCACCGTGTTACTCAGCACAAAACTATTGCAGCATTGTTACAGAGTTGACAAAACTTGGCAAGTGAGAGGATTGCCAGGTAGACACCCCCAGTTGCTGATAACTAGCATTGATGGTGGCTAAGGTTGAGTCAGGCTTCTTAAGGAAATAATCAGCTTTCTAACTTCACATGCCTCCTTTCCTTCTTGAAGCGAACAATTAGCTGCATGCCATCTTCTAAGCATTGCATTAGACACCAGAGATGCCAAAAGCTACAGTCTCTGACCTTAATAAATGCATCCTCAGGAGCTGGAGAGATGGCTCAGCAGATAAGAAATGCATTCTCTAGATCAGGAGACAGGCATGCATCTGACCCATGATTCCACATCGTAAGATCATCCTTCACAGATGTAAAACCATTACAGGCTTCCTGATGATGTAATAGAGCATGAAGCATGAGGAATGGAAGTGTGGAGAGATTCTAGTGGCAAAACTGAGCTGAGCTATGAAGGAAAAGAACTTTAGAGAGTTACAGAAAAGATGGGACACACTTTTAAGACAGAGGAAATGACATAAACATAAATATCTAGGAAGAACATATCAAGATCTGAGAATAATAATGGCAATAAATTCAGATGACTACTACATTCTTTTTGAACTGAGAGCTGATAAATCAGAAGGGTAAAATGATACGAGACCATGAGTGAGCTTGAATGCCCTGCTAACAGCTGTGGGCTTATTATGTCAATGTTGGGAGCTAGCTTTCCTTGCCAATCCAGTGTCCCTGTGATCACCAGTGGGAGGTGGGTGAAGGTCGCGAGGACTCTGGACAGCTGTTTTCAGCTCACAACAATCACACTGCTCATGAGCCAGCATCATATATTAGGGGGGGGGGGGAGACACAATGTTCTCTCTGTTTCAATTTTTATTTGCACTAAAATGGATGGCTTTTTTTACACACTATCAATAATGCCTGTGCTGGAGGAGCTTTTAATAGGACAAGCATTCATCATTCTAAGGTTGCTCTTTCCCCAAAAGCATGAGAGCAATCTGTTGGTAAAATGGGAAAACCTTGTACACGAGGTTGCCCTGCTGCCTTTCTTCCAGGTGGTGTCCACTGATAGCAGTGAAAAAGGACAAAAAAAATCATAATAATATTAACACTTTCAACAAGTATCTGTACCTTAGGAAAGGTAATCCCTCACAGCAGAAAGAGCCAGGACATCGTGAATGTGTCTTCTTGCCAACTTGGTCTGCACTTTTTGACTACATCCCCAAAAGAGAAAAACCAAACATTTTCCCAATAGTTCTAAGGATACTTTTATAAAAGTTAAACATGATAAAATTACAAGTAATTCGGGATTACATGCTTATATTCAAAGTACCAACCTAAGAGGGAATTTCCAATTATCATTATTAACAACCCTTTCTACATTTTTATTTTTGAAATAATTATAGAATCACAAAAAGCTTGAGAAAATGTACAAAAAGTGGAAGCTGATGTACCTTGCACTCAGCAAACATCTGACATATCTAGAAAAATAATCTTGACTAAATAGTAGACTTAATGTGAATATCCTATCCCTAAAGCCAATTAGGAACCTATGAAGCCCCAGTATTACATTTACATGCTGTGTATATGTGTGTATGTGTGTGTGCGCGCGTGCGTATGTGTGTGTGTTTGCACACAATTTTGTCATATGTGTAATTTATGTAAATAGCACCATAATCAAGATATAAAATTGTTCTGTCACTACAGGACTTTGTGGTGCCACCCTCTTTATAGCCACATATATTTTACATACTCCAGAATTAATCTTGTTTACCATTTCTATGGTTTTCTTACTTTAATACTGCAGCATGCTTTAGGTAAATGTTTACTGAGATTAGCTTTAGCTTCTCATGTGAGTATTCTAAGACACTATGCTTTAAAAATCTCACTTTTTTATTAGTTTCCATTAAGAAGGGGCATGTATGTCTTGAATCCCTGATACTGTCATATCTTCATCACCAAAACACAATGGATGACATTTAGCAAGAACCAAATAAAAAATGGTCCACTAAGTAACATAAAAGCTATGGTTCTTGAGCCCTTGTATTGATCGGGATAATTTGAGTTTTGAGCACCAAGTAGGAATAATTTTAAAGATCAAACAGTACAGGAATGATTCACATCAGGAATCTGGGGGCAAAGTAGTTCTAGCAGGATGCCAACATTAAAATCAAGTACCAAGACTCCTCTTGGACTGTCCTCCCTTCCAGTCCCAGGAAAGTGACTCAATTCTAGGAAACATGTGCAAGTACTGCAATATTCAGTAAGAGATGTGTCTTCCTAAATATTTCTGAAGGGCATTTTGCCACTAACCCTGATCCTAGCATTTAGACACTGAATACAGGAATTAAAGGAAATTAATACTATCCTTTGGTATTCAGTGAATTCTAAGCCAGTCAGGTCCACATGAAATGCTGTTTCAAAACAACAAGAATTCCAGAACTTTCTCAGGAGACCTTGCTTTTGTATTGATGTATTGATCAGAACCAAGTCTCTTGTTCATATCTGATCTTAGAAGCAGCAGAGGAACCGCTGTGGTCAACTTAGATGACGCTCATGCTTCTGGCCAAGATAGAGTTCACCTTCACTGCAAAGCATAGAGAAAAGTTTCATAAACAAATGAGTCCCCAGTAGTACAGAGAAAGAAAAGAATGGCTACAGTGGAATATCAAGTACAAAGTGGAGGGAATATTTCAATAAGATAAGCAAAATGATTATCTCAACTAGTTACTGCTTTAATTAAAAGTGTTTGATGGAACATTTAATCAATATAAAAATAATGTCTACATTTCCTGAAAATTAAATATTTGTTTTAAAAAAATGGCTTCTGTCTATGACGCAGAAGAAGAGTAAAAAGTTACCCTCTTAGTCAAGATACGTTTCCCAACATTCCAGTATATATTTACAATGTCCTTCCATTGATCTTCTTTCAAAATGGTATTGCTGTAACAGTGAGGTCTAATAAGCTGTTCATAAAATACTCCTAATGGAAGTTGAATGGAGACATACCATCCAGTTGCCCCAATCCCAGAGGCTTCAGCAGTTGATTTTGCATTTCTCCTTCTTAGATCTGATTCCCCCATTCCGAAAAGAACAATTACTACAGGTGCCAGTTCTGTCCATAATGTTCTTTCATGACCCTCCATTTCAGTCCAGTTGCATTAATTTGGTGTTTAAATTTATTGCTCTGGAGTCTAATGTGTATTACTCCTGTCAGAATTAAATTTAATTTACTGCAACAGGGCAAAGAGGTTACAGAAACCAGATTTTAATTCCCAAGCCATTAAAATGTGTTGTCCTTGATAAACAAGATCTTTATTATACACCAGCACAATGTGTGTGCCTAGAGGGAAATTGTTCTGCAGAATGTACTCAGTGGATGGACCTTTTCTTTGTAAAATTGTGTATTATCTCTTTATTCTGTATATATGAATGTTCCAGAAAGACTAGGCTATAGAAGCATTTTGTTCTATCGTTTCTTTTCTGATAATGAAATAGGAAATCTAGCCTCAGCCAGACTATAGATTTCTACTCTATTCCTGCTGAGAACATCTCAACAGTGGACTATAGCCAAAGATACAATACAAACTCTTTTTTTCTATAAAAGCAGATACTAAAGACAGCAAGGATTTATTTGTTGTCAAAATGAAAATAGACTAATTTTTAAGTTTAAATAATCTATGTTGTTAAAGTGGTATGTGCCTTCAAAGAATTAGCATGGAATGTTATATACTGTATACATAGTATCTTACATATATAGTATATATTCCATGTAAGATATATAGCTTATATGTTCTATATATTTTACATAAAATATATTTTTATATACATGTGTAACATATATATATCATATATGAATATATGTATTCTTAAAAAACCCCTATTCTTCTTCTTCCTTCTTGTTGTTTTTCTTCTCTTTATATGTATGTGTCATTATATTTAAATATCTGTGTATATTTATGTGTACGTTTTAGCCTCGCATATACACTAATTTCTGTATTGCCATGCACAGTACATGAGAAGCAGAAAAATGTTTAGTGAAATATTTGACTGCTTAATCTTACGCTTTTTCTTTTATGATTTTTTCTCAGATGCATGATGCTCTATGCAACACCAAAAAATAAACAAAAGCAACTTCAAACTGACTGACAATAAGATGTGTTGGTTCCCCTATCAAGAAGTGTTAAGAGTGTGGTGTGGAGCTTAAGCTTTTTTTGTTAAAAGCAGCATATTTCAGGGCCCTGTGTTTCCTGAGTCTCCACTCAGTGATCCACAGAGTCTATTACACTTTAAGGGGTGGTACACTTTGTGTTAGCACTATACAGAGCTCATGTTTTATTTGAAAAGAACATTGTTTGCTTCATTCCAAAGCAAAGAATATTTTCAGATGACTCTTATGTCTCCTTCTCTTCCACTACTGGCCGTTAGCCAAAATGAGGTCACATGGCCATTCCTCAGCCATTCATTGCTAAGGGGAAGTTCTATTGGATTCATGAGTGCAAACCTCACATTATTCTGGGAAGTAGAATCATGAGCCTGAGGTGTAGAGGTCTGACAAAAAATGTGTGTTTCTTATTAGAGAGTCAAATGTGTTCTAAATGAACTTCTACAAAACCCACTGTGGTCATGAGTTTAAGGTCCTGAAAGTTTTGACATTTTACCTTTGAGTTGACTTGAAACTTCTAAAGAGATTTTTTTTTTCATTTAATTTTCATGCACTTGATTTTTGTTTTATTCTCAATGGGTCTTTTTGGGTTTTAATGTTTGCTTCATGGTATGTATTTCTTTTTGTTTCTTGTAGTTTGCTGTTTTCCACTTTGAATAATACAAAACTTTTGAACTAAAATTAGAGGTCTCCCAGAAATGATCTTTAAATAACTCGATACTTTGAAAAGAAGATATCTAAATTCTAGTTTTCCATTCAGCAAACTTAATATCTATTGATACTGTTTCCAGAATGATAAGGGCATTGTCCTTCAGAGTCTCCTACCTATTGCATATTTCTTTTCCTGATTTTTGATCAGCCATATTAATATTTGACATTGTCAATTATTACTGTAATTACATTATATCCTATAAACTCATTAATACAGATTCTGAAGTCTAATTTCAATATTGACATATTTTTATTGATGATGTGTACCTTTTTTGTTGTTGAGAGTCCAAATTTCTATTACTAATTTTGATCTCCCTCATCCTTCTCTTTTTTCTTCCATCCTCTTTATACTATTTCTGATTGGCTAGATTTCAAGACAATAATCAAATCAGCTCACCCATGTATTTGCGTATTAAGTCACAAGTCTTAATTTTCTATTCTGTTTTATAATGATAACAATAATACCAGTGGGTA
Organism: Peromyscus eremicus; assembly: GCF_949786415.1. Classification (NCBI taxonomy): domain Eukaryota; kingdom Metazoa; phylum Chordata; class Mammalia; order Rodentia; family Cricetidae; genus Peromyscus; species Peromyscus eremicus. The sequence continues at coordinate 75,764,855 of NC_081423.1, forward strand.
TGAAATTTATATATTTACCTTTTTCATCTTATAACTCACAAAATATAGCTCAAGGCTTGATGTTCTAGCTCAGTGGGAGAGCACTGATCTACCAAATGCAAGACTCTGAGTTGAGGCCCCAACATGGAAGAACAAGAATAAAAGGATCAGTGGAGGAGAGAGAGTAAGGGAAGAAGAGGAGGAAGAGGACAAGAAGAACAAGGAAGAAGAGGAGAATTTGTTGCTGAAGTGTCGCTGAATAGACCTGAGAAACCAATATGATATTTTTTTTCTATTTTAGATATTTCTGTTGTGATTAGATAAAAATAATGCTTTTAAATGCTAGTTTTTGCATTTGAAATTACAGTGACTTTGTCAAGATATGCTAGATTGATTGTTCTTTAGCAACAATGGGTTCTTTAACAAACCATCCCTTGAATAATATAATTTTTTTTCAATCCAGATTGGTTTGGTGTTACATGAATCCACAGGAGTCTGTTAAAGGATCTTAGGAATTTACAAACATATAAAATGGGGATAATACATTCATGATACACGTAGACAAATTTCTAAACACTCTTATTAAATAAGAAACACAGAGCCAATTACAGAGGTATAAGCTGTATAGATCAGAGCAATAGCCGCCAAATAACCTTAGCTTCCAAAGAGAGCTTCTTCCTGTCTAACCTGTGTTTTTATTGCCTTCCTGTTCTGCCTTCTCATTGGCTCTTAACTCAGCCACCTCACTTCCTTGCCACTGCCTGTCTATACAGACCTCTAGGTCTCTATTGTTGGTACTGGGATTAAAGGTGTGTGTCACCACGCTTGACTGTGTCCTTGAACACACAGAGACTCTGCCTGCCATGTGATTGGATTAAGGGCATGTGCCACCACCGCCTGACTTTTGTTTATGGCTCGCTATGACCTCTGATCTCCAGGCAAACTTTATTTATTAACATACAAATAAAGTATCACAAAAAAACAAATAAAGTATCACATTTCAGCACAAATAAAATATCACCACAGTTACAGAATGAAATAAACACCACCTCTTATCCAGCTGTCATTGTCCTCTGTTCTGCCCAAGGGTCATGGGAACCCACCATCCAGTCTCCAATCACCCAACAGAGAGAGCACATGACTTCTCTCCCACAACACTTCCCCTTTTGTGTCTAAATAAGAAGGTTCTGAACCTAATATGAAACTATATACAATAAGAACAATTTTCAAGTATTGTCTAGAAGAAAGAAAAGATAATAACATAAACAAAAGTGGAACTACAACCAACAAGAACAGCATCAAACAAGAAACACATACTAAATGTCCAGACCAAGGGTCACTGGCAAATTACGGAGATTACTCCAATAGCTGTCCTATCCTGAAGGATCTAAATATTGGACTTGACATGCTCTTAGCTAAGATAAGAGAGTATTGGGATGGTGACTATCTAGTCTTCAACACCATCAAAGACCTGAGAAGGAAAATGATATTACCTGAGTAAGCAGGAAATGCAAGCAAGCAACTTCTGAAGTATGCAAGAAACAACAGAAACAGATGGCTGCCATGACAGTCTCCCAATGCTTCTCTGCAACATTGGGGCATCCACTATTGGCTATGGGCCTAGAATATCTGACAGACCATTTTCAGAAGCAGGAGAATTTGAAAGACTGTCCCACCTTGTCTTGGCAAGGTTCAGCAGTCGCTTTTCCTTGTGTCCTGCTCGTCTGGATTGAGCAGTGTGCTTACTGTCAGCAGTCAAGGCAAGGGCAGTTCTTTGCCCAACAGGCCATTTTTGGCAAGAAGATGACAAATTCCATGTGGAGTATCTTCAATGCCCAACATCCTCTCAGGAGTAGTCAATACTGCCAGTGGCAGTCGTGTCTCACGTCAACAGAATTATAAGTTATTAAAACATTTGAATGTCATTCTCTAGGTCTATGAAATGTTTGAAGATTACCTGTTCATCTGAAACTCATCTCTGTTCACCTAGAAAACCTAACATGACTATAAGTTTGACAAACAAGGGTGAATATTAACCTGTAACTCTTATCAACCTATATAACTCAAAGACTAAGGTTTCTTGTTATAAAATTAAACAATCTGTAAACAGATGTACAGTATAAGGACAATGACCGTGAAGTTGTGACAATATTCAAAAATATCTTAGTCAGAGGTAGAAATGTTTAGTGCAATATGACAAAAATATCCTTAATTTGTGTCAATATAAAAACTATCAGCCGGTGGTGGTGCACACCTTTAATCCCAGCACTTGGGAGGCAGAGGCAGGCAGATCTCTGTGAGTTCGAGGCCAACCTGGGCTACAGAGTGAGTTCCAGGAGAGGTGCAAAGCTGCTACAAAGAGAAACCCTGTCTTGAAAAACCAAAAAAAAAAAAAAAACTATCCTAAGCAGAAGCAGAACATAATACAGAATGACAAATACAATTTTATATTTGTATCAATATGCAAAAATATTTTAAACAAAAGTAGGAACATATATAAAATATGACAAATATAGTTTTGAATTTGTATCAATATACAAATTATCTTAAACAGAAATAGAAAAATAGTTTACATTTGTATCAATATACAAGAGTCTATACCAATGCAAATTATCTAAAGCTGATAGTTGCTAAATTAGTTTACAAGTAGATACAATAATCTACCTTATTATCCTATCCTATCTCCCTACTTTCTTTTCTAAAAGAGATTCCTGAGTCTAAACTTAATTGTTCCAACCCAACCCTATTACAACTTATAACCAACCCCTTACAGATGACAATTATCCACAACTCTGGGAAAACAAAAACCTGTTGAAAGAGGGGGCATCGTTTTCTTAGAATTGTTTCCTGCTGCCTAGGGGGTGATACTATCTTTGTGGGTTCCTGTAAAAAAAAAAAAAAAAAAAAAAAAAAAAACTAGAACAAAGGTTAAGTCAATTGAGGACTAACTTAACATTTGTAGCCAGTCTCAGAGTAATAAGTAAAGCTTATCTGAAACTCTGGCCAGAGGTATAAGATGATGGATCATCTCAGCTAGCCATCTTGGAACAGTCTTGAACAGTTTGCAATCCAAAGCCAATCTTAGTGTGGTGTTTATTGGCTCAATGGTATCCTTATGAACCAGGTCGAATTGTTGTTGTGGGGCCCCATCATCTTTCTGGAGACTTCAGAGACTGCAGTTAGGAAAATTTATTGTTCACTGTGAAAAACTTAAACGTTATTGATATCAAGACAGAAAGTTAAAATTTTAAGATCGTAATATATCTAAAGAAATGTTATAAAGAGTCAAGAATAAGTATGAGGAGAAAAAGAATTGTGACAACTCTAGACACAATTGTGACAATAAGAGTCCCTATATTTTTGGTTTTCTTCTGTCCCACACCAGATAGCTCTTCTGATATGAGACAGAAACTCTTATTTTTTTTCTTTTAAAACAGTTTAGCCTTCTGTATTATAAATGAATTTTGTACTTTACTCCTAGTATCACTTATGGGTGAGTACATACCATGTGTGTCTTTCTGGGTCTGGGCTACCTCATTGAGAATGATTTTTTTTCTTGTTCCATCCTTTTGCCTGCAAAGTTTGTGAGGTCATCAACTTTTACAGCTGTGTAATACTCCTTTGTGTAAATGTACCACATTTTCCTTCTTCGGTTGAGGGCCATCTAAAGTAAATTAAAAAAATATTAATTAAATAAAATAAAATTTTAAAAAAGAATGTTGTTTATTGTACTCCCGAATACTTACGCAGTGTGTTGTTTGCTCTGTTTTAGTGACAGGATGCTAATTCTTCATAAGTTGGATATCCTCATTTGTATTCTTCAAATAGTTCTGTCTCTCTATTCTTGCTAATGTAACCCTTTGAGTCATGTAATATTCATAGCCCAACCTTTCAGGATCCTATATTTTGTCAGAACTATTCAAATTCCATTTAAAAGTAAATATATAATTTGATCACATTCATCCACATTACCCTCTTTTACTCCACTCTCCTTCACAATGAATCCTTCTTCGACCCACCATATCCTCCTACTTCCATGTTTGTGTGTGTGTATGCGTGTGTGTGTGTGTGTGTGTGTGTGTGTGTGTGTGTGTGTGTGTATGAGACACAGACAGACAGAGCAAGATAGAGAGAGAGAGAGAGAGAGAGAGAGAGAGAGAGAGAGAGAGAGAGAGAGAGAGAGAGAGTCACTCAGTTTAGTTATGATTGCTTGCATGGAAACTAATGTGGAGTCATTTACCAGAGCTTGGACAATTTATCAGTGGTTACACCACTAAAGAAAACTTGCTCTGCCTCCTCCAGTGAACATTAACTTTCAATAACACATGAGGAAGAGGTAGGACCTCACAATGATCTCCACCATTGACAGGCACAGTCTTGTACAGGCCCTTTGAAGGTTACCACAGCTTATTTGAGTTCATGAGTACAATGGTTATGCCATGTCCAGAAGACAGTGTTTCATAACACTCCACTGTAGTGATATAGTGTGTACCGTAATAAATTTATCCAAAGATTAGAGGACAGAACAAACCACTATATTTAACATAGATGCTAGGCTGTGGTGACACACACCTTTAATCCTAGTACATGGGAGGCAGAGATCTGTCTGGATTTCTGTAAGTTCAAAGCCACCCTGCACTACATGAGATTGACTCAGTCTAAGAGAGAAACAGAGCCAGGCAGTGGTGGCACACACTTTTAATCCAAGCAGTTGAGATCTCATGCCTTTGCTTGGGAAGCACACACGCCTTTAATCCCAACACTAGGGAAGTTGAGATAGGAAGTGATATGACAGGGCGGAGAAAGGTATATAAGGCCCGAGGAGACAGGAACTAAAGGCCTTTTCTGGCTGAAGCCTTTCAGCCAGAGCTTTTTCAGGCTGAGGAGTTGGTGGGGTAAGAGGTGGTGGCTGTGGTTTGTTCCTTTGTCTCTCTGATCTTTCAGCATTTACTACAATATCTGGCTTGGGTTTTTTATTAAAAGACCATTTAGGAATTTGTGTCACACTCCACTCACTGGGTAGGGTGGTATATGCGTGTAGTCCCAGCTATTCAGGAGGCTTAGGCAAGAGGATGGTTTGAGACTAGGAATTTTATGCTGTGGAATGCTATGAAGATTGGATGTCTACACTAAGAGCATCAGTATGGTGACTTTTGGGATCAGGAGACCACCAGGATGCCTAATGAGGGAGAACCGGCCCGGGTCAGAAGGAGTCCAGGTCAAAACTTCCATGCTGATGATAATATTCCTCCAGATCATCTAGTTCTTATTCTTTGCTCCTCTTCCAGTGTTCTCTGGGCCTTGGTAGGGGTGATGTTAATAACGTGTTTGAGCTATATACTCTACAGTCACAAATTCTCAGCTGTGTAATACTCCATTGTGTAAATGTACCACATTTTCCTTCTTCATTCACCAGTTATGAATTTATGCATTAACCATCAAATTTATTCAAATTCTCTCTGTATTTTGTATGATTGTTTTCATATATTGATTTACCTTGTTTTTAATATTTTCTAAATTTTCATCTTTCTCTATTTCTCTTTCTAGTTTTGTTTTTTTTTCATTGCTAGAAATTATTTAAAGGTCTATGCTTACATATTTAATTGTTTGGGTGTGTGTTTATTTAAATTATTCTTTTAACATTAAATAATCATTTTAAATATTCATTTACATTTATTTTTAAAAGTTCAATCTATAATTTAATGCTATATTTGCTTGTTGTTTGCTTTTGGAGTAAAAGTAGCTTATTTGTCATTCACTATTTTCTCAAGAACAGGAAAAAAATAAGGTAAATTGAAAAGAGCATTTCTGTTCTTTTTAACTGAAAATACTTCTGTAGCAGGAATCTTAAAAGATCTTATTAATTAAAACAAACCCAGAGTCAGGTATTGGGGTGAATGCTGGAAGATCAGAGAACCAGAATAAGCCACAGCTTCCTCACCTTGCCAGTTCCTCAGCTGATCCTGTTTTCTCAGACTGGAAGCTTCTGAGTCCTCATCCAGAATGGGTCTCAGCTGAACTGTTAGCCTAAAAGCTTAGCCAGTCAAATGCTTCTAGTTTCTGGTTCTCACACCTTATATAGCTTTCTGCTTTCTGCCATCACTCCCTGGGATTAAAGGCTCACTTTCTGGGATTAAAGGGGTGAGTTACCATGCCTGACTGTTTCCAATGTGGCCTTGAACTCACAGAGATCCAGAGGGATTTCTGCCTCTGGAATGCTAGGATTAAAGGTGTGAGTACCACCATTTTCTAGCCTCTGTATCTAGTGGCTGTTCTGTTCTTTGACCCCAGATAAGTTTATTAGGGTGCACAATATTTTGGGGAACACAATACCACCACTAATTGCCTTCTACTAACAGAAATAAAATATGTGTGAACATATTTCCTCTAAGTGTTCAGAAGAAGGCCCTCTTTTGCTAGTAAGGGTCAAAGTATCAGTCAGAAAAGGGATTAATTAGTGAATTTGTATAGCTAATAAAAATTTAATGATATAAAATCTGTTTGATTCTATTCAATTACTACCAATCAGTAGACCCCCAAAGTATTTTCTTTCATCATCTCTTTTTTAGCAATTTTAAACACGATAAAATACAGATATCATTCCACACAGACCCTGCTTTATCAAGATCTCTCCAAGCAGCCTCAACAATGGATTTAGCTTCCTAAAGTCTATTCCTTATACATGTTTATGGCCAAAGGCTCTTAAATCAGATTGCCTCAGGTGAAACCTGGTTTCACCAACATCCCTCAGGCACCCCTCTGTACCTCACAGATGTTTTCTCCCCTTTAAAATGGTGACCCACTGGTCTCTGCCTTACTTTACTGTAAAAAGATTATGTGAAATAGTTTGTATTCACGGGCTCCTGTTCTTCTAAGTTGTTATGAGAAGACACTTATGTGACTTCTGTGGAATTTCTTATTTTTAGAGCTGGAAAGACATGATTACAAGTTTTAACTATCTTTTGAAGATTTCATACATATTTACAGTGTATTTTGATACTACTCATTCCCTACTCACCTCTTTTTTTTTCTGGTAACATTTTATTTTCAAACCATTGAAGTTCTGGACATCCATCTCCATAGAAGAGAAACCTAAACCCAGGATATATTTCCTCAGACAGACCTTAAGGGCAGCCATGAATATCTGGGCTAAAGGGCACAGAGTCAAGGATCAGGCATGGGGAAAGACCTTACTGAATAGTAAGCTATGCTGTCTTTAAATGATTTCATCCTCTCATATCACCTCTTATAATAATCCCAGACCCTATACCACATCTCCCTCTGAACTTCTCTCTCTCTGTCTCTCTGTCTCTCTCTCTCTGTCTCTGTCTCTCTCTCTCTCTGTCTCTGTCTCTCTCTCTCTCTCTCTCTCTCTCTCTCTCTCCCTCTCCCTCTCCCTCCCCTTTTTAACCCACTGGGTCCAATTACTGCTGCCCTTGTGCACATGGATATAAGGCCATTCACCAGATATGGACTGTCTACCAGGAGCCATATCAGTAATGAAAATTGAATCTCCCTCCCAGCATCCTATAATAACCAAAGCTCCTCAGCTAGGGGAAGAGCCAGACTGGAATAATTGACTGGTTTGCTTTTGTGTAGAGATTATGCAGGTGGCTACAACTACTGTGAATTCTTGAAGTGCACCAGCAGTATAAGATCCAGGAGACTTTATTGTTCAGAATACCTTCCTGTGTTGGATAGTTTTCTGTCAACTTGACACAAGCTAGAGTCATCAGAGAGGAAGGAACCTCAATTGAGAAAATGCCTTCATAAGATCCTGTGGGGCATTTTCTTAATTAGTAACTAATGTGGGAGGGGCCGGATCATTGTGGGTGGGTGCTGTGGGATGTTCTGTATGTCAAATGTGTTGCTCTGATTGGTTAGTAAATAAAACACTGATTGGCCAGTAGCCAGGCAGGAAGGATAGGTGGGACAAGCAGAGAAGAGAATTCTGGGAAGTGGAAGGCTGAATCAAAAAGACACTGCCAGCCGCCATCATGACAAGCCGCATGTGAAGATGCTGGTAAGCCACGAGCCATGTGGCAAGGTATAGATTAATAGAAATGGATTAATTTAAGCTGTAAGAACAATTAGCAAGAAGCCTGCCACAGCCATACAGTTTGTAACCAATATAAGTCTCTGTGTTTACTTGGTTGGGTCTGAGTGGCTGTGGGACTGGCGGGTGAGAGAGATTTGCCCTGACCGTGGGCCAGGCAGGAAAACTCTAGCTACAAATGGCGCCCAACGTGGGGCAAGAGTTTCCACCTAAAACCTGAGTAAAAAGATTCTAAAATGGAGCTAAAAACAGCTCCTAGTTGTCTCTTTCAAGCTAGCGGCAGCCTGCGTGTTTGAGCTACTATGGCGGGTTCCTGGCGTGCATGCTCGACCTGCAGTAAAGCAGGAATGAGGCCTCTGCAAGTGGCACATTAAGCTGTGTGGTGGATTTAGCCTTTGCTAGTACAAAAAAAAAGAGCTTTCTGGGCTACACGCTGCTTTGATAGAAGCACAGACCCACTATTTCTGAGAGTTGATGGCTCCCAGAGCTGGCGGAAAACATACCACCGCCATGTTGGGAAGGCAGTGGGCCGATGGCTTCTGATGTGCAATGGAACAGCAGCTGAAACAGTTATTCTTGAAGAGTAACTAAGCTCACGCCTCTCAATAGTAAACTGGCATTTGATAGAGGGATGTGGAGAAGAACGGGATGCTGAGATGAAGCCATATGTACACAGCCAAGAAGAATGGACAGCTGAATTAAAAAACCATCAACAATTTCCAGAATTTAAAATCCTGAATCATGACATGACACTAGTGGAATTCAGGTGTTTCTGGTGCATGGACTGCTCTCACCCAATGTGAGGTTGAACTGTTGACCTTGTGTACATCCTATTTCACAAATGAGTCTGTCAGATATGCTAAGCCTATAGACTGAAGATGATGCCCCAGCATTGCGGAGAAACCTCAGGTGACTGTCCAGGCAGCTGGCTGTTTCTGTCAACTCACAAATCTTTTGGAAGTTGCTTGCATGCACTTTCTGTTTTTATTTTTGTTAGCTAATATTATTTCTTTCTTGGGTCTCTGAGGGAGTTGAAGATTAGTTAGTTATAGTTGAAGGTTAGTTAGTTATAGTTGAAGATTAATTAGGATAGAAAGTGAATTAGATACATTTTGGACTTAACAAAATAGGATAATGAAATTATTATCTCTGAATTTGTCAAATACAAATGGACTAGACATTGTTTAGACATTTATTATTTGTATATATTGTATATAGTTATTGTACTTTTGTATATAGTTTTTCTTTTGTTAGTTATAACCTTTTCCTTTTTTTTTCCTTTTTATTAAAATAGAAAAGGGGAAATGTGGTAGTATTGTACTTGTACTGAAATGTGATTTTAATTGTATGTTAATAAATAAAGTTGCCTGGGGGTCAGAGTTTTAGAGCCATAGCAAGTGCGTGGCGGTGGTGGCGCACGCCTTTAAGGACCTGGAGGACGGTACATACAGGCAGTGACAAGGCAGTCACGTGTTTAGTTTACAACTAATGAGAAGGCAGAACAGCTAGACTATATAAAGACATACACACAGAAAGAGGCCCTTTTCGAAGAGCTCTCTTGGCTGAAGCAGGATCGCTGAAGCAGGAAGGGTAAGGCTCTTAGTTCTGACCTCTTGGCTTTCTTCTCTGAATCGGCTCTGTGTTTCTTATTTAATAAGACGGTTGGTTACATCTACAGGTGGGGCAATCCCTGGCCTGGTGGTCCAGGGTTCTGTAAGAAAGCAGGCTGAGCACATTATGTGGAACAAGCGAGTAAGTAGCACCACCTTGTAGCCTTTGCATCAGCTCCTGCCTCCAGGTTCCTGCCCTGACTTCCTTCAATGATGAACTAGGATGTGGAAGTGTAAGACAAATAAATTCTTTCCTCCTAAATTTGCTTTTGGTCATGGTGTTTCATCACTGTAGCTAGAGTTTTCCTGCCTTGCCCATAGTCAGGACAAATCTTTATCACCCGCCAGTCCCACAGCTGCTCAGATCCAACCAAGTAAACACAGAGACTTATATTGCTTACAAACTGTATGGCCGTGGCAGGCTTCTTGATAACTGTTCTTACGGCTTAAATTAATCCATTTCCATAAATCTATACCTTGCCACATGGCTCGTGGCTTATGGGCATCTTCACATGCGGCTTCTCATGGTGGCAGCTGGCAGTGACTCCTTCTGTCTTCCTGTTCTTTCTTTTTCTCCTCTCTGTTAGTCCCGCCTATACTTCCTGCCTAGCCACTGGCCAATTTGTGTTTTATTTATTGACCAATCAGAGCAATTTGACATACAGACCATCCCACAGCACATCACAGCAAAAATAACTCTAACTAGGGCACTCCCTGACCTCTGGCTCTTTAAATCTTTCTGTCACTTCCAGGTTATTCCTTAGGACTTGAGGAGAGGGAGTGATATGGATGTCCCATTTGAGGCTGAGCACTCCTTAGTCACTTACTCTCTGCACATTGAGTCTCTGTGTTAACCTCTGTCCACTGCAAAAAGAAATTTCTCTGATGTGGAATGAAAGATACACTATAAGGAAGTATAACGAAGGCAATTTGATGCTATGTCTTTTTACCAAAATAATAGTAGTGTGTTCTCCCTTATGCAGCATGAGCTCACAAACCACAAGCTACACTGGTTGTAGATAAAAGTCACTAACTAAATTGCCAGGAATTATTTTCACTAACTCCTATTATGATTGCTGATTCCCAATATCTGTTCCCATAGTTTATGTAATAGGGTTTCAAGGAGAACAATAGACCAAAATACTTTTGCTGCCTTACAAAATAATTCTATTTTATTCTTATTCTAGAAATAAGTGAGTTTTTTAAGTCAAAAGATACTGCAATAAAATAAATAAAGGATCATTAGAAATTCTTCTCATCAGAACTAGTTACCATCAACATTTCAAGAGCATATTTGTAGGCATTTCTGTAGACACACATATACACAAAAATGCACATTCTTATTAACAGAAATACTCTTTCTATGTCCTACATATTACCCTTAAAACATCTTGTGATTTTTTTCTATGTAAATAAATATATAAAGTAAGTGTGTATTCATGATTATATTGGATAAAAATAATCTCTTGATAGACATTCAGTCTCCTCCCAGAAGTTTATCATACTTCTCTTCCCATAATCAATTACTTTTTAATGAACACTGTGGAAGGGGATAGCAGACATGAGGCTCTCTCCATTGAATTTGCCCTTCAGAAGTGAATTTTTGTTCAAGAGGCTTATAAAATGTGTCTTTCCTTTTTCATAGGAGAGAAGAAAACATGTGCTTTAAAAAAAATGCTGTTGCAGATGGACTGAGACCTAAATCCAAAATGAAATATATTTTTTTTCTTTTTCAAGAGAAATCTGATGTATTAAAAGGATGGGTGTAGGTTCTAAAAGAACAATCAGACTTTCTGATCCCCCCAACCTGGCATCACTACCAAAGGAAGTTCTAAATATTAAATTCAGTCACTCAGCCAAAGCCTCACTTTGTTCAGTAAAACCCAAGCCTGAGGACTGTCAGCAATGGTGAGTCTCATCACTTGTCAAAAGCCCAGAGAAAAGACGGGGCTATGGATATCAGCTGGTAGGGAGAGAAAGGAAACTCTCAAAGATGTGATTCAGAAATCGACACTCAATCAAAGATGAAATGTCTACTGCTTCATTTTGTATTTATAACTTTTCAATTTCTGGATAGTTTGGGAAGTCAATGTGCTGGTCTGCAGTGTATGTTTTAATGAATCCTAACTACATAGCAGTGAATTGTCTTACATACTTTTTATATCTGGTAAATTCTTCACAAAACCCCCTCTCCATTTACACTTTGAGGTAAAAATTTAGCAATGTTTCTTCTCTTCCTATTTATTTATTTACTCTTATTCATTCATTTATTTATTGTGCTGCAGTAATCTCTTTCTTTTGTAAGTATTTATTAGCTAGCTTTTTACCTGTGTTGTTGGGAGAATGCTTAGCTGATATTATCTGCATCTAAAATGGGTAGTCAAGAAAGAGTAATCATGGTTATAAAATGTTCCAGAAAAGAACAAAGACAATATGATGAGGACATATGAATGGAAATCTTGTGTCTTTCCTGTTAATGGACATTGTTATGCTATTGGAAATCATTTGGCTGATTCTACTAGTACACTAAGATTGTCTTTTTCCCAAATCACTATCATGAAAAATAGTGTTAAACTATGCAAATAAAAGTAAACATCTTCATACTTAACTTACAATCATTTGCTGTAACACTTGACAAAACCTAATTTATTACAATGCAATTGATATATTGTGGTATGAAGCACATTGCAAATTGCAAATGCTATTATTTGCTCATACATAAATTTATCTGAGAGAAAAATTAACTGAAGCACAAGTCCTACCAAGGTGAACACAATTTAGTAGAAATTTGCAAAACATATATACACACACAGATTTCAAAAAACAGCATCTGCTTCAAGTCATTTATGCTTTGCCACACCCAACGCATGTGGTTTCAAAGATCTGATTGCAAATATCATGCCACTTAACAATATTTCATGAGCCACTGCCCTAGAAATGTCCATATTGACCACAAGTTTTAGGTGCTATTCAAGGAAAGTACCACAATTGTGGTAGTATTTACATACTTATTAACTGTTTAAGGTGTATAATACTATGAAACCATGTTTATTGATTTCCTGGGTTTGTCTCTTACAACCTCCTAGAGAATTATATCTCAATTCTATTTCCCCAGATGCCATTTGATTTTTTTCCTACTTGATTTTTTTTTTTTGCAAAGCATTTTTAAAAAGAAATCCCCAAGTGCTATCACAGCATAACTTCCTGTACATATTGCACCAGGACTGTCGTTGTTGGCATTATTGGTTAAGATGAAATCTGCCAGATGTCTCTAGCATAAAATCACTGTCTTTCACCGGCAATATTTTACTCATACATACAATGTCAAGGAAAAATAAATCAGTTTAACTTCTTGGAAGATTATAAAGGATCTGTGGGGAGATATTAAAATAATTGCAGTATTTTAAACTATTTTATGGGAGATAGTTTGAAGCAGTTCAAATGTCACTGTTTCTCTTTAAAGGTTTGCATATGAACATTTGCAAGTAGCAGTTAACCAAACATGTAGCAATTACTACTACTGTGTATGGACGTGATCCCTCTCTCAGTTTTCCTTATTTATTAATTAGAATTCTATATAAAGAAGATGTATCCCTTCTTTCATGCTTGCTTATTCTTTTAAATACCAATTTATATTGGCATGAACTTCTGGATATCAATGTATGAAGCAAAATCATTCCTGTGATTTTTTCAGAATCATGAGAAAACATCAGAGACAGATAAACGAAGGGACATTCAGTAAAACATCTAACTACAACTCTTCCAAAGTGCAAAGATCATAAAAGATAATAAGGGATTGAGATATCACAGACTGAAGCTGACTAAAGAACACAGCTAAATTCAAAATACATGTTCCACCGAGTCCTGGGGCAGAAAAAAACATAAGCAGAGTGGAGTTTACTACATGTCATGTATTATCTTAAATAATTTTCATAGAGTGATTCATTTGATGAGCAAACTAAACCTAATTGACATGTATTACTACCCTTGGCCTAAATATAAAGAAAATGAGGAACAGAGTGGTTAACAACCTTTCTAGGCTGGAAAGTATAATAATGAGAGCCAACACCTCCTACTATATACTAGGATTAACAAGTAAGTATAGGAAAAACTTCTTGAGAGTTCTATGTATGTCATATTTTATTCCAATTCAACGATAGTGAAACAATAGAGCCAAAAGATTCTATCTCAGAAACACAGATTCTGAATCCAATAGAGAAAAACAGATTGTTGAAGTCTCTTTTAGCTAACCAAATGAAAACAGGAGAAAGGAAGCAGAGTTTAATGTCAACAACACAGAATTCAGACATGTGATGTGGTGTATGGTGAATAAAGATATCTGTTGTCTCAGATAATCACAATAGGCATCAATGAGTGTCTCTGAGTCTTTGATGATTCCCATTTTCTAGTCACTCACAGAAATGCACAACCAAAAATTGTAGGTTGGAAATGGCAGGTCAAGTTTTCTCAGTCAATTTTGCAAATTGCTGAATTGCTAGTAATTGTACCACTAATCTGCTGTTTTTCTTTGCCCACTTAAAGGCTTCAAAATGGTTTAAATGATCAGTTTAGTCAGAGGGCCTGGGATTGGCAATCAGTAATACCAAAGCTGATTCAGTGGAAAGGCTTTGGGAATAAATACAATTAGCTTTAAGATGTGGCTTTACCACTTGCCAGCTATTAAGCTAGTCATTTTATTTCTTCTGATTTCAATTCATTTCCTATACATTAGAATAATAATAACCGTCTCCCAAGGTCACTATGGTTATTAAATAAGAGGATGCTTGCAAAGAGCTCAGTATCTGATGCATAAAGACAAAAAAATGTGTGTTATTATACCTGTATATTTCCCTTATCATTAGTAAGGATCAGTATCTGCTTCATTCTAGCATAAGTTCAAGTAACTAGTCATTGCTTTATTTCATATAACAGTATTCTGGAATTACCAAATAAAAATTTCTATGGCTTAGCTTCCAAAGATTACTAATGACAACTTTGAAGAGATCTATTTCTTGGCTGTTGTATTTATATTGACCAAAGGTCTTTAGGCATCCACTGAGATTGTTGCAGGATACGTATTATTTTGAACATTGATAATGCTTTAAAATAGTATTTGGAACTCATGGCATGATACTAGTACACATAAACAAGGGAGAAATACCTATAACATACTCCTTTTTTATTCAGTTAGAAATAGTAACATTGGTATTCACTCGTGATTATAAACATAGAAAATAACTAGAGAAATGTGCTTAAATGATGTTGTTTATTTACATATTCCCAAATTCTACTCACTGAGAATTTGGAGAATTCAGAGAGCATAACTACAGTCAAGATGGGGAATTAGTCTTTAAATCAGACTAGTACAACTTGAAAAAAACCCAGGTGGTCCCTGGACTGAAACAGACTACATTAAAACACAAAACAACTTCTACCATAAATCAAGGCATTGTTCAAAGATAAAAAGAAGCTAAGCACAAAGGTATATGCCTATATTCCCAGATTTTGGGAAGGTAAAGCAGAAGGATTACCTGATCCTATAAATTAGAGGCCAGACTAGGCAATTTTGCAAGACTTGTCTCTAATAAAAAAAAGAAAAAGAAAGACAGACCAGGGTAAAGGAAAGAAGAGGAGACAGAAAAGGAAGGGGGAAGAGAAGAGGGAAGAAAAGATAAATGTCAGGATGATATAAAAGCCATTGAAGGACTCCCACCGGTTTCATGGAGAATGATCCAAGTGTGAATAATGGTAGTAATGATTGCAACCAATGTAATAAAACAATAAATTGTATTTCCACATTTTAATTGAAAGTTTGATAAGAAAAAATCGGACATCTGCATAATTTTCAAGTATGCCCTGACAAACTGTTTATCAAATATATATTGGTAATGATAAACGGACATGGGTTAAAGTCTAGAAAATACTACCTTAAACAAATGATTAATTTAAACATTAATTGTAATTGATAAAATCAAAATTGTGAATTACCTGATGGGACACAGAGAAACAAGTATTGTTTTTTTCATTCCTGCCAAAGATGCAGGAATTAACTGTAATCATTCGAGAACACTGAGCTTATCAAAATGAGAGGATATTCTACAAAAAAATCCAGCTCTGGTCTTTAAAACTGCCAAGGTTATAATAATCAGGTAAACAGTAAAAAGAGTGCCTGGAGAGAAGGAAACATAAATGAATGGAATGCATGATTCTGAATGAGATCCTTTCACGTAGAATATGATGGTAATGTTTGTCAAACTTGACTGTTGCAAAAATTTAGAAATAGTGAGGCAACCATTTTAACTTCTTGATTTTGGTCATTGAATAGAATACAAGTAATAAAAAAACAGATTTGCATAAAAGTCATCCCAAAGTATTCAAGAGTGATGGGACATATTTTGACAGAGAATAACATTCTTTGTTCTTTCTTTCTAGATTTTCTAAATGTTTAAAATTGCTTTAAAACTGAATTGTATTTATTTTAAAAGTCAGTTTTATTTTCAAAAAATAAAACAAGCAAGATTAAATTCTATAGTATTTAGTTTTATGTGATAACTTGGCTAGGTCAAGGTACACAGATTGTTTTGTCAAATATTGTTAAGGATGTTTCTATAAAGCAATGTTTTAGATAATAATGTATTTAATTCAGAGTATTTAATTAGAGTCAATGTTGAGTAAATCCATAGAAACTTCTGTGTGTGTGTGTGTGTGTGTGTGTGTGTGTGTGTGTGTGTGTGTGTGTAAAGAATGAAAAGTCCTCTATAGTATAGTGACTGTATTTCCCTAAAGAACCTCAGCTATGGCACTTGTCCAATAATCTGGAATTTCCTAAACTAATATTAGGCGAGAATTCATGACCCTTGTTGAATGAACTTCAAGCTACTCAGGAGATAGTAATAAACTGAAAACATACTGTAAATTATCTCATTATTAAATATTGACTCAAATGTTCAAAGATCCAAACTAGACATGTGTCTCTTCAGAACCAGTCCTTAGGAAGGCACATGGTGCCTCTGCTCTGTAGCTGCCACACAAGAGCTTTGCCAGCCTCGAGTGTCAGCTTAGTTATGGCTGATTTCTGCATCAGTTTTCTGTATAAGGCCTTCTTGGACAGAAGAGCTTCGATGCTCAATTGCTAAAAACTTAGAAAATTGCTGCACTAGAATCAACTAAGCAAGGTGCATATGAGCTCACAGAAACTGAAGCAGCAAGCACAGGGCCTACATGGGTCTGCACCAGGTCCTCTATGTATATATTGCAGCTATTAGCTTGTTTTTTTAATGGGAGTCCTGACTATGAGAAGAAAAGGATCTCTGACTCTTGTCCCTCTTCTTGTGACTCTTTTCCTCCTGTTGAGTTGTCTTGTCCATCTTTGATATGAAAGTTTTTTTCCTTCACTGTTTTATACCTTATTTTGTTATATTAGGTTAGTATCTTTTAGAAGCCTGTTCTTTTCTACTGAGAGACAGAGAGGGAGTGGATCTGGAGGGGAGGGAAGAAGAGGAGGAACTGGGAGGCCTAGAGGGAGGGGAACTATAATCAGGATACATTGTGTGAACAAGGAATTTATTTTCAGTAAAATGAAAAAGGAAAATCACTGTACTAGAGAGTTCATAGCTTTGCCCAATTTGCAGTTCAGTCTTTTGTTTAATTTTTTGAAGTTGTGATCTCTCAGCTTCCTGCTTTGGCAACCTGCTGCCATGCTTCCCAGCCGTTATGTACTCTTCTTCTGGTATGATAAGCCAGAATAAACTCTTCCTTCCACAAGTCACTTTTCATCATTGTATTGTATCACAGCAACAACAGGTAACTAATTCAGAAACAGGAAGGAGATTCTAATCTATCGCATGGAACTGACTCAGGAGACAGAGGGTAGGAGAGCATGAAGTCATGTGACTGCCCATTATTTATTCAAGAGTGCAGTCTAGGTCAGGTCCAATAAAAATATAAGGTTTAGAAAGGCTATAGAAAGAACACAGAGGTCATTGATCAGTTAGCAAATGTCTAGACAGATTAAGGGGTGGATACATTACTTCCTAAACAATCTGAATCACTAGGTTTCCCTGTTCCTCACTGGGCAGTTGTAAGAGTAGAGGAAAACATAAGCAAAAGACCAGGAGCTAAGCAGTCTCCGCTGATTATAAACCTGGTGATGCCACTAATTACTCTTTTAAAGTGAGTCACATTCCCCAGAAATCAGTGGGAACTCTTGACACAAGGATAGATCTCTGCTTTATCCATCACCAGCATGGTCCCTGTGACCTACACAGAAAGCTTCCATTTAATCTTTACTCCATTCCAAGCTAGTTCCTTTATCATTTAAGTAAGAGTTTTAATAGGTACACAAACCAACTTCTCAGTTTGGCCTCAGCTCACTCTGTCCCTTACAGCCTATAAGCTCCTCCCCTTACACCCTGAAGCATTACAAAGGCTTCTTAGTTACCCATAATAGATATTCAGCTTTACTCTGAATGCTCTGGGAGGAGAAAGGATGAGAGGAGGAGGAGGAGGAGGAGGAGGAAAAGATGATGATTCTGAGAGATGCCTCTTCTGCCTTCCACATGGCTGTTATTGACAAACTATTCCAAATCCAGAAGGCTTGCAGACCCCTTCTGCCCCACCTACCCACCTTGTTCCTCACCTCTTGGCATTTCAGCTTCACTCTAAAATAAAGGAAATGTAATATCTTTTAGCATTCAAATCCCCTGACTGATTGCTTTGATGACCATTTTAAATGGAAAGAAAATATTATGTGAGTGGGTAACAGTAATTAAATCAGGTTAAGTTCCTAATAAGTTGTATTTTCTTTCTTCAGATTCTATTTATGTATTTAAGAATTCATATACATATATGTATGCAAAAACAATTCATGAAAAATAAGGTCATAACCTTAAAAGCAAGCGTTTATGGGAGGGTTTGGGAGGAGACGGAAGGAGATATTATAATTTTTTTAAAATAAAAGAAATAATTAAATATATATTTCTTATTAGGACACTCTTCTGGTAATTTCATTCCTCCTTCTAAACCAACTCAAAAGCATCTCCTCAGAGAAACCTTTCTGGTGTTTCTTTTTTTTTCTATCAGAAACTATAGCTCCCTCTTCTGGCCTCCATTCATTTCACACTAACCTTTTCTGAAGTCAGTCTCCACCTAGTCGGTGCTTTTATTAATCATATGTCTGTGTGACCCATACATTGCTATTTCCTCAAAGGCAGGACATGTATATTACTTTTGTTTGCCGACCCTTTAGTAGAATTCCTAAAGAGATGAATTTTTGATAAACACTAAAATTTCAATAATCACTGATGGATGAAGTTAAAAGTAAATTTTTCACAGCTTGCTCAATTTTGTTCTGATCATGTGCATGTTTTGAGAAGCGGCATACAAAACAGGCTGAAGAACTATGTTGCCTTTGTATTTCTTCCACTCTAGATTAAGTTACAACCTCCATCTAAGAGGTATCCATAATACAACCTCAAGAACTGAAAGGGGAAACAGCATCAAGTTGGAAAACACTTTTTTCACTTGTGACAGAAAATGCTTTAACTGATCTTTACTTCTAGGAGAACATCTCCAGATAGATTCCATGAAGGAGGTTTTTGAGATAAAAATCAGTGTATAAATGGAGACTTATTGAATATGGAGTGAAAACAGTGAGTGAATAGGGAAAACTAAAAAGCATCGAAAAAGAAGTCAACCAAGCAACCACAAGTGAAGTTTCATATCAAGTTTCCAGAACTAAAACAAACTGATCCCAGAGCACCCTCAAGTAGAACTATGTCTCAGCACTGTATGAGCACTTTAAGATAGGAGCTCGTCTTTGAAGCTCTAAGCTTACCAGTGTTTATCGGCAAGGAACCATCCCCCAAATGATTAAGTAGTTAAAGAAAACAAATTCTCAGTTACTTCCTAATGTTTTATGTGAAAAGCAAGTGTCCTCAGTCCTCAGTAGCCTGAGCTTGGCTTTCAAGGAGGAACCACAGACAGGACTATTCACTGAAGGCAGACATCCATAAAAGACCAACAGGGGGCAGAAAGGTAGAAGAAACCTGAATATAGCAAAGCAATGGAGGTATCCATTTGGACAGGACTGAGGCTGAACCTCAGCTGACCCTTCTCACAGGGCAACTGGGGATATGGGGCAAGACAACCCCGCCAAGTCAGCAGACTCCACTGCACTCAGTCTGTGTGTCTGTGTCATACAAACCTAAGCATTGATTGTCTTAAAGCAACTGTTGTTCTTAGATGTTAGCATCTTATGCAAAGCCAGAACATATGGAACATTGTTAAAGACAAGTATGACAGAGATATAAAGGGATAGAGAGATAAATATTAGGATTCAGGAGAAAGAATTATTGTCAACACCTCTGTTTCCAATTCATTCATTCTTTAATTTGAAATAGTAACATCTATCATGCAGAACTATCACCAGAGTTAAACACATGTAGTCATAACTTGTGTGAAATATTCATTAAAACAGAAACATAATATATAATGACTTACCAATGGTTTTTTTTTATCCCCCCCCCATCACCGCCAACCCCAAATAATCCTCAGCACTGCAAACATCAGCAGCTGATCTCGGAGTAAGTGAGCAACCAAATAAACATTTAAGCTATGTCTTTATCACCCAGATGCTTAATAAGTACAAAACACAGCTAAATCACAGTCCACATCCTGAAAGCACAAAGTCTAAGCTGAAATGACAATGGCTATTACACCTGTTACAACAAGGTGTTGTCTTAAGAAAGACTTAAAGAAGGAATACAAGACCTGAGATGTCTAACACAGAGTTTGGAGATGAAAGAGGGCTTAGTAGAAAGGACATTTTAATTTGACTCGGGGAAAAAGCTGTCTAGCCTTAATATTCAATAACCTTTGAATTGTTGCTTTACAGAAGCACAGGAAAAAATATACTTAACACAGTTTTCATTCCAGAGAGACAAGGACAAGTGATTAACAAATAAATTAATGAATGCATATATAATAAGCATGGGCTGACAACGGCTGTGAAGGTAAATAAAATGGAGAAAGAAGAATGGAAAGGAAGGTGGCCTTTCTGATTTAGCAATCAGACAAGAACAGGTATTGGTACATCTACCACACTCCTGGCCAGGTCCCAAGCCCAGGGGTAGTAGGCCAATAAAAATGGACTCCATGTGTGTGTGTGTGTGTGTGTGTGTGTGTGTGTGTGTGTGTGTGTGTGTTTATGTGTACGAGCATGTGCATGCGTGTGAGAGGGAGATGGGTAAGAGAGACAGAGAGACATAGATAGATAGAAGAAAGAAAGAACATGAAGTTGGTTGGGCATGGATGTAGGGATCCGGGCAAATTTGTGAGAAGAGAATGAACATGATCAAAATACATCATAATAAATTATCAAAGAATAAATCAAATCATTGTTTAAAACTAGAAAGAAAAGAAAGAACAAGTCTCACAAATAGCTGAGAAAGGGCAAATCTCAAGCCAAGGGAAGAATGTAAATTAAAAACTCAGAAGCAAGATCAGGTTGGTGGGTTTGGAGAACACCAAGAAGCCAGTGTGTTTGGAACTAATGAAGAGAGAGAAAAGGTCAGAAAATCACTGGAGGTGTGGGGAGCTTGAAGCAATTGAGAAAAGACATTTTAGGTCACAGAGCTACAAAGCATCACAGGTTACACAAACTACAGGGTGTGGCCAACCTCAAGCTGGAATAGAATACTATATTCTAATGTATTATTCTGGTGACAGCAAGCACAGTCGACCTATCTCAGGCAAATGTAAGTCTTTTCTATAGGGGTTGCCAGGGAGTAATGATGTCTTGTCTCTAATTTGCTAGGCCAGTAAAAGGCTTCTTCTTCCTGAAGCCTTCTCTGCATTAGCCTTTGCAAGACTAAGATTTCTGTCCCATGAGCCAAGTAGGTGGGGATCATAGTTACAAGAAACAGCTACTGAGGACATTCTACGGTCAGTACTGCTTTTGTCTTTACCATGCTAATTTTGTGTAAGGCCTGTATCTTCAGAGAACAAGAGTTGGCAGGGACCATGACAGCACTTGTTACTTTTGGCCAGTTGATCATTTATCATTTTTTAGCTTTCCTCTGCTGACATGTGTGACAGCTAAATGGTAGTTTGAAGGGGATCTTTGTGATGCTGAGGAGTGACTTAAAAGCAATGAGGGGACCATCGTTGTGGCTGTTAGGCTAGACTTATTGCCAGCATATGGTATCCGAATGTACCTGAGTCCCTTTATGATGACTGGAAGGATTCTATCATGGGACATACTGGACTTTATTGGCCCAAATGAATGATGCTAACCACATCAGGGTTTCTGAGTTGCAGAAATGCACTGACTGTCAAAGAAGCCTAGAGTTGCTTCTCATATAGCTCATTTGGGGAAGGATGGGTACTTTTACCCTATGGAAATACGTCTTCTTACTCATGAAAATGAGAATTTGACAGAGGGAAAAAGAGCTTACTATCTACCCCCTCACAGCTCCAGCACTGTTTCCAAAACACAAAGCTAGCAGCAAAATAAGAAGTGCAGGTTAAGAAAAACATACTTCACTCTTATCTTCACCTAGATACCTTGCCCTATAAATCAGTTTTTTAAAAAAGAAAATATCGCTAGCATGTGACACTGGCACAGGACTTCGCCATTTACAACGTGTGTATGCTCAAAATGAGTTTTTATTCATTTGATTATCACAACCAGTCAGCAGGATATGTGTGGGTCAGAGAGCATTACCATATTAAAGATAGAAGGCAGGAAAACATACAAACCAGTAGACAAAAAGCAAATCTAAGGTCCTGGGATACACAGATAGTTCACCCAAAAATGAGGGCTGGAGAAAATGAATGGCTCTTACTCTTGTGAATGTATTTTTACCGGATGCATTTTTAAGTCAATGCTGAGTGCAGAAGATGCTGGAAAGATTGTGCAATAATGGCCTCACAGCCTGCGTGTAAACATATTGCAGAGATGCAGAAGCCATCACCTTCCAGGAAGTACTTTCTGCTCAGCTATAGAGAGTGCAGTCAGCAATTCCCTCCCAGTTGTCAGCTCCTCAAGGATCTGTCCTACCTGCAGAAATGCAATCCCCTCACTGAGTCAACCACCAGCATTTGGCAGCTCAATGAAGTAGAGATATGAGGACCTAGACACTTTGACTCATTGCCAATAAATAAATCACCTCCAACAGTAATGACTCTGGAGCTTCCCAGTAGATTGACTTTTCAATCCTATACCTTCTGGCCATTCCTATTTTTCTGTTAGTTTTCCTTTTATAGGTATCAGCAATTAGCTTCTTGCATCCCAATGTCTGATTCTTTTGTATCCAATTAATACCAGTTGATACGAAATGTGGCCAAAGAAGTTGGTGATAAGATGAGAATTTAAAGTTATAACATTTAGACCTGGCTGGCAATTAGAATCTCATCCCTAGTGCCAGGTAAAGGACAGAGAGCTTCAGTGCAAGGTAAGGTGATCTGATTGTTAAGATGTGTACAAAGGATACAATAGAATGGAGAAATAATTAGCTGGAATTTAAGAGAAATGCAGAAGTTATGACAACTACAGTGTTGGATGATATTTATAAGCATGATCCATGTGCCACATGGAGAAACATAATGAACAGGTGAGAGCCAATGTCAGGAGATTCAAAATCAGGAATGAATGCTGAAAGTTTGTATGATCCACATACAATTGAGCTCTTATTTCCTGCCACAAGAATAGGAGAAATCTAAACTTAAAACTTAAAAAGTCCAGTATCTTGGGGGCTGGAGATATGGCTAAGAAGGCAAGAGCACTGAGGACCTGGGTTGGCTCACACGGCAGCTCACAGCCATCTGTAATTCCAATTCCAGAGGACTCATTGCCCTGCTCTGGCCTCTGCAGGTATACAGAAGATGTGTATGAATATACTCACTCATATACATACAAATAAACAAATATTTTTAAGACCAATGTCTGAAAATTCAAGGAAAGTTAAGCATCCATGTAAGTCAGGTGCATTAGGTGAAGGTCGGGACCAAAATTTCAATATCTTAACTGAAAATGTGTAAGTGGATACATTCACGACCTATAATACCTCAGTTCTACATCTGTCATGTTCACTGAAGAGCTTCAGCTTTCCCAAATAAGAGGTAGCACTGACCACTCCAGACAGGAAGATAATGCCAATGCATCTTTCCCACCAATCACCTGGGGGGGAAAAAAACCTGCATCTCTCTCAATGGATTTACATTTGCTCCAACCAGACCTTATCTAAGGGATAAACCATGACATAACACAACCAAAAAATATGGTGAATGAAACACGGGAAGAATGACTGTGTGCTTAAGCAGCTGGAAGTCCAGCATAGAAGAATATATGGAACTTGATGTTCAACATGCTTAAACAAACAGGCTGGAACACAAGGCTTGGTAAGGAGGAATTTATTGATTCGAGAGCACTCTTTGAAACACAGGGTTTAACAACTGGCAATGCTCCCAGGAGCTGGTGTCATGCACTCAGACATTTCAAGATTGCTTTGGATACAGTTTCTGAGTTGACATTGAAACCGAGAGACTCAAACCTTCATCATGGTTGCCAATTAAAGTGAAGGCACGAGACAGTTAGATAACAAAGGAACTCCTCCACAAGACTTAGTTCACTAGTTCATGAGTGAAAATTGAAATTGGTAGTAATGATAACTATCACAACCCACAGAGGGGCCAGAGGTCCATGGAGAAAACAGCAATGATCATGTGGAGTTATTCCAATGGGAACACTGAAACAACCTCTATGCCAGACCAAAAGAGTGAACAGATTGCAGAACAACACATACTAGGGAATTGGTACCATCATTAAAGATTATATATATATATATATATATATATATATATATATATATATATATATATGCGCAAAAGCAACATTCCCCATTATGTCATAATTCACTTCTCCAGTGTAGGGACTGCGGAACCAGCTGGAACACCAGTGATGACTTCACACTACTGCAACCTCAACCAAGTAGTATCCATGGCTATAACCACAATGCCACTTTGGAATCTCAGCCAGGACAGACAGAGCAGGTAGTCCTCTGGTTTGCTGCTGGTTGCTGGATCTAAGAGCTCAAGTATCCACAAGTCACCCAAGATGCCCAGGTAAGAGTTATAGCTTAAAAATCTGCTTCTGAGTTCATTCACCCTTGCAATTTTCCCCCTCTGGTATTAACTTTTGAGGTCTAAATTGTATTTAGCACATCTTAATGATCTATTTCTTTGTTTAGATTTTCTACCCTTTTTGTTTCAGGACAATTTATAATTGCTCATTAAATTACTTTTGGCTGTTTCAAAAAATACTAGAAAATGTAATTTCATAGCATTCAGGTGTTAATGTGGAACAAAATAGTAATGTTACCTAAAAGAAGCTCAGTGTGTAAGAGTACTGGTTTAGCACAACAAAGTAACTTACAAAAAAAAAAAAAAAAGAAAATGGTTTAAATTAGCTATACTAAAATTTAAGAGCCTTCTTTTCAAAAGCAGAACAGAGCAGTCAAGAAGAGGGAGTTTGGGTAGGGAGGAAAACATATATTTTGAATATAAAATGTTTGCTATGTGATGACAAGCCAAAAAAAGTCCATCCACACCTACAGGAGCTCTCAGCAGCTACAGCTCCCTGCACTAGACCTGCACAAGACTAGTACTTCCAACAGCCAATCATGGATCAGGGAGGGGTTTATGGGTCCTATTTGTCTCTAATGAATTCTTGGTAACTGGTGGATTGTTGAGGAAGGACAATCATTGACTTCAGTCTTATATAATCTGGCTCCCAAGAATAGTTCTAAGCCCATAGCCACACAGACTGTCACTGTCCAGATTAAAACCAAAGGATCAAAGGATTGGGGATAGCAGGAGGACAGGGTGGCGGGAAGGGGGGGGGAGGGGCGGGGAGGAGAATGAAAGAGTCATCAGAAGAACAGGGTGTATACATTGTGATATGGCCGTGAATGGAATGTGAGTAATCAGAATGTACTGTGTACACCTATGATATGGTCAAAGAACCAATTGAATCAATAAAAATTAATCATTGTCTATCTAACTGAAAATCAAATTTAATGAAATATTTAGCAAAAAATGCTGACATATCCTGGGAAAAAAAGATTTTGCAATTTACCTTCTTGTAAGCTAAGTAGTTAAAACTCAAGTTTCAATATAGATAGAATTTTCCTCCGATCCTAAAAGGCATCAATGTAAAGTATAGAGATGACACATCTACTCACAAAAAAACACATCACCAGCAACGCATTTTAACACCGTGCTTAATAGCCAGAATGTTCTACAGATAATGGCAGTATTTTAAATGACCTTTAATTTCTCTAACAGTAGTTAGCAATTCTCCTTAAAATAATAAAGTATTGTTAGTCTCTAGCATTTGGTAATAAGACATAAGATTTTGAAGTTTTTCTTCTAATTAGTACTACAGGCTACAGTAGTAAGTTCTTTGTAAACTTACAAATAAATCATTTCAGCCATCAATTAATGGGATATTATTAAATGACTACAATGCACTCTTGCTGTGTTTGCATATTATATTTTTCCATTGAAAATGAGAGTTTTAGTACCAAGCTTTGTGAAAAGTCATTAACATTAGATAGTCTATATAGCTTAAATTTAAAAAACTCTTCCCTATTAAGGATAAGTGAAAAAATAATAATATACATAGATCCAAGACAAATGGGGCATTTAGTGTTTGAGGAAGAAGACAGTTGAAATGACTAGAGAGAAAGATGGATTATTCAGTATTTGGGAGCAGAGAATATACACATTTGGAGAAAGATAAAAGTTGAATGTCACTCCTCAGAGTAAAATACCAGGTGAATTAAACACTTAACTATAAAATGTGTCTATGTCCATAACCAAAAGACTTTTTTTAAGGTCCCACCCCTAGATGAAGAGCTACAGGCAATTCATGGGTACTGAGAAAGGAATAATCAGTCTTCTCTGGGGATGAGACCCCTCATCCATCATCAAATCCCATGTTGTCATTCCTAAGTACATATACACAAGAACACTAAATGGACTTGGCAGGATATGTTTCTATTTACACATGCATATATATATAGCTATATATATAACAATAATAAAGAATAAAAGATCATGAATATGAGAGTGATAGGGCCAGAGGAGAGGAAGGAGGGTAGAAATGATGTGAACATAGTACTCATGTATGAAATTCTCAAAAATATATTTAAACTTTTAAATAAATAAATAAGTTTTAAAAAGCCTTAGAAAATATCAAATATCCACTATCAGACAAGCAGCCTAAATGCTGAAGCTGAGATAATTAGCAAAGGAAAAACTGGTCCGATGCTGTTCAGAATCTAGTAGAAAGAGCAATTGAAAATAACGTCAGGGGGCTGGAGAGATGGCTCATAAGTAAAGAGCACTGTTGCCCTTCCAAAGGACTTGAGTCTGATTCCCAGCACCCACAACAGTGACTCACAGCCACCTATTACTCCAGTTCCAGGAGAACTGACATTTCTGGCTTCCATAGCACCTGCACACAGATACACATTCCCCCACACAGTCACACCTACACATAAATAAAAATAGGAACACTGTTCTCCAGTGTCCAATAAACCAAGAGAAGACTATGCTGAGTCCAGAAAACGACAAACACACATGAGGTCTCCTGATTTATTAAGACTTTACTGCTGCAACTCACTGGGGGAAAGAATGGCACTCCCCATTGAAAACAATACTTGGAGCTATTGAATTTCTTGGAGGAAAAATCAATCCTGAGCCCAACCTTAATTTTAACTTAAACTAGATTTCAGTCATAAACATGGCAGCTAAAGACATAAAGCTCCTTTGAGAAAACATAAGGGAATATCTCTATGAATTTGATGTAAGTAACAACTTTTAAATTAAAAACACACATTTTAATCATAAAAGTCTATTAAGGAATCTCTACCAATCACATAGCAACAAGGAGCTACCATACAGTATTATAAGTCATCTGCACTACACATACCCCTTAAGGTCTCATCATCTGATATAGACAGAGACAGAGACACAGACACAGACACAGACAGAGATATAGATATGGAAAGTTGGCTAGCTATCTTAACTCTTTGAAAATATAAATAAAAAGAAGTTGACATTTGTGTTCATCAGATTGAAATATATATTTTATATTGTTTAAAGAATCTGAAACTGATTACAGAAAAACGAAGACATAGCCTGCACATTGGTTTGTGACCTTCTGAAGAACATTATCTTGAGGAATAGCAACATCATAAACTCTGACCTCTAGACCCAAAAATGCACCTTAGGGAGATGTTCACACAAACTTTCAAAAACATATAAAACAAAGGCAAGCTGCACATCATTTAACAGTGAAAACTTAGTCATCAATAGGAAACTGATTAAATATTTTATTGTACTTAGCAACAATGGGCTAGCAAGTCATTTTCAGAACTAATTCATTGTGGCTGTGAATTCCAGTAACATGATTGACATTTAGCATTCAATTCCAAAACCATTTTGGAGTTTAAAACACAAAAATCATACAGTAAGTGCTCAAGTTGTAAAGACCATTAATATATAAACTTTGACCTCAAGAATTTCATGGTCTAAAAGAGCTAGACTTGTAAATTGATGACTGTGTAACCATAAATATATTTGGAAAGACTATTAGTTCTCAGGGAATATGTAGAAAATAAACGCAATTCAGAAAATCAGAGAATAAACACACTTTTTCCATTTTTCCACCTATGTCACATGCTTTACCTGCAACCTTTGAGTGTACATCTGCCTGAGAGAAGGACTTTTCTGTTGTGCACATTATGGTCCAGAGCTGGATGTTCATGGGGAAAAGTCTGTTCTTCGGACAGAAAGAGAGTTCTCTTGGATCAGTACAATGGACTTTGGCTCCTTTGAAGAGTGCAGTGAAAATAGCAAATTCATAATAAATACTTAACAAAGTTATTTTCCAAAATCTTCCCTAAGAAAACTGTCATGAGTCAGGCTACACTTGGTGCCATGTGTTTCTCCAGTGTTGGTGGAAATAACCCTTGACCTGTATTAGTCAACTTTTCCATTCTATGGTAAAACACTGCAGTCATTTAACACATAGAGAAAACAGGTTTTCTTTGGTTTGCATTTCTGTAGAGTCTAATCCAGGTAACAGCCTTTCACTGGGCCATTGGTAAAGGGCAGCTTTTTATGGTGGTGGTGGGTGTTACAGCAAGCTAGGAAGTAGAAAAAGACAGGACAGACAGGACAGGTTCCACAATATTATTTGGGGATATTCCTTCAATTGCTTACAGACTTCCAACTAGACCCAAGCTCCTTTTCTTTTGGGCGTCAGGGTCTCATGAATCCTTTGCTGGTATCGAATTTGTCATATAGCCAAGGACAATCGTGAACTTCTGGTTTTTCTTCCACACTCCCCAGTGCTGGGATTACAGGCATAAACACTACCACACCTGGTTAATGCAGTGCTGGGCAATGGACTTGGGGCATCTTGAAGGCTAACACTCTTCCAGTTGAGCTACATCCCCAGTCTAGGCTTCATCTCTTAAAGATCCCCATTTCCCAGTTGAAGCCACCTGGGGAATCAAGTCCTAACACATACCCAGATAGAGGATACTACTCATACCTAATCCATTACAGGTATGTACCTGATGCAGATGCACGTTGATAAAAACTGAAGACATAAATTCTTAGGCCCAATTCCCTTTCCATTATTCTCCACACTGAGCCATACAAATAACTGAATTGCTTTCTGAGAAATCTGCTCAGTGAGAGACTGAACAGAGAAAGCTTGGAAATGAGTCGTTCTAGTCATTCTGCAGAAGCCATGCACAACAAGAATTTATCAAAGCAAATGGTTCTTTATTAAATAAAGGAAAAACCTTTTTACCCTAGGAAAATATAAAATTTAAAAGAGAAATCATAATGAGAGTAGTCATTGAGGTAAGTTTAAAGATGAATCACCAGTCAGCCTTTGGGGAAGGGGTGGGATAAGCAATTAGTCTGTTTTGTCTTCCACAGAACAAAGCATAGGTAGTAGCCCATTGTGTGCGTGAATTACAGCAGAGCATGAAAAGTGCTGCATAATTTTAACATTCCACTGGCTTTTCCCAATCAATCTCATCGATGTTCTTTCCAAGCATGAAGTCTGGGAGCTCAGCTTTCTCAACTTAAAGAAAACATAAGGTCTCACTCTGCGCCTTTCTGATTCTCTGTTACGATGCTGTAATGCCAGCAGGAAAATGAATGTGTCTCTTTCTCCTCAAGTTTAATGTTCATTCTTGATTCTAGAGTGATAGAATCCGCCTCTCAGAAGCTATAATGAATGAAGTATGTGCGCTTCTCTATCTCTATGTCTAAAGGATGTGCTGCAGGATGGGAATTGCTGGTTGTCAGAATAGAAGGTTTTGCTTTCTGTCCCTGTGAAATACCTTACCACCTCCAGCTGAAATCAAGAACAAGTGAAACCAGTTATCATAAAGCCCTAGGAGAGAAGGCGAAAATCACTTGCTGTCTTGCTCAGAAAAATAGAGATCAAAATCTTGGAAATGCATCAATTGTAATGGCACATTGAAAAGCATTTTTAAGCAATTTCTCTTCAAATGTCTGCTAGCAACCCCAAACCCACAAAAATCTATGAAACCTATCATTGCTGCCTGAGACAATGTGTTACAAACAGTACTTACATTATCATTGCTTCTTACCCTATCCTGTCATTAATTTCCCTCAGAAATGGAAATGATGAGACTCCCACTGCTTAATTAACAGTCAGTTCCAAGGTTACTAATTTAGCAAACATTGCAATTGAGATTTGAACTCATGACCATCCATCTTCACGTTCCCTAAGCAACCAAATGTTCACATTGACAAGGAATTGGCTGAAACTAAGAGATACTTTTCTCACCACTTGGGTAGATTTATAAAACAAAGGGGATACATTTCTCTTCATTCCCCACTGCTTTAATCAACCAAAATTATTGTCCCTACTTCCATTAAAAAAAATCAAGGACCATAATTATCCATAATACAATTTTTACTTCAATAGACATCATTTCAGTAAATGAAAAAATATGGTGATAGGTGATTAAACTTCCTTTAATATGTCATTTTATAGGCTCAGCAAATGTTGATTTTTATCTATGTTTGTATGCTAGTATAATTTATATGTTCTTCAATAAGCAAAGGATGAAATACCACAGTGACAAAGCATAGATGCTTTGATAATATTCAAAATACCATCTTTCCTACTTAACCATCCCATAAGACAAAATACATTTCTGATAATTGAGCTTGATATTGACTATCATTAAAAATCTGTTTTCTTTCTTTGTTGCTCTTTCTTTACTTGAGTTAGTCCCCTTTTTTATCTCTGAGCCTGCTCATTACCAAGAAACTTTCATCTTTTTTCACCTGAATGATAAAGTGTTTATTTTGTAGGCTTTCACTATTTCATTTCTATAATTTCATGGCCACTAACAACATAACCTAAGATTGAATTCCAGATATTTCTCCCTTACAAGTCCATGAATCTTTCTTGACCTAGTAGTGCGTTTCTGTCATCCTTCCTTGATCTCTACACCTTTGTTTACCTCTCTGTATGTATCCTGCCCTAACTGAATCTTTATCAACCCTCTTTACCTTTATTCTGTCCAACACTATTTCTTCTCACCTCCCTATTGTACCTGCACTAAACCAGAAGTAAGACTCCCCCTCCATAGTTAGAGCTATATACTGATTAGTTATCCAATCAACCAACTAATCTTTATCAGTCACTAACCCCTTTAGTAACTAATTCAGACCAGGTTTATGGAACATCTATCATGTTCCAGTTCTCTTGATAAGAATCACAAATCTAAAATTAATGTAGCATATCCTTTCTGTTGCATACCTCATGGTCAACCAGATAAATATGCTGCAATTCAAACTGTCAACAGTCCTAAATATTCAGGGCTAATGGGGCATAAACAAGATGTTCTGTCTGGTGGAATTTGAGTTTGAGTAGAAGTTTCCTGACATGTGTGCCTTTTTCTATCCTCTGTTTTGTGTCTGTGAAAATTTCCATGTTTTTCTTATAAAAAGTTAGGTTATGATTGTTTGCCCACATAATTTACACTATAAACAGATGCCCAGAAGTAGATAATCTTATTCAAGAGACATGCGAAGTGTCCCGAATACATTTTGCTAAAACCTTTCAAATCCACATGCTTGCTGACAGTCAATGGAGGGGGGCATTCACAACACTCTTCCTAGTATTAAACAATATAAAAATTAACTGCTTTGTTTTTTATTATTATTTTTATTTTCTTAACTTGTGTGTGTGTGTGTGTGTGTGTGTGTGTGTGTGTGTGTATAGCAAGCTCAGAATATTCTCTTATGTGCCCTACTCTCTCTTTTCTCGGTCCTCCTGCCATTTGTCCCCTCCCCTAAACAGTTTCACATCTATGTTCATTGAATACATACACAGGTGACTTTACATGTCTGTATAGAAGCTAGGAGCCATGAATGAGAGAGAACATATTCACCTTTCTGACACTGGCTTAGGTTACTTGATATGATGACCTTCAGTTGCATTCACTTCCAGCAAACAGCATAACTTCATACTCTATGACAAGCAGCATAAAATTTTTAAATATTCAGTTTAATATGTGAAAAATCATGCTTTCCTGCTTGACATCCTTGCCTTTATTTGATTACTAGCAAGTTTTAAAATATTCACATATCCTCCTTTGAATAACTTGTTTTGTTGCTCAGAGAATTATTTTTGATTCTTATACTAACCATTAAAATATTTTTATGACATATTAATTTTTATTATTTGAGATGTTTCAGAATATTTTTCTATTCAATGAGATATCATCACACAATATGGGTTAAAAGACTCCCAGTTGCAGGTGACTAAGCACACAGTGTTCTTTCCCTTGTGAGGCCCACTAATATGATGATGCAGTAGTCACCAGGGCAACAAAATCACAAGGATGGGACACACATATGGGAGGACTAGAAGAGGAGACATTTCAGCAGTGTGTAGATGTAAAATAGAGATGGAAGCATAATGATAATTGATGTTTCTAAAAGAAACCACCACTGCTCCAAAATATCAGAGGGGAGATAAGCAAAGAATGGGGTCCATTAACTCTAGAGACCTATGGAGAGGTTCTGGTGAAGAGGAGGAGACTTAGGTGAAGAGGAAAGCTAAGTTTGTTCTTGGGATCATCTCCTGACCCACACTCTACCCTTTCCCTGTGTTAATTACAATAAGGAACAGCTGGGTCCTGGTGTCCATTCAAGCAAACACAAACAAACGTATTTAAAGAGATATAATGTTAGCTAGTAGAGCATGCATGTCACTTGACTGGGATGGTGGGAGTGGGATACATCAAGCAGTGTAAAGTACATGTCAAAGCTGGGGGATATCAAGTTACTACGTCTCTTCACCTCTCACCCTACAGCAAGGTCAGAGGACCCTAAGTGTTTGACACCGTTTTGTTCTGTTTTTGTCTGGTTTGATCTTCAAACATTCTCATATTTTCGGGAATCCAAGCTATTAATGTATCGGTTGAGATTACTTCCTTTGGTATTTGTGCTTGTATCATGTATCCTTATTGCCAAATCAACTCAAATATTGTTTATATTTACCAAAATATTTTACTTGTGAGTCTTTTAAATAATATAACCCCCCATAAATGTATATAGTAGACTATCATAAGGCCTAACCTAATATTTCAATTAACAAATTACCAAATATTAGCCTTGGTGTTGTGAATCATTATGTAAGTGCCTTTTGAAAATTATCTTGTTTTATTTTGTGATATAGTTACATCACTTCCCCCTTCCCTTTTCTCCCTCCAAACCCTCCCATATTCCCTCTTTGCTCTTTTTCAAATTCAGGGCTTTTTTTTTCATTAATTGTTGTTACAAATGTATAATATTTATATATATATATGTATGTATATATATATATATATGTTGTTACATATGTGTATGTAATTAC
Source organism: Peromyscus eremicus (assembly GCF_949786415.1). NCBI lineage: Eukaryota > Metazoa > Chordata > Mammalia > Rodentia > Cricetidae > Peromyscus > Peromyscus eremicus. The sequence goes on from NC_081423.1 coordinate 75,798,489, forward strand.
AATTAATGAAGATAGATAGATAGATAGATAGATAGATAGATAGATAGATAGATAGTTCTTATATAAAATTCAAAGATTTTTTTCTAGGTTATTTGTTATTCAGAGTAAGTCATCCCTTATGTGCTTATATGCTAATATCACTCCTGTTTTACTTTAACTTTAAAATAGTTCCTAATATTTGAAAAGGCAGGTACTTTGTTGTTCTACTTTTTCCAAATTATCATACTTATTCATAGATTAATATCATTTTACTCTCTCCAAAATTTCTCACAGTATTTTCAGTGATATTGTCTTAAAACTATATTTTTAAAATAACAAGTAGCTTAAAGATGTTTAGTCTTCCTAATCAGGAATATATGTTTCTTTGTTAATTTATACTTAGGTTTTCCTTTTAGGTACAATTTTATCATTTTTTTTTCTATACATGAGAGCAACATAGCTTCATGGTATTTCTGTCTTTATTATTACTATGATATACTACTTCTCTCCAATAAATAGTTTCCACAGTTGCCATTAAATTTGCATTTTCATCAAAACTTCAACACATACAAACAATAGTCAAATAGGTATGGTACAACCACAATAGCTCCCTGGTACATACCTCCCATTCCTGCCCACCCTCCCACATATCTCTTGGTCTTCCGCAGCAGCCTCCTTCCACAGTTTGAACTGATCCTCCCGATATCTACTTCCACATTTCCAAATAATCTGATTATGTTGCTGTTTATTGCTTTTTACTTTTAGAAATTATCTCTTGACTTCCTTGTATAAGAAGTGAGAAGTAAGCTGTTTTGTTTTTACAACCACTGTCCCATCCTTCTTACCCCTTAATTTTTTGTTAAATCAATGTTTATATTATCATTTTTATGTGATGATCCTAGATAATTGAATAGTAATTTAACTTTTATGATCAAAATATTATTCTCCCTGACATTATTATTTACTTGTTTCAACTTACTTACTTGGATGGATTTGTGTGTGTGAGTCTATTGTGTGAATGTGTGTGTGTGTGTGTGTGTGTGTGTGTGTGTTTGTAAAACAGTTGTCCATGCATTACTCTTTAATTTATTAACCATATTTATGTACAATGTTGCAAAATCCTCTCAAGATATTATATCAAGATATAATAAAACATTAGTTTATTATGTTCATCTTTTGGAAGTAGTCCTTTGCAGAGGCATGTGAGTTTTCTCTTGTAGAAGAGATCTCTCCACTGTGAAGGATCCATTATTTCTTATGCTCTGTTTCCTCTTCTATTTTCTTTATTACTGTTACAAAAAGAGTATATCTTCTTGTCGCTTGCCTTAAAAAAAAATGCCCACAGATACTTTTCGTATGGGTCTTTTTCTTTTCTTTTAGACCACCAACCAGCTCCCAAATCATGACACAGAGACTTACTATTAGTTTTGAATGCTTGGACTAGCTTAGGCACCTTTCTGGCTAACTTTTTTTTAACTTAAATTAACCTGTTTCTCTTTATCTACCTTTTGCCTCTGAGCTTTTTACTTTTCTTCAGTATATTTTACTTTCACTGTTTCTCTATGTCTGGCTGGCTGGTGTCTACCTGGCTTCTTGTCCCAGGCATGTCCCTCATTCTCTCCTCTTTCTTCTCTCATTCTTCCTAGATTTCTCTTCCTATTTATTCACTCTGCCTGCTAGCCCTGCCTATCCTGCCTCTGCCCAGTTTTTGGCCATTCAGCTCTTTATTAAAACAACCAGGTTCCTTAGGCAGGCAAGGTGAAACAAATGCAACACATTTCTTCATAATTAAACTAATGCAGCACAAACAAGTGTAACACATCCTTACATCATTAAACAAATGCAGCATAAACAAATATAACACTTGTTTGACTGGTTAAAATAGTATTCCACAATAACTTTTATTCTGCCCTGTACTTGATTGATGAGGACAAATTAAGAATTCTTACTTGGAAATTAATGACACTAAAAGATATGAAGGCATTTTTCCAGTGTTTCACAGCTTCCAGGGTCTCTATTGAGAAACATCGTCACATATTATCTTATTCTGTTGATCCTTTGTTTGAACTTGTTTTATTACTTCTGAAAACTTTCAAGGTATCCTCTTTGTCATGTGCATTCTGAAGTAACACATTGATGTATGGGCTGATTTTCATACATTTTTCTGAGTACCAAATGGTATCTTTAAGTCTGGAAATATGATAATCTCATGAGCTCTTGCTGCACAATAATCTGGAGTTATTTAAGTTTTGGGGCCTGTGTGTCTTTTCTCTTTTTCTGGAAGTGCTGTTTTTCTGTACTTCCTGGAGTTTTAAGCTTTAGATTATTTTGTTGACCTATATGTTATATATACACTATATAAAATGTTGGATTTCATTTTGATATTTTCATACCTGTAAATAATTTTACTTTAGTAGCATTCACCCGTCATTACCCTTTTTCATAACTCCCTCCTTCGCTCTGGTCCTCCTTCCATTCCCAAATAGAGAATTGTCCTTTAGTGTTCCCTAGAACTTCAGGAAATGTGATATGAAGATAATTTTAATGATCACTGTTTTTATTGTAACATTTCTAATGTTTTACCATTAAGGGTTTATTTCTATATTCATGGCTGGCAATATACTTTTTATTATCTTAGGAAAATGATATTCATAGCACTTAACAAAATATCTAAACTGTGTGTTTATAAAAGATAATAGAATTTTATCTTACATTAAATTCTTAGATAACTAAAATTATCTACAGTCAATATACTTGATCTTGGTAATTTTTTAAAAATGAATTTTCTAAAATGATGACAACCCCTCCCCCATTCTTGATGTTTGAATGAAAAATGTTGTTTTAGACATGTTACTTAGTCTCTAGACGTCTGGACTGTTTTATAAAGTTGTGGAAACTTCAGAAAGTGGAGCCTTGATGAAGGAAGTGAGTCACTTCCTTTAATGACCCAGTTCACTTTCTGTTTGCCTCCTTCTTCCTCCCCTCAGTGCGATCAGCTGCCTTGTGTTCCTTGCTGTATACAATGCCTTCTCTGCTTGTTGGACTTTAACCATTCCAGTTGTGAGCTAAAATGAATTCTTCCTCTCTTAAGTCACTTCTTGTCGAGTATTAGGTCATAAAATACTTTAAAGTAATAAATGGATCCAAGGTTTAGTTTTGAATTTCTAGAATTTCATGTTGTAACCTGTATGCCTGTTCATTAAGTCGTCATTTCTGAACATCACTGTAATCCCACTACATGGCAGGCCATGTGACAGACACGAGGAAGCTATATAATACCTTCTCATTCACTGAGCTGATATTAAGTCACTTTGAAATAAAAACGTCTAGGTGTTCATATTTGACAGCCAGAAAACATTTCTCAGTGTACGTGGACATTAAACAGAGGCTTAGGGCTGGATAATATGGTGAATGGTATTGAGAAGTCCTCGGATTATATCACTTGGTAGGCAACAGAGAGAGATTCAAGTGCTTTGTTTTGATGTATTAAATATGAATTATCTATTAAACAACTAAGTGAAAAATGCAAGAGTCCAACTGATCTTGTATTCTGGAGCTTAGGGAAGAGCCAGATGGTGGCTATAAACTTCAGTGTTTTTTTTTTTTTTAAGGATAATTTATATTTAAAATTATGAGGTCGGGAGATGTCATCAAAGACGCAACTTTCCATTAACGTGAAAAGGGGCTAGGATGGAATCTTGGGAAACTCCAAGACACTAAAAGGTTGGAGAGAAACAATAAGAAAACCTAAGAAAGATCAAGCAAAGCCAGGGATTCTGAGAACAAGACTGATTCATTCTCATAGCTGAGGAACTCCCAGTGGTTTACCATTCATCATTTGTTTATTAGTTGTTAGCAATTTTTATTGCCCTGGTCTATATAGTGGGAAAGTATGATAATGTATTGTAGATAAAATGCATAATATAACACATTGTATAATGTATACATTGTGAGTGTGTCAGAAATATGTGACTTTTTATTATCTTGATCTATACAATATGTCCAGGTATGGTCACACTAACAGGGGCTTTAAAAAAAGACAAGAGGCCTATCATGTAGCAGGACAGCAATAATGTTGGGAAACGGATGATTACTGAACAAGCATGTATTTTACTAAATGAAATTCTACCATTATTTTTTATAAATTTTGAGAAGACAGCTCAGTCAGTAAAGTGCTTAACATGCCAGCATGAGGACCTGATTTGTGTGGCAATGTTTAACATTTGCTCACACCTCACAAGTGTCTCAAATGGCTACTATGTTGGACACTGATTCAATAAGTAGATAGGAAAAAACTGGAGTGAAATGTGTTTTAATTGTTTGTTGTCTAACAAAACAAAAATTGAAAGATATATGTATTCTTTGCTGGATATGTAGTCATTATGCTATACAAATCAATTGATCTATATAGTTATTCAATACAAAACACATTATCTCAATATGAATTTACTAAATATACCTTGATTTTAGAGTTCTATCCAAATTTTCAGTTTAAGAATAAGGAATTAACATCCCATTCAACAATTAACGTGGGTTTTCAGAAGTCACACTCATGCTTTCATACTCATTAGACCCATTACAACTGCAACTAAGGTTTGCAAAATTGCCCGGTGAAATGACTTCATACAAATTTGTCTCCAAATAAGTGAAAACCTGGAAAGAAAAGAGGCCTGGAGAAATAAAGGGTCACAGGACATGTTTAGAACTCAAGAGTCATTTTTTGAAGCAGTACCACCAGGACATACTAATTCACAGAGAAATCCTTAAACAGGACTGCGGAGAATCTGGAGCACAGCAAGTAGTTTGTGGCTCCTTGGAGATAACTCAATAGCTCTTCAATTCTTTCATTAATGACTCTATATTTAGTGCATTGGTTTAGTTTCTTGTCATGTACAAAAGTTATTCAACCCAAAGACGACATAAAGACACAATAGTAAAAAGAAAACAAAATGGCTCAAAAGACTGAAAATGCCTCGCAATTTCTTGTTCTCCAGGGTTGCCAGAGGTGTCTTGCACACTGCACTCATCAGGCAAGAATCCTCATTTACCTGCTTCTGTGTAAATAATTTTGGTTTTTTGCAACCAAAAGAATTCGAAGGTGAGCCAGTTATATGGTTCAGTGGATAAAGGCACCTATGGCCAAACCTGACGCAAGTTCCATCCTCAAGACTCACATGGTAGAAGGAGAGAGCAAACTCCCATGAGGTGTCATCTGACTTTCACATTCACACATCGCACCCTCTACCCATAATTAAGTAAAGGTAAAATATTGTAACGAGTATTTAGGTATGTATAAGAAAAAAAGGATAACAATTCACAATTCCAAAGAGATTGTTTTGTAATTTGGTGGATATTTTTTAAATATGCAAAATTGTATAGTGGAGAAAATGAACTCCAACATCAGACACAATGGTATCTGAAATCATGTCACTTACTTTGTGATCTTAGACAAATGGCTGAACTTTAAAAATTATAGAGGAAGCTTCACTTTTAGTTGGTGTAAAATAAGTGAACTAACTCTGTGTTAGGTTTATTTCATCAACCAGAAATAGTATGTTAAAGAGAATGACAAATTCTTGGCACCCAAGAAATGATATAACAGGAGATCCAAGAGAACACTGGATCACCAGATTACACCAGAGTTAAGAAGAAAGTGCAGTGTACATTGTCTATGGAGAGAAATGTGGAATGAGTTTGTGTAACAGTTTCCAATCTAATCAGTGATGCTCAGAATAACACCATGTACCTCCCAAAGTGATACAATGAAAAGAATCCAGTCTGTTTACATGTTATTCATACCACAGATCTATAACATTAAAACAACCATGATGAAATAGCACACAAACCTAAGTCAGAGAGCATTCTTCAAAATAACCAGTCCATTTGACAGGTGTCAGCAATAAGCAGGATAAAGACAAGACAACATCCCAGACCCAAGAAGGCGAAGACGGGACAACTAAATATAGTATGTGACATTGTACTGATCTTGGATGTGAAAAGGGACACAGTTGGGACATACTGGCAGGCTGTTAATTAGTTCATGGTACTGCATCAAATGTCTCATTTATGACTTTCATAATCCCACTGTGGTTGCATATGTCAACAATAAATTTTGTCATATGCCACATGCCAACAATACATTTTCCCAGGCTCTTTTGTAACTTTGAAAATTATATCAAAATTAAAAGTTAAACTTTAAAATGTATTTGAAACACTAGGGTATTAAGTTACTAAAAATCAGGAAAGAAATATGATATTTATTAGGAACATTCTAAAATTTACAGCCAGATGTAGTCGTACCCCAATTGTACTGTCAGCAGGCAGGAGGCTGAGGCAGGATGCTCACAGTTCAAGACAAGGCCAGGCTACAAAGTAAATCAAGGCCATCCTGGGCTACATGAAACTTTTGCTTTATTGGGACAATTGATGCTAGTTAGCTGCAGCTGAGAAATTTAGTTGTAATTGAGAGGAGACCAGAATCATTGAGGATCATAAATATGAGAGTATTTCCTCAGGATCAGCTGGGGCTACATTGTGAGTTTAAGCGAACTTGGGTAAACCTTTTCAAATTAATGTTCTTTTACTCCTTGCTTCAGTTAAGGTTTTGTGGGCAATGTTAATAAGTTTTAAATAATTGGATTGATAAAACAAAATTAGGCAGCCATGTCATAATCTCAAAAATTAAAAAATAAATAAGTAGCTCAAGATTTACAATCTTGTATTTCCAAGGAGTTCTACTATATATGAATACAGGAGCTGGGTAATATAAATGGCATACAGGGAGAAGAGGTATGTCTTTTCTCTGTGAGATTTCAGTCTAATGAATCAATCAATCAATAATTAAGATTAGCTTTAAAATGAGTGACCACAAATTAAAGAGTGATTAAATAATAGCAAATACACAATAATATAGAGCATCTGTTGTTTGGTAATGTTGACAAAGGCACTGTTTTGTTGCATGTGTTCAAAGGAAGGAACAATTTCCTGTGGTCATGCTATTCTTCCCCACTCTAGTGGACTGTATCTCATCTGAACCCTGTGGTCCAGTCTACAGCCTTGGATCACAAACCTTTTAGGGGAGAGAGCACAGTCCTACCATCAGTAGTAGACAGAGCTGCATGGGAAGGGCAAGCATGGACTCAGATGCCTGTAATTCGTGGCCAGGTCGCAGCTCTGTGGTTTCCCAACTGTGTGCCTCTGAGAAAAGCTGCTTGAGCTGGCTGTACAGATTCTTCACTTGAATAATGAACATAATTAAAGCATAGGGTTGTTAAATGGACCAAGTGAATTAATAAGTACAAATCTGGATACATAATAAATATTGCCTCAACATTATTGCTCTGCCATTTTCTTTCTCTTAACACCCCATACAGAAGAGCTCTTGCACACTTATGCATATACACATTCTTCATCAAGTCCTTTTGCTGTTCCTCAAAACTATGCCTTAGGTGAGTGTATATTTAGTTGACTCTATTGTTCATTTATCCAAGTCGTTTTCTTCTCTTGCTCATAGTACAATCTCATCCCAGCCCATCTCTCTGCCTCTGCTTTTGTCTTCTCACATCCATTCTTGAAACAGGAGCTAGAGCAGCAGCACCCCAACATAGAAAAGCTGTCACCTTTCTACTGAAATTACAGAAACTTCCAATTGCACTTAGTATGAATTCTAATTTCCTGCTGTGGCCTAAGATCCTCCATGGTGTGGCTACTGACTCCTTTTTCATTTTCTCAACTCATCAATATGTCTCCCTCACACTTTCCCTCTTCATCTCCATATCCCTCTCCCTCCTCCTCTCTCTTTTTCTGCTCTGTGTATACTTATCCCACATTATTTTCATTTAAACCACATTTTTCCTTTCTTCAGCCTGTGTTCTCCTCCCACCTAGTCCATTACACAAAAAAATTCAAAAGTTGCCTGGCGGTGGTGGCGCACGCCTTTAATCCCAGCACTTGGGAGGCAGAGGCAGGCGAATCTTTGTGAGTTCAAGGCCAGCCTGGTCTACAGAGCGAGGTCCAGGAAAGGCGCAAATCTACACAGAGAAACCCTGTCTTGAAAAACCAAAAAAAAAAAAAAAAAATTCAAAAGTTGTCTTTTCTAACTGAGTAAACGAAGGGGAGAAGCTTGCAAAGAGTGCAAGTGCAGGATTCAAGGGTTAGGTTTAGAAAAAATGCCAAGTGCTGGGAAATTTTGAGGAGATGGACACCACAGTGTATTCTAGGGAAATAGAACAGGATAAATCCAAGCCACATCCATGTGTTAGTTCTTTAAAGAAAGCTGAAACTTTAACATTGGTTTAGTCTGGAAGGAAACTTGAAATGGACTTAATTGGAGCTAGGAAATTGATCCAGCAGTAGAATAGATGCTTAAAAGCATAATCTGAAAAGCTAATGAGAGTGTGCTGAAAAGGTTTCATGTATTTGACAATATCAGTATCCGAGAAGGTCCCAAATAGTATTTGGAATGAGAAGGAGGGGCTTATCAGTTTCTCATGGTTCAATGGAGGAGGGAGAAGGAGAGGAGAGGAGGGAGGGAGGGAGAGAGAGAGAGAGAGAGAGAGAGAGAGAGAGAGAGAGAGAGAGAAATGGCATGGAGAGGATGTACAAAGAACAGAGCATTTGAATGACCCAAGAAGAGATGGTCTGTAGAGTGAAGTGACCAAGTAGCCAGCTCTTGAACAGACTCAGAAGACCAGAGACCAGGGACCCTCACATGGACTAGATTGGAGAAAAAAAACTCAGTCCCATGAAGCCAGGCCTAAATAAGCATGGGCTCAGTGACTATTTACCCCATCTGTAGGAAGACTTTTCTGTCTCATCAGCCAATTCCCAAATAACCACACAGAGACTTGTTATTAATTATAAATGCTCAGGCGATAGCTTAGACTTGTCATTGACCAGCTCTTATAACTTAAATTAACCCATTTCTAGTCATCTATGTGCTGTAGCATGAATCTTAGAGAGTCTTATTAATAAGATCAAACCCAGAGCCAAGTATTGGGGTAAACCCTGGAAGATCAAAGAGACAGAACAAGCCACAGCTAACCTCACCTCGCCAGTTCCTCAGCTGGTCCTGTTTCCTCAGACTGGAAGCCTCTGAGTCCTCATCCAGAATGGCTCTCAGCTGAACTGTGCTGCTCAAAACCTAAAAGCTTAACCAGCCAAATTGCTTCTAGTTTCTGGTCCTCATGCCTTATAAACTTTTCTGCCTTCTACCACCACTCCCTGTGATTAAAGGCTCACTTTCTGGGATTAAAGGCATGAATCACCATGCTTGGCTGTATCCTTGAACAGATGGATTTCTGCCTCTGGAATGCTAGGATTAAAGGTGTGAGTGCCACCATTTTGTAGCTTCTGTTTAATATTGTGGCTGTTCTATTCTCTGACCCCAGAAAAGTTTATTAGGGTGCACAATATTTTGGGGAACATAATACCACCACAATGTGCTGCCCTGATATTTGTTTAACTCATCTATGTATTTTCCATGCTGCTTCTTCCTCATCTGTCTGGCAACCCTGAGACTCCTCCTCCTTCTTGCCAGCGTTCTCTTAGTTTGCTTCCCCTGCATAATCTTGTTCTGCCTAGTTTTAGACTAGTCAGCTTCTTTGTTAAACCAATCACAGTTACATATATCCACACAGTGTAAAGGAATATTCCATACCTATCTAAATGGGAAAGTGACTCCTCAAACATGTCTATTCTCATTTTTGAGAATGAAGTAAGGTAATTGCTAGATCTAAGTTAGAAATTTATGTGTTTTCATCTGAGAATCATGTGTTAAATGTTGATGATTCATGCAGATGTCCAAACAATACTAATGCTAGTCAGCCATGTAAAGGCAAGTAAAATATCTCTCAGTCTAGACAAAGGCATCATAGTGATAAGGTTTGCATTTATTGACTTGTAGGGGTCCGAGGGGCACATGGTCAGACTCTGTGTGCGGGGAAGATAATTTCTAGACTTGATTCACCCACCTATAGGTAGAGATGGGGTCCCAACATGGTTAGCAACCATTTGCAAATGTTTCTTCACTGAAACTAAGGCTCTCAGTGAATGTACCTGTTGTGGGCAAAAAAAAAAAAATCCAGTATAGTTCAAGTAGAACTATATATTTGGAGAATGAGATGAGGTTGAAGACTGAAAGCAAAATAGATCCAATTTCTTATTGAGGACAATTATTTAAGGAATGAGACAATATACAGAGACCTCTTCTCTGTAATTGGAGGTTTGATGAATGTGCCAAGACTAGATTTTCCTAATAGGAATCTTCACACATGAGTGAGTAAGTACACCTGTCTTATTAACAAGCAAGCCTGAGACCAAATGAACTAGCAAAAAAATTATATTACAAATATTACAGCAATTCAAATTCTCATTTTTTAAAAATATGATACTTGCTATGTTTGCCCTAAAGCTATGGGAGTCAACATTGTAATTATTTGAAAGCAAACAAGTCTACAAATGTCAGAGTTGTGAGCTTGTAGGCTTCTCATTCAAATCCTAATTTTTCCCCATTCATGGGGAGGAATTATTCACGACCCATTGCCTTTCCCCTCTTGCTTTCAATCTACCTCACATCAGCTTATATATCTACTGAGAAACTTGGTGTTAAAACAAATGCAGCCTTTGTGACTTAACATTTGGAAATCTCTACCTGTGCACTTAATGAAGTCTTGGAGAGCTCAGCATCGGCACTGTAGTCCTATGGAGCCAGCCATCCTTCTGTTTGGGAAGTGACAAGATCTACTAATAAGCAACTCCACATAACACTGACTACACATGACTTGGGCCATTGAGAATTGATTTCAAAACCATAGAAAAAGACCTAAAGCACTACTCATTTGTAAAAATAATTATGCCCTGAGATCTGACTCGGCTATAATAAATGTAAGGTGTTATCCCAGGTAAATTTATACCTCAGGATGTTATAGTACAGCTGGATGCTTTAACTTAGTTGTACTAGTTTTCTTGGTCTAATTTGTTTTCACAGATACTAAATTTTCTTTATCAACAACTTCATCATCACCATAATCATAAAAGCAGTTAATAAATATTCAATATTAACAACATGTTAGACACTTGCTAAATATTTTACATGATGAATCTCAATGAATACAACAGCCAAATAAAGCAGGCACTATTTTTACTCCTCTTTTAACGGAGAAAAAAATAAGGTGCATAGTCCTAAGAAATTAACCAGTTTCCCCCAGACAATAGATTGCAATATGAGAATAAAAACTCTGTATTTTATATATCCACAACCTCAAAGAACTCTTAGACATTTTACTCAAAATAAACTCTTCTCTGTGAAGACTATAATACGATTTCCTAAATTCTATGTTTAGATGGTAGAGTAATTAAAAGATGCGGCCTGGCCCTTTAAATGTCTGCTCTCTCTCTCTCTCTCTCTCTCTCTCTCTCTCTCTCTCTCTCTCTCTCTCTCTCTCTGTGTGTGTGTGTGTGTGTGTGTGTGTGTGTGTGTGTGTGTGTGTGCACATAAGTGAAGGTACCTGTAAGGACCTGAAGAAGGCATCAGATCCCTGGAATTGGAATGATAATGAGCCACTCAAAAAGGGTGCTAGAAACTGAACTTAGGTCCTCCTCAAAACCAGTGTGTGCTCTATTCTAGTATGCTTTTTGTTGCTGTGAAGAACACCATGATCAAAGCATCTTGGAGAAAAAAGAATTCACTTCCATGTCACAAATGATCCTCAAAGGAAGCAAAGCCAGGAATTTGAAACAGAAACAATGGACAAACACTGCTCAGTGGATTACTTTTATTGGCTTCCTCAGCTACCTTTCTTATTCAATCAGGCTCACCTGTCTAAGAATGGCACTGCCCACCGTGGGATTGGCCCTCTTATATCAACCAATAATCAAGAAAATGTCCTACAGACATGCCCATGAATCAATTTGATGGAAGTAATTCTTCAATAGAGATTCCATCCTCTTAGGTGTGTCAAGTTGATTGCCAAGTTTAACCATCACATGCTCTTAATCATTAAACTATCTCTCCAGCCTGTATCCAGTTCTTTAAATGAGTTTGTGTGTTCCCAAACACATGCAGTTGATCATCCAGGTCGGTATCTTGCCTCTTTGTTTTATTTGCTCTGTGGCAATCCCTACCACATCAAGTCCATAGAATGACTACTCCACTCTCATCTACCTTAGCTTTGCCATTCTGAGATATACCATTCTTCAAGTACTGTTTGCTATAGGCATACTCTTCAGCTCAACACTAAAGTGTCCCTTTGCATGTGCTTCAAAGTTATTTTTATTTTCATCAAATGATTCATGTGGCCTCCATACCCCAGTTCTAGCTCCCAAAAGAGACACACTACCTGGACCTATTCTAGTCTGGCCACTAGGATAAAACATATTGACAATAACCAGCTATGAGATTTCAGATGATCTTAATCTAAGTTTTATGCATGTTTTTCCTGATTCAGTGACCAGAAAATATATGGAAACCTCTCACTGCAAATGTCAAAACCCAGACCAGACTAAGCATGGCAGGTCATTTTCAGTTTATAGCTAGGTCAGCCAAAAAAAAAAAATGCTACCAATGACAATCATTGAATTATACATGATGAAGAGTGAGTCTGAACCACTCTTCTAGACAGTGTGGGGTAGGGAATCTACTGAGAGTAAAGGAAAGCAGTTTTCTTTCTATTATCTGGCTTCTCCTGTCTTGAGACCTACTGCTTAATTCCATGAATTGGATAATTGTACACAGGTCTTCTGATGGGCTGGTTGCCACTCTTCAGAGACATACCATCTTGCTATATCTGAAATCTGCAGCAAATAGGGTCAGAGTATGAGTGTCCAATCCCAAAAGGAGTAATAATTTCCAATCAGAGTGAAAGAATTAAATCCCTACATTTCACATCATTAAACAATAATAATAGTTCCAGCACCCCCTTTTCCAATAATATATCCAATTCCTCAGAGTTGATAGTTATATCTAGCAGAAAGTCTTGGGTTTATGTTCCAAGATATTTCCTCTATTTGGAATAATTGGAGGGTTTGTCTAAACCCTTACACAGGACCTAAAGATAATATCTATTTGATTCATTCATCTGAAACAGTTTTTCTTTTAAAAAATATTCTGATTAATAAAACTGCTAATTGACCTACCATGCTGTATCAGTCCCTGTTCATAAGTTTTCTTTACATAAATACACACAATATAGCCTGTATTCAGAATACTACTGTTCTTGGTTCAATTAAACGTTCTCCTACATGTGCATTTCCTGAAGCTGCCTTCCTCTTTTCTCTACCTGATAGACTCTCAGACATATTTTAGTAACCAATGCAAGCATCATTGCTCTGAGAATTCTCACCTAGAACTCCTGTGGGACCTTATCGTTTCATGCAGTTAACACTTTAGATATAACCATGGTGATTCTGAGAAGGGATGGCCTCTTTTAACTCCAATGGACAATCACTTAAAGCCATATAAGACTTTAATTTCTTTTGAATTCATTAGCTTTGGACTCTTTGAGCAAAAAGAAAATAATGAATTTAACATATATATTACATTTATTACCAAACACTAAGGTTCATTAGCATTTCCTCAACATCTATCTTCAATATCACTGCCCACACCAGAAATGATTCACTAATAAAAGATGCTATTATAAATTCTATAAGGAATAAATTAAAAACTTACCTAATTTAAGATATCTGTCTGTGGTAAGGTGAATTAGAGCAGTCTGCTCCCCATACTGAAATAGAAGTTCAAGTATTTCTCTATATATCCAACAAATACCCACATGACACATAGTCCTTCTTCAGTCCCAATGCTATTGACATATAGATGTTACTCTAAGTTTAGTGCACTGCTTTTGTAAAATATCTCTGACTTTGAAGAGGCCATATTGATGCACAGAACTTCTAGAGGATGTTGGATGTTGGTAGGTGGCAGAGATGATCATCTTGGCAAATTTCTGAAGGAAGGAAAACATACATGTTGCACCAAAACTTGAATGGTCAGCCAAACTCATATTAGACTAAAAGGCACAAATCCAAACTCCAACCTTATATTAACAACACAGCTGTGTTTTCTCAGTGATGGAAATCCTATATTGTCTGTCCTGGCCAATAGTCAGAGTTTGAGGGATGTCTCACTTAAATTTTAGGAAAATCCAAGTCACTGGACTGTTGGGACATTCCAGACTTTCTCTTTGGAAAAGTTGGGCTGATACTGATGGCACTAAAATTTCGATTGTATTTTTAAATGGTGACCTCTACATTAGCTATCTATCATTGCATGTAACACTCCTGAGACTTGGTAGATTAAAACAACATTTATTATTAACGTTCCACTAGCTTCTGGGTCAACTGTGTGATTTCACAAATCTCATTAAGCTCCTGGCTAGAGCTGCAGTTGTATATGTGGTAGATTGGCAGGGTGGCTGAAGGTTGACATGTCTTTAATGATCTCACTCACACATCTAACAGCTGGCTATAAACCAAGATGATGCATGGCACTGAGCCATGAGCTTCTCTTCCAGGCAGCTAGCCTGGGCTTGCTCACAAGGGCAGGATCACAAGACATCAGTGGAAATACTGAAGCGTGTATGTAGAAATGACACAAGGGTAAATAACAAGAAAGCCATCAGCTGAAACAGGTGCAGAGCCCTTTATTCCCATGCAAGCAAACCAAAACACATCATTCGAAACACAGAATGTATCTTAAGCTTAAATTGTCTAAATTGTCCTCAGCACTTTCCACTGAGATGTTCTAAATAATACCGTTGTTCCCCCTTAGCCAAGTAAGAATTTCCTTTGC